>NC_088098.1:133667740-133990130 GCF_036370855.1 Dromaius novaehollandiae | reverse complement strand
ATGAATTTGATTCAAATGACTTGGCCTCAGCAGCACAAATATCCACCTGACAAAAACTCGGATATGTATCAACACCAAAAAAACCATTTAAAGCTAATCTCTCAATTTGCTTTCTGTTCCCTCACTTGGTGAAATCTATATTTTTCAGTTGTTAGCTGATCAGTCAGCTGAGTGAGTTGGCAATAAAAGCATCTCTCCAGACAGGGGATTTGTAGCAAATTGATAGTGCTGAAATCTTTTTATAGTAATGACAGGAGATATATATATCATGGGATTATCAAAGATGAAATGCAATAAAATAAGATTATCTAATACATCTTAGTCGGCTTCTTCACTAATTTCTTTACTTTCTAAAATCACTCAGCTTCTTAGAAAATACCTAAAACTTTCATTACGGCATTGTACGGCATTGTTTAGAATTTTCCCCCAAATCAATTCAAAAATGAGTGGAAGAAGACTTCTCTTCCTCCTAAAACTGTGGGCAAAGATATTGATGTTACTGTGTGAATCTGACAAGCAATCAAAATGAGTTTATTGAAGTGTTCAGTTTTATGGGGAAATCTTGCCCCTGCTGGAAGCAATAGCAAAGTATTCATTAGCTTTAATGGAAACAGGATTTCCCTCTTACTTTTTATTATTTGTTTTTTTTGTGGACAAGCTATTGGAAATGACACGCACTGAGCTGGTGATATGTTCTATTCAGTGGTCTATAAAAATAAATGGATGCATAGATGTGTGCAGAGAGTAAAAAGTAATCAGTGTTATAATGAAAATAATGTCTAGTTACATCAGGAGAAAGAAACTCAGTAACAGTGTACGTGATATGGATATGCCGATAAATTCTTTAGAATGTATAGTACTCAATCCTGCAAAATACATTTACGATACAAGATTTTAATGTAGCTTTGTGAACCTACCTTGGCTTGGCTTTTTTCTTTGCGTACTGATTTTCTTCCTCCGTTCTAGACTCCACTGTCTTTCTGTTTGGAAGGAGAGAACTGGTTTTCTTGCCTTCACCTAAACCCTTGCCATTGCATCAACATTTACAGGCCATAACACTAAATATATATTCCCACAGCAATATTCCACAATACTTGCTTTAAGGCTAACGATTAGTTTAAGACTAAAGATAGTGTAATTTCATCCAGACATAAGCTGTATATAGGTGGATTTGCCAAATCACTACCATATATATTATGGTTTCCAACATGACATTGCCAGTAGCAAGTAATACCAACATTCAAGTGCTGACCGACTGAGGGTATGAGGCTTCAGTTCCTGATGGCATCATGCTGTACAATGGGGTGAAAATAGTTCACACACTTGCCATGATGCGGTCTAGCATCTGTAGCTGCAAAATATTCCCCATTTTCAGGTTCATATTTAAGTGGTTTCATAAACAGGTCCATATCACCTGTAGTTATATTAAGCTAAAATGATTTCTTTTTCATAGCCTTTATGTTCAGCAAGGCCAAAGTATAAACCACCCCTCCTGTCATTCTGCTTTGTGTAAATGAAGCACTGTCTTTGTGATCTGCCTGGTTCCTATTTAGGCCTTTTCTCTGCAGGTTTTATTTCACAGTGGCATGTCGCATCACGACCGGTGGGAACTTCTGCTCTTGAAAAGTACATCAGTGGCAAATAACCAACAAAACTCATCTTTTGCTAGAGGCATAACACATTTGCAATCACTTCTTTAACTTTTAAGGTGGATTATTTACTGCCATTTAGACAATCAATCTATATGATAGGAGAGACATGCACTTATTTTGTTTTCTTTTTCTATAATGTCTATCTAAATAAGGTTGTTCATTACGAAGTTCACTGTGGCTCTAATGTAGCTCCTTAATGTGATCACATTTCACTGAAATTACGTCTTGAGTCTTAGAAACAAGTTCCATCTCCACTAGTTATTTAGACGACATAAGTATACTTATTGATCTGAGTTACTCTCATGTTCACGTAGCCAATCTTCTGTCTTTGGACTGCACAGAAAAACAGTCATCAAAATACGGGAGGAACCAAACTGATTTTTTTCAAAGTTAGTTTAAATTTTATTTTCTCCCAAAATGAAAGAATGATTGCAATGCCGACTATAGTCACAGCTTGAAATGTTGATATACATTTTTCTGTCAAAGCTATATTACGGTATAGATGAAAACATTGCATTCTTTTCGGTCTTTTGAGAAATACAACTGCAGTTGTAGCCTACTGTGAAATTAATTTTGTAAATTTGCTTCCTATTAAAAGGCAGGATACCTGAGACAGCAGGGGTTATAATTGAAAACCCTTTTAAAAAGTCATGGATATAATAAAATTAACCAAGCAATTGCAGAAATATGGCTTGCATAGTTGTGAAATATTTGAGTGATGCTTGTAGAGATCCATGCTAGCTTCTGCTCTAAAATGTGATAGAATATTTGGAAAGTTTAGAAAGACACATGAATAGGAAGATCCTGAGAAGATAAAAACTATTCACTCCATCTGATGATTTAGCCAGAACACATTGTGACTTAAAGGAGAGAGAAAAGGAAATGTTTCACTGAGAATGGAGGAATATAAAACTCACCCACACCCTTTCTTTTAAAAACAATAGCTCCACAGCTATGACCATTTGGCAAGTTAACCCATGGAGGCAGTAGGAAGTATAGAGATTATGCAATTCTTCAGCCTAGTCTCATTTTAATTAAAATAGATCCATAAGCAGAGCTTGTGTATAAAGTCCACTACAGGCCATATTTTCAACTTTACCTGTAATTGCTTTGCTCTGCTATGCTCAATACCTTATTCTCACTGTTCTCCCTCAGCTTTTTCTGGGGGAGAAAGGCATATTTTATGGACTTGGCTTCTCTTAAGAGAAGAGATTGGAAGAGGTTTAATGCCTCCAAAATATGGCTATGAAAGAAGGCTGAAAATTGGGCTAAAGAGAGTCTGATATGAAATGGAAACCTGATGAGGAGCTGGCTCCTTCTTCGCACAACCAGAGCAACTGCAGCCAGATTGCAGTGTGTTTCAGCTGAGGGGGAATTGCTAGTGAATGGCGGAAAGCGCAGATGGATCAGTATAGGCACCTACTTGGCTTTACGCGGACCAGGACTGCACAGAATATGGCGCTTGCTTTTTGCTGAGCTTCTGTTTTCTTTGTGTCTGTCATTTTCTATTCTTTCCAAAGTCAGCTCTAAATAGAAAAAGAAGCTACCTTAAAGCCATATTGCCCCCTGCATTTATATTCCAGTACTGCTTTGAGCACAGAGATGAAGTAAAGAAGGATCTGGCTCATATTTTTGGTCTCTGTAACTCCCTTGCTCTTTTATATACATCTCAGATTAGTGTGATCTATTCAGCTGTGACCCCCTTTTATGGAGGCATTTACCTAGGAACATCTTTTAAGATCTGGTAATTTCTTAGTAATGGCACCTGTTTTCCAAATCACTTTTGTAGCTTTTCTTTGCTATGGGTAAAGATTTCCTCCCTGAGATTTTTTTGCTGTACTTTTCAAAGCTCTTTTGAAAATGTATCCATGTGGCAGTTATTGCATTATCCTAGTCCTTCTGATTTTTAAGAGGATTCTACCTGTGTACAACAGTTACCCTCCTGAGACTCTGACTGACTTCTCAGCTGTTCACTGGCCTTTCTCTTTGCTATAGCATTAAAACTAATTTTAAAGAGGGTACAGTCTTCAAAAGTTTAATTCACTGTGATTTTTTCCTGCTCTTTCTCGGAAATGAACAGTTGATGAACTCGCTGCAACAGACCTGTATGATGCCATGTTTACGGAGTGCTTTCTCAGGGCAGAACAACATGTTATAGCTTCAGCCACAAAGTGCAATCTAAAAATAATTCTGCTTTGCTCTAAAGCTGCTTGTGGATTGATTATTTTTCTCCTTCAGAGGTGATTTAAGCAATTAAAGAGCAGGATGAGTTCAAGAAAGGGAAATGTGATTAGATCAGGTGGATTTATCTTTACGGGCTTCCAGGTTTCTTGTAAGACTTTAGTTTTAGCTTTGGAATAAATCACTTATCGCTTGCATATTTCAATAAGACGTTACTTTTGGCAAACAACTAATGCTGAAGTTTTAATGAGGAGTGGAAATGAAAAACAGACTGAGTGTCACGTAACTCTAGTTAATCTTATTCTCCAAAAAGAAGCTGCAAGCATTTAATACAGTGTTCATTTTTTTTGGCACTGCAAATAAAGCACATTTCACTCAGTTGCTACAGTTTGCAGCCAAGGAACGCTAATCTCAGAAAATACCTTTAGCTGCTGAAGTTGCTATCCACATTGCGTACAAGGTGCGAATCCGCAAGGAATCAGCAGGAGATGGGCAGGCTGCTGGCGGAGCTGCCAGGCTTCATGGCAGCCTGGCACGTTGCTGCTGACGCGGCTGGCTGGGGTGGCATTCAGGGCAGCAGAGGCGGGCACGGGGCTCCCGTCGCTGCGTATCCCTCCCACTTATTAGCTAGTTTCTAGAGATGCTTCTATGGCGATTCTTGGCTTCGGGCTCCCTGCACTATCCCTCCCCTACAACACCTTCTTTCCGCAAAGGATGGGCATTTAACCCTGGTTAGCCCCTTCCCGGACAAGCTTTGGAAAAGCTTTTTTAGTTACTGCAACTTTTTGCCCCTGCTCCCTCCCAATATGCCAGTAGATGAGAATGGCAGCATCTCAGCTGGCTTGCAGCCAAGTGCTGGCACCACATGAGAATGTAATTACCTGTGAGTGCCCAGGATTACGAGCAATAGAAATCTGGCAGCAGCACGAAGCACATTTTTGAAAATGGGATTTTTAAAAAATAAATTGCAGAACGGAGCAATAATGCAACCTGCACAGGGGATCGTGTGTCATGGTTTTAATACTAAATACTTACAGTAACTTAAAAATACAACACAGCCCATGACTTAAGGTTTGTTTTAATGCTGTCCCATAGTTTAAACTTCTAGTGTTTTTTAAATTTTCCCCAAGGCAGACCTAACTCAACTGCCGAAATTGCCACAGGGGAGTTGTAGTTTCTGGCAGCTGGCTAGAGAGTATCTGAGATGTTTGACATGGGAGGTGGTTTGAAAATGAGCAAAACCCACATCAGCTGGAAGTTTGTGTTAAAGTGAACGACTAGGAGGTAACAAAAAGTGCTTTCATGTAAATTGTCATCATCTCGAAGATGAACTGGGCAGCATAAAGCTGTCAATAGTACTCTTTCAGGCTGCCTGCAGACTCAAGCAGATGGTACCCTATTGCTTAAAAAGATTCTGTGTTTTTGCAGATTTCTTCATAGCCACTGCAAGTGTAAGCATGATTATATTATATCTGTGGATTGTGAAAAAGTTCTGAGAAATTCTTGGTGATGGATAAGAGGGTGGTAATAAGCCAGGGAATATGCACAGACTTGTGCCTTTATCACCAGCAGTGACTGATGTTTGTGATAAACACAAAGGCTATGTTTAAACAGGGGACCAGGAATCACTTCCACACTTACAAGTCAGAAGGCAAACTGCAGCCATCTCCTCAGGAGAGAAAATTATTAACAGTGCTCTTACGCTTTTTCTACTTCTGCAGAAAATGGGGCAGATGAAGCACATTTAGCTCCCCAGTTTGGACAATCCAGGGCTTAGATGCATGAAATGAATAAAATGGAGTCATTCTCATCTCTGTCCATAATTATCACCATTGCATCTAACTGCTGAATTGTACTAAGGGATTTTATAATTCTATGTGTCTGATTTATTGTCCTGGCTGGAAGTCAATGGAGGATGATCAGCAGCAAAAATGCCCTTTAGTACTGGCATGACATACAAAGATGCTTTCAACACTTATGCTGTAAACCTAGTTTTCCCTTCTGAAGAATACCAGGGGTACTGGAACAAGATGTTCCCAAATTTGTTGTAGTATTATGTAAAGAACAGAAAAGTTTTAGTGCAGAACAAAATCTGCAGCTGTTTTGGTTGTCTCTTGAATGGGAGGTTATCTTGCGGGAAACTGGCAATGAGAATTATTAGCTCAGTTGCTGTGCTTAGGGCTTGTTTTGTGAAAAAGGTTATATAATAAGATTTTGACTAAATTTTTTCTTTGCAGATGGATGAAATTATTTTATCAGGAAAGTACTGATAAAGCTGGAAATTGTGATGAATGCTGAAACAAAAACCACTTTAGACATCGGATGTTTTCTGATTTCCTTTACTTCTTGTGTAGTAAAGAGGAAGAAACTAATTTTTAAAATATTATGTTTCGTGTGTGATGGGGATTTTGAACTTCTCTATATTAAGGAAGGGCTTTAACAGATTAACTTACACTATATAATTGGCAAAATAAATTGTTTGTGCAAACCCCATACATGGACGTGCTCCGAGGCACCTTCTTTGTTGAGTTAAATGCTAATTTCTGCATGTAGAACAATTTTTTTGAAGGGCCAATCAGCAAAATGAGGGTTTTCTGTGGTTTTCATACTCCAGGTATCACTTCTGCTAACATGTGGAATTTCCTGTCTGTGTGACATCAGTGCAAGGGAATACTACAAAGCAGTTTTTCCTCTTACAGTACCGATTTTTAACTGATTTCATAATCTGATTTATTTTCTAAACTGTTCCCTGGCAGACCTGTGCATTTCTCCAGGAGCTGAACTCTTTCTCTCTCTCTCTCTCCCTGCTCACAATGTCACATTTTCTGTGAAATAAAGAATGACTAAATGAAAACCACTCACATTTCCAAGGAGACCAGCCAACAGCTGCGTAAAACTTGTGGATTTTTATCACTCTTTCTCTGTTTCATCCTGAAAGCATTATTTGTATTTCGTGAAGGCCTTTTTAGCAAAGTCGTGTGTGGCAGAGCGAGCACCCGGGTGCCTGCTGTCCTGTGAGCCCATAGCCCCAGTGAGTCAGGGCTGCTCAGGGAGAATTTGGCCCCGGGCTGTCCCCTGGCTTCCTCTGCTTTGCTGATCACTATCAAACTCGGAAGTGCAAAGCCCAGTGTTGATGGTGGGCTTGTTTTTCCTACCGCATGAACATAAGATGACCTAAAAAAGGGACTCTGTCAGCAAATGACATTATCAGTCAGGGTGGTTTACTACCGGGGAAGGAGCCCACTGCAGCTTTTGAGATCGCGCTTCAAGGTTTTGCTTCTTTTCTCCCCCACCCTTCCAATAATGATGATGTAATACTTTAAATTAAGCGGTAATAATGTATGAAGCTGTGGTTATCATAAAATATTTACACCCCTGGAGTGTTCTAAACACACAGTGGCACCCTAATTAACCATAGGTAGTCTACAATTATCCCATGGTAATTACCCTAATTGGAATTGGCTCATATTGGGGAATAGAATAGAGTTTGTTTTCTGTTTAGTACTGAAAAAGGGAGTGGGCAATTAACTAAAAGCAGCAGCCGCTTCATCTGACTTAAAAAAATTCAATTACCCTTTTAGAGCCTGTCACTGTTCCCACAATCTGAACAGTTTTACAAACAAAAACAATAAGCAGATACAATTTCCAAAGCAGGCTTACTTTCGTAGCCTTGTCTGTGTGTCGGCATTAACAAAGAATTGGTTGATTAATAACTTCGATGCGCAAAGGTCCATAAAGAAAACAGAAGAGCCACCCAAAGCACTTGGAGATATATAAATCATTTACTTGGGGATGCTACGAGAGGAGCTGTGGGAGCAGAAAGAGAGAGTACACACTTTCTTTTGGTATGGGGATTATTTAACGCTGGAGATGGAGAGGCATGGCGTCTTGTCGAAGCCATACAAGGAGCATTTCTGATTAGCCCTCTCCTCCCTCAGCCTTCAGGAAATCTTGCAAGTGTAAAAAAAGCAGATGCTGGGTTATTAGCAAGAACATGATGATACCACGACAGAGCTGTAGTGAGCTAGAGAGACCCATCCCATAGCCAAGAGCGCTGGGCAGTTGCCTGGATGCTCACTACAGGCCTTGCTAGCAAGGTGGCATGGTGCTCACGGGCAAGGGACTATGGTTGGGTCTATGTTAAAGTACAGAGCATGACCAGTGTATAGGAGGGTGAAAATCCTGGCTGCCTTCCCAAGTGTTGCCAAATGCAGGAGACAGTCAGGCATGTTTACATCAAGCTAATAAAACTCAAGTGTCTGCCCTACATTGGGGCTGGCCAGGGAGCATGCGACAGGAATAGCTACATGCGCTCAGATACTATTCTAAGGAAAAGAATATATAGGATTCCTGGACTAGACTGATCCCTGCAGGCCAAGGCTGTGGTCAGACATGCTGTTCTGCTGCCGCTGAGCTGAATAAAGGTGTTGCCGTCCCCAAATGCCCACAAGCCTGCCCCTGCTTGGCCGCCTCTTCCCCGCCACAGAGTCCTGCTCCCTTAGACCCACCGGCATGATTAACCCATCATCACTACAAATGGTCCAGTTATAAAAGACCTATTATTGAAGAATTTAAAGGCGATCATTTTGACTGAACTGGGTTAGGGAGTAATTGTATGTACAGTTACGCGAGAAGACCTGAGAAGGTGGCAATTTTCAGTTGGGGGCAGAGATGAGCTGCTAAGGGAGGGTAGTGTGCTGAGTATGGGGAAAGCAGAAATCGCTTTACCTGGAACTGCTACTGGCAGAACAGGACCTGTAGTTGCAGCCAAGTATTGAGGAGAGCATGTTGCTGCTGTGAGGAATCTCCTCTTTCTAATTTTATTTTCCTATCTGTTTGTAAGTGACATGAAAAACCAATTTAAAAAAGAAGTGCAGGGTGTTACAACATCGTGTCCAAAAAATGTATCTTCTAAGTCATAAATTAATGATTTGTTTTCTCCATCTGCTTTGCTTGATATAAACAGGGACAGTTTGCTTTTGCTGTGAATGGAAATACCTCCACAGAAATATCCTGGGGAAATGGGAGAATACAAGAAGAAAACATACGAGTAGCCTGTAGCAGTCTGAACACTGCTACAAACAGAAGGAAAGTGCACAAAAGGAAATATGACTTGCAGAAGAAACACATCTGATATGTTATTATTGATTATACCCTATATTAGGACATGTCCTCAGCTGGTAAGTATGTAGCTGTTTTCAACAGTTCATCAAAACTCACTCTAGTTTGACTTTCCTCCTAAAAGCATGACTTGAGTACCTTTCTATTATATCTGTGACTTTGAATGTTGTTGGCTTCTCTGACCACTCTTTCCAGTGCCACCTGTTTTTACTTTTTCCAGTAATTCTACTAACTGGCATCTCCAAAGGTGAAACTGATATTGGCATTAATGAAAGAGGTTAACTGTGGAAAAGCAAAAAAAGGAAGAAGCTGGAGATATGCGTGAACAGTATTTCTGCAACACTTTTGAAAGGAAATATGTCTTTATTCTTTGGAGACAGTAAACAAGGTGGCTGTTAGACAGTGAGTGAGGCAAGCCCTGTTCGTGTAGCCATAAAGAATTTTTTTTGCTTTCCTATAGAAATCAAAACTGCCTAAGCCACTTTTTCTTCCTGTTTTTGAATTATCTTGAAGTTGGATGTTAGCAGAACATCAGTTGTTAGGAGGTAGCTATTTGCCAGTGGTTATGCCTGAGTGGGATGAGGTAGGAAGGTATGACTACTGCACAGGGAGCCTGGTGAAGCTTCCTGTATCTGCTTGTGGCTTTCTGAGGACCTTAGGCCCAGCAGAAGGGGAAATACTTAGTCCTGAAATATGTCAGTCTAATCAGAAGAATTAGCCTTGAGTCTTACCATGACCATGACCTTTGCTCCTCCTCCAGCTTCTGAGGTATTTTGGTACTTTAGTGTTTCAGGATGAGGGAAGTTGGGAAAAGAGATGAGATTATTGAAAACAGCCTTTTTTTTTTTGTGTTAGGATCTCAGTAGGAAAATAGCTGAGGCAAGACCCTGGGGTAGCACTTCTAACTGGAGAAAGAACATGAAAGAGGAAACCTCTGTGAAAAGACCAGTCATAGAGTGTATTGAAAAATGATGGCTCTCCTTCACAGAAATCTTGAAAAAATTGCGTTAAAAAAAGTATTCATGTGCATATCAAATTTATCTTCTCACTCTTCTTGCTTGCTTTACCTATCTCTGTCACTACTACTCTTACTGTCTTTTATCTAAAGCAAGCAGTTAGTTTCCACAAGCTTTTCACTATCAAACTCTTGTCTTGGTCCCAAGTGCCTTCCACCAGATCTCAGGGCGGTGTGATTGGCACGTGACATCCTCACCAGGCTCCACAAGGGATGTAGACCCAGCCAGGTAGCTGTGTTGCCGAGGAGATCTGCAAAGGGATCTTTCAGATCAATCCTCTTCTATTGTGTTGTCCAAGACATTTATGTTTGTATGAAGAAGCTGGTTCACCTAGTGAGTCTCTATTTTTAAGTCTGTGCTAGCAGCCCTTAGGAATTTGAGTTCAAGGTGAAGAGGAAAGGATGTCTGACAAGGGCAAAGTCTGCACGGCCAAAATGGAGGAAGCTTCTGGTCAGTGCTCCCACAGAGACCACAAACAGGCAGCCTGTGAGCTGTGCAAACTGTCACAAGAGCCTAAATTCATTTGATTGATACTTTTTCTGTCTGCTTTTTTGTGAGATACCCAAAGTATTTTAGGTTGGAGGGACATCAGTTGCATTTTATGAGCTTGTTCCCCTTCCGTATTGAATAAAGGATATAGAGGAATATAATGGCAAAGAGGGAAAACCAAATGCATTGTCTGGAAAACTGGTGGAAACTTCTACACACCAAACAGGGTTAGATAAAACATCTAGGTGAATGTATCCTTCTTGTGGATTATATAGCATTATATGGCAGCGCTACATAGAAATATTCGCACTAATTTTCTGTTAGCTAATTCTAATACTAAAAAGAGTATGGTCAGCACAGCGTGACTCTGCCTCGGTTAACTACTCTTGCTAAGCAGCAGCAGGTTGTATTTGCATATATGGACTTCTCTGTTAACTCGGCAGTACCTTTCTCCAGTGCCCATGCTAGGCTGTTTAGAGCCAGCATGGGCATCTTTCTGTGACGTGGTGCTGTGCTAAATTTTTTTTTTTTTTTGCTTTGAAATAAATGTAACTGGTTAATAATTGCCAAAATGACAGTTAGGTTTTGTTTCTTATTTTTGAATCTAAATCCATGTTTCAGTCCTCTGGTCTGGTAAAAAAGTCATATTTTTATGGGCACAGACATGTTGTTAAAGCATCTTAGATTTTACCACTGGATTCCCATTTTTCCTTAAGTTACTCATTTGTTCCAACACTCTTTCTTTTGGCAAGAAACTCACTTGCATAAGCTGTTGGATCAGCTTTTCACTGATTTTGAACTAAGTGAATTTTTGCTTCAGCAAAAAGAAAGAGCTGAGTAAAAGAGTTTTTAGTTTAGAAATATTTGTCCTTCCTCTTCAGGATTTTGGGTGCCCATTAACTCCAGCAGGAGTGGATATACTTAGCACTTTGCAGCACTGACTCCTTAAACCAGAGATGCTCATGTAATCTTTCCCAGCTTCCAAGGAACTGGGCTGCTGCAGCGTTGTTCCCATCTTTCCTGTGTTTCTCACCCTGTACTTTTCTGACTGTTTTCTTTAAGTGAAGGCCTGGGGTTTTTTGGAATGAGTTGCAGAACGAACCGACCGACCGACCGACCGACCGACCGACCGACCGACCGACCGACCGACCGACCGACCGACCCCCCCCACAAATGTAAACCTAAATGTCCTACCAAATGTAACACAATTATTTCATCAGGGGCGGGCTCTTGCTTTTAAGTGGTCAAAGGAAGCAGAGATACTGTTAATCAGTAGTGGGTATTTTAGGTGAATGAAGCCAACCTCAACAGCATGTGATGCTTAGCAGGTGAATTTGTTGATTCCTTCAGCTGTTAGTTGTTAGATGACATTGCTTGCAGTGAATCCTTCCTTGGTTTGGTTGTATAGAGTACTAGAGAAATTTGGACCCAAAAAGGAAAATATTTGTTAAAATTAGAACACTGCACTAACTTAAGAGATCTTTGCCTTCCTGGAATTTATTCTGAAGCAATACATTACAATGCAAAATTCAGTCCTCTTTGCAACAGATACTGCAGCAAAGCAAACCTTCAACTGCTCTTGAAAGGTTTGATTAATTCCTCTTATGCAGCATGTTGAATGAAGTGGTGGGGATAAGTGATTCACATTTGCTGTCTTTCTCACAGATATCAAACTTAACTGTACAACTGGCTCTGCAGGGTTTTGTTCACCATGGCAGATCCAGTTTCCGGATGGAAAAATTTAATTCTGTGAAGGAGTCTACGGGAAAACTTGGTGCCTCCAAAGCCAGGTGAGTTCTGTCTTTGACTTCTCTGGGGACCAGCATTTCATATTATGGAGATCCCAGTGTTAAGGTAAACTTGATTGCAGACTTGAGGTACCCTTCACAAGGATACAGCCTACAAGGCAGGAAGTTAACAATTTGGATGTGATCCTTTCTCAGCCATTAGCTCACTTATCTGTTGATGGCTGTTGAACATGACCCACTGGATGCAACTCTTGTCTTAAGAAGTCCCTAAACTAACAGTTGCTGGGAGCTGTGGCAGCATAACAGGGGAAATATCACACTCTAGACACGTTTCTTATGCCCTTCTCATAAGCATCTACTGCTGACACTGCTCAAGATGATCTCCTGGGTTAAATGGATCTCTGCTCTAATTTCTGCTCTAACCCAAAGGGACCGTTCCTGTGTGCTTCTGATTCAGCTTCTGTGCATCTCCACTTCCAGGTCTAGAAAATGGAGATAATGCCTCACCTCTAATGTGTTTACATGACAGGAAAACCAGGCCAGATTTCTAAAAATATTCAGGCATCCACAGAGGTGAGCAATCACATAATAGGATTTTCAGAAGAACATAGGTATCTAACTTCTCTTGGAGTGAATCACAATGAATCACTTTGAATGCTTGCTGATCAAACAAATGGAGCTCAACTCCTGAAGACTATGTGAAAGGAAACTGCAAAAAGCTTTGGCTCTTTCTCCTTGCATAGGCAAATGAGAAGAAATCTTTTCTTTTCTTTTCTTTTCGAGGGTGCTTTTCTTGGAGCTTTTCACTGAAAATGAAGAATTGTATATACAGGCCCAAATAACAGACCCTTTTCAGTTGCTTACTGTTCCTCTGTACAGTTAGATGATTTTTCGAGAGGTTTAAAGATTAAGGTATACTTTAGTTTGAAAATCCATTTCTTTTATCAAGTCTTGGTCACAAATGCAGCATTATAAAGGCATCTGGTTGATATGATTCAGAAAGCATTTCACAAAACCACTTGGCTCTGTGGAGAGGATTGATTTCTTTGTCAGCAAGACTGATTGACAGTCCAAACCCACATAATCTAAAAGGAGATGCAGAGACAGGATCTGACAGTCCATCACAACAGACCTCTCGAGTTAGTGAAGTCCTGATGTGCGGGAATCATGCACTGGGCTCAGAGATGGGGACAGGCATGTAATCAAGTGATGAAAGCATGCGATGAAGGTGCCAGATAGCGTAACATAGATGGCATGGGAAAACAGTGTACCGTGGGAAGGATCATTGCTGGAGCATCTGTCTTTCCGTGGTGCCTGTGCCCAGCTGCAGGTGCTCAGAGACCGTGGCCAGTGGGTGGGAAGGGGGAGCCAGAAGCGGGTCTTGTGATTGTGTGTGGGACCCGACGGGGCTGGCACTGCCTCAAGAAGATGTGGCCTCATCTCATTTTCAGCCGGCTGAGCTTAAAAACACCATCAAGCCTGAGCTCAGCAAGGCTCTCCAACCTGTACTGCAAGCATGGCCAAGTCCTGTGGAAGTCAGTTCACACCGCTAGGGTCTTCACCAGAGCTTCACATCTGGCAAAGTGTTCAGAAACCTGGATGAATCATGTTACTGGTGCTAAGCATTGAATCACACGACTACCACATCTGTCAGCAATGAAGTTTATCGTTAAAAAATAAGTTGGTAGGCCTCTTTAAAGTGTTGGCACTGTTTTATCAGGATAAGTATTTGAATCTTAAAATCGTATGAGCTTTCCAAAGTATTAATTTAATTGCACAGCCACCTTCTTATCTAATTTGCCCCTAGCCAGATCTTAAAAATGATTTAAACTTCAAAGATGATAGTAATCCCACATGCACAAAGACACTTGGAAAAACTATTTCTTTGAAATGCAACCGATTACAAACTAGTGTTGATTGCCTGTGCCTTCCTTGCAGCATTAGCTTTTCTGTGGGCATGGAGCACGCGTAATTTGTCAACCGCTACAACTATTTAGGCTCAGTTAAGTTTTCTCACATTAATTAAAAACTGTAATTAAATAACCGGTAACCCCCTCACTATGACTCAGTCTCAGAGTGTGCATCTGACCTTTGTTTGTGAGTCAGGAAAAAAAAAAGTCAAGTTATGTCAGAAATTGCTGGGATGTTTTTCCTGATTATCCCATAAAGACACTCTGCTGAGATGGTAATGGCTGGAAAATAAAGAAGAGAGACAAACATCTTTCACTGAGGTGGAAAGGACTGTGGTAAATCTTTTTGTTTATGTTGCATTTTGATCTCAGAGTGCAGTACAGATCATGAACAGAAGATGGAAAATAAAATATTATTTTAAAATATCCGTTAATTATAGGCCTATAAAAGTCTTAGTGAACTTCAGTTCATTTAAAAATGATTCTGCTCTTTGAGGGGAAGTGCACTCCACTCTTACTCTACTCTACCAACACAAAAGGGAAAGATGAGCATTAAAAAAGCAGATTTCTTCTTGCAAGCGGTGAAGACTGCATTTAATAGCCATACTTTAATATATTTTAAAAGATCAGGTTGTAGCTTCCGAGTACATTTGGGAAAGGAAGAAGAGCTCTGTGCATAAACTTTATCATGTTGCACAAGATCTGTCTCCACCAATTGAATTTGGTCACTTTTATGTTGTTCGAGTGACCACATAAAACAGGGAGAGTAGGATACCTCAACTTCTGTCTCCTGATGGAGATGGCATACTTATTGTAGCTGAAGTTTTCAATTAATCTGTCCTGATCATAACATAAAGAGAAGACATATCTCCTGATAACTCCCCATCTATACTCCATGAGAGCTGTTCAGAAAACATTTGTCAAACAGCTGTGTCTAGAAAGAAGAGTGAGCCAGTGAAATGTATTTTTTAAACTGATACAGATTTCAGTGGATTGCTGTTTGGAATTATTTTTGGAGAAAAAGTTTTCAGAGTGAAAAAACCTATCACTTCAAAGTACACTTTGTTTTTCTATAAAGAAAAGATGGTTCCAAACGGTGTTTACTGAGCTGAAAACTTGGAGAGATACAAAGTATTTTTTTGAGGGTGGGAATCTCTTGTGATAACTGCTGGCTGTATGGCTCAATTTGGTTTGAACAGAAGAAAAAAAATTATCTTTTTCATGACAGAAAATGATTTTTTACTTGCTCAAGATTCTAATTCCTGTAAAGGTAGATGGAAATATTTTATCTTAATCAAAGCAAAAAGGTAATTGCTTTGTTTATTCCCACTTCATTTCTTCCCACGCTGTAAACATGTTCAAATAAAAAGCTTTGCTCCCTTATTAAAGGCTGTGATTTCACCTGGGAAATCTGCCCATTCAGAGACTGCAACACAGCAACATTTAAGCCATAGCTTAAACCTAAGAACTGATGGCACTGTGAAAGCTGAAATGTTTTAGAGTTATCAATCAGGGTACTGAACGGTCTGTTTACTATTTCCTAAAGCACAGTTCGCTGTCTGTACAAATATGTAACATAAAAGTTAATGCTAGGCAGGTAGCTGCTTTCATAGAAAAATAAATGCCTTGTTCCCTTCCCCCTCCCCCAAGATACAGACAACAACAGTCTATCCTCTGACAGATCTGGCCTTCAGTACATGGTGATTCCTTGGCAAAATGTGTCACATGCACCCTATGGGCTAGATCCCTGACTTGGCAGTTTAGCTTTCCAGCCATACAGGCCAATAACGGCAGAGGAATCACTCAGTCACAGAAATGTGGGTTGGAAGGGACTTCTGGCGGTCACCTAGCCCAGCCGCCTGCTCAGAGCCAGAGTGCCGCCAGCCCCAGATCAGCTCTGCCGGGGCTTTGTCTAGCTCAGCCTCGAACACCCCAAAGGATGCAATTGCACCCCCTTTCTGGGCAGCCTGACCCAGGGCTGCACTATCCTTCTAGCAATTTTTTTCCTAACACCCAACTTGATTCTCCTGAGCAACAGATTGTAGCTGTCGACTTAGGTTATAGTAACTGCCTTGCAATACCAACAGGGATTTGCTCCATCATCTCTGTAACTGACCCTCAAGCAAGCTGCTGTTATAGCAGCTTATGTTCTTTAGCCTTATCTTTGCCAGGCTGAATTGCTGCTCCCAAGCAGGCAGAAAGTGGTGAAGCTCAAGCTTCAGCAACCATGAGACGATGGAAGCTGGCTCCAGAGGAAGGCTGGAAGGGGAGCCATGCAGCTGGGACTCAGCTTTGGGAAGCAAAAATGCAGGGACTGCCAGGCAGAAGGCCCTGAGGAGCTGCTGTGAAGGGAAGGGTGCCCAGGAGAGCTGGCTGGTTTCTGAAGACATGACAACAGACTGCACCTCAGCATCCCAGGTGTTCCTTCCCTGCACTTTTTCCCCTTGTGATATTGAGCCAGAGGCTCACTGTTTCACTTCCAGTTTCATTCTGAAGATCTACACAGTGAAGGAACTCCTTAGCATAGAGCATAACTCCTTCTCCTCCTCCTCCCTGCCTGTTTTTCCTCATCAGCTTGTACTCATCCATGACCTTGCTCCAATTGTGAGTGCAGCATCCCACCATATCTTTGTGATCCCAGTCCCGCTGTAGCCCTGTGACTGTGCCTGGACTTGCAGGTCCTCCGGTTACCCAGACTTTGTGCATAAGTTCTGTGCAAGCAGCAGAAGCTTCCCCCACCCGAGCAGGAATGCAAAAGTCCCTCCGGGGGCATTCTCCCTTGCATACCTCCTTCATTACAGCTCTTCTTTCATCTCTTGGACTTCAGTCCCTATCCCCCAGTGAACCTAGTTTAAAGATCTCCTCAGCAGTTCAGCAAACCTGGTCACAAAGTTGCTCTTTCCTCTCTTGGTGTGGTGGGTCCCCTCTCTTCTCAGTAGTCTTTGTTCATACTCAGACAAAGCAAAGTCAGGAAGTTGAATTGTTGCCAGTGACCCCAGCTGCACAGTCAGGCACTGCTAGATGTCTGCTCCATGCTGGACCTCCTTCCTGGACTACAAGGTTTAATGAAAATGCCACATGGGCCCCTGATCACTTCACCCTTCCTTCTGAGGCTTTGTGACCTTTAATCTGCTCAGGGTTTCCTGCGGCTGTATCATTGGTGCCCAGGGGATGAGCAGCAAAGAGTAGCAGTCAGACGCCTGACTGAGCCTAGGCAATCTCTCTGCAGTGTCATGGGCCCAGGCTCCAGGCAAGCAGCAAACTTCCTGGGATGATAGGTCTGGCCGGCAGACAGGTGCTTCCGTCCCTCGCAGAAGGGAGTCACCAGTTGCTAACACTCAACACTTTATTCTGATAGTGTTGGTCCTAATGTGAAGATGGAGATGTCCAGCCGCGAGCCTTCCTCCAACAGGGCTTCTTCCTCTTCTATTACAGGTGGGCACTGGAGGTAGGGATGGAGCCTTCCTCCTCCTGACTGGAGTCCTGAGTTTCCAGCTTTCCCCATGCGGGGAGTCTGTGTCCTTTCTTGCCTTAGTATACTAACCTTCTCTCCCTCTGTCCTCTGGGAGGTAGAAAGTCAGACACGAAACTACTCTGCCTGCTTGCAGGGTCCCTGGTTTGGCAGAGCACCCTGTGTGCTACCTCCGAGTAGCTTACCTTGTGAATGTCAGGTCCACTGCACATGCTGCTCCTCCTGTATTGTTGACTGGAAAAACAGAGAACTTGACATTTCCTCCCTCTGTAAAATCTCTGTGCATCTACTTCTGTGTAGACTAAGGGAAAGAAACAGATGTTGTATGCTTAAAAAGTTCTCTTCTTCCCATGCAGGTAGATAGCAAGAATTAGACAGGAGGAAACACTCCTTTTGAACAGTACTAGACACAGTGAGTAGTGTAACAAACTAGGCTAAGATGAATTTGCCAAATGAGCACCATGGTAATTAATATTGTCTCTTCTCCAATAGATCTTCAGGCAGTTGACTACAAGGTTGCACTTCTTCTGAGTTTTTCAAATGTAGTCACTTGTCCACCATGTCCTGCAGGCAGGAGTAGCTATAGATATACAGGAAGACAAAAGCATGATCCAAAATTGGAGGAGGGGATTTTGGTAGGAGTGTGTAGTACTTCTAAAGGATGTCCTTTGTGAGAGGTTTATTTTAGGAAATGGAATTTCTCTTATAAAGAGAAACTGTTTATAAAACTCTTTATAAAACTCTTAAGACATTAGAAAAAGCAAAACTGGGTACAGTAGCTTCAGAGGCACTTTGGCTAACTCAAGTGTGTGTATGGGGAGAAGTGGAGTGCATCCTGTCCTCACTTTTGCTAATTTTCAGTTGGGTCAGCCCTTTTTGGGGGTTCTGACCCCGAAGGCAGCATGTTATGGAATCACCTGAAGGTTGACAAAAGTTAAAGCAATGACATGCTGGCACATCTGGATACTAGTGACACTATGGCGGTCTGAGAAAGTCCTGTTCAGCATGCATGTCTCTCCTTGTCAAGTGGAGGAATGGGCAGGTCACAGTATGGCTGCACTGCATGGCAGAGGGCCAAGCCGAGAAACCTGGGTCATGCTGAAGTGAGCAGGCACACCCGAATCATGCAGTGCAGCGTCACATGGAAAACTCAGCTCAGGCCTCAATAGCACCAATGTTTTAATGTCTTATTCTGTCCATACAAGAAGACCTGCATACTCCTCAGGGCTAATTAGCTCGAACACACCCTTGGGCTAACACAGGGGCAGCCTACAGGGCCAGAGCTGGCTCTGCTTGTTAACTCAGGCTAAACCTTGCCATTATGCTTTATTACACCACGAGGACATATCTTCTTACTTTCTGTGTATGTATCTCTGAGAACATTTGTTAAAACCACTTATCTCTGTCTCCTAGTCAATTTTAGTGGCTTCACATTATAGTTTAAAGTCAGAGTTCTGGAAAAAAAAAGCCCTAACAGGCAGGTAGGTGTTTTCTACTGAGCGATCCAAGTAGTCTTTTCCTATGAACTCTTTGCAATTTTTCTAGGTATATGTTTAGAATTTTGTTTGCTTGTTTCTCCAAAAACCTATACCAAACCAAACCAGTCCACTGATACGTTCCAGTTACTCAGTGTGTTTCAGTGATGACTACCCTTACAGCTAGATCAAATATTTGCTAAAATCTTCCCACTTATTTCCTGAAAAATATCTCTGCTCTATTCAAAACAGAGTTGAACATACAGTCAAACACATAGTCAGTCCTTGGCCCAAGAAACTTTCCAAATTGGATAGACAAGAGGACATTAGAAAACTGGATAATGGTCTATTTACAATTCTGTGCAGCTTCTTTAAAAGTATCGATTCTACATTTCCCTCAATAGACAATTAAGAGCAATAGATTTCAGAAGCATATTCTGAAGTGGTAACAACTAGCACTCCAGATAAGAGATATGAAGAAACAAACATATTTCTTTCTTCATGGAGAAACATACCATGTACAGTAAAATCTTGCAGTACTCTTTCTCATTCTGTAAAAGCAGTTTCCATGCAAGTAAGACCTCTGGCATCTGATCATCTGAAATACTTATATCAAAAGAGAACTGTCTCAAATTTCTACCAGTGCTCTGCTTGAAGTATATTTGGAGAGCTTGTCAAGTGTGCCTGTTTATGGCTGTGCTGGGCTGACTGTCACTGATGTGGAAGCAGGCTAAGTTTTAGGTGAAAGACCATGTGGAACCTTGAATGATATAAGCAGATGACAATTTGAGTGGGATTCAAATATTAGGTATCTGCAGTCTAGACAAGTAAATCTAACTGAGACCCTTTTGAGGCAATAGACACTGTGTGATTCATGATGCACTGTGTGAAAGAGATGATTGTGAAGCACCTTGAAGCACCTAGAAGCACCTAGGGCTGTGTGGATGGACACCTGCATTTCATTAGATGAATCCCAACCTTGGGAACCATGGAAACCAAAATCACAGAAAGATTTTGTTTGGTCTTGTTTTTGCTACTGCCATAGTGGGGGAGGAGGGCCTATATAGTAGAAGGTACGTTGTACTTGTGGTTAGATCTGTGCTTGAAGGATGTCAGTCATTAATAAAGTACCCACATTACAAAAGAGAACAATGAATATTGTTTGATGCTCCCAGGATCTGAATTTCAACAAAGAAAGGGTGGTCTAGGGGTTAGGATGAGAGCTAGAGATGCTTTCAGCTCCCTGACATGCCGCAGACCACTGGTAAAACCTGGCAGCTGACAGGAGCTGCAAAAGCACACAAGGACCTATGTGGTTGTTTAATTTTGATCTTCTGTTTCCTTTTTTCTAGAACTGTGGAGTGTCAAATGTATTTATCAGCCGCCTCGCTGTTAGTACTGGGTCCAGTGAAGTCTCTGTGTGAGACTGACCACTTGAGTCTAAGAGGAGGTTGCCCATGCAAATGCATGGGCAAAGGCAAGGCTCAGGGCTGGGTGACATGTGCTGCTGTGGGTATCAGCTCTCCAGTATAGGTGTGGAAAGACTGCGGGGGCTGCCTTGGCACTGAGGGTACAAAAGCAGTTGCCTGCTGTCAGTGCATGCTCTGTCTTGTCCCAGCTGGAGATCCAGAGCGTTTGGCTGATGTGTGCTGAGCAAATTAGTCTCTGAGCAGTTACTTAGACCCAAAACTCCCCATGGAGTAAATTTGAGACCAGTTATTCTTTATTTTTTCTTTAAATAAAGCTTTTTAAATTTCTCAGAAAAACAGGAGATGATTTCAACTTATTATAATTGCTAAATTTATTTTTAAGATGGAAGGCTGTCAAAAGCTGTAATCTTGCACACCCCCTTTAATACGTAACATCCTGATTATAGTGGCCCTGAGAAATTAACAAGTATTCAAATAAACCCTGACTGAAAAGGATGCGAGGCCACCATTACCCAGCCTGCATGACTCATTAAAGTGAAGGACGAAGAGCACAGCAGAGCTGCATTAATCACTTGGTTCTACTACAGGAAGAAAAGGACTCATGTGATACTTTATTTACAATATACCATGTGCAGAATTAGCTGATAGTCTCAAAAAAGCTCTAGGGATGCTGGTGACAGCGGAACATCCCACTTCTAAATAATTTTGAGGGTTTCTTTAGTTTTATTTTGTTTTAGAGTTTGCATTTTGCTGGATAATAATGCACAAAAATATTTCAGATTTTTTGCTTTTCTGATGAAAAAGAAAGCTTCATTTCCTTTTTCTTTCCTCCCCTGCACATTAGATATGAAAAAACCTCACATAAATTTGAAAAGATAATTTCATTAGTAGTGACCCAGAGAAGAAAAAAAAAACTATGAAAAACTTGAAGACACCTTTTTTAGAGCATGCTTATGGATAAGGTACTTTGAAGATGCTCTTACAAGAGTCATATGGTATTAGTTTAGTTCTCTTGCCATGTCATGCAACGCAATTAGAAAAAAGAGAAATGTGGATGAAGAGAAACTGTGTGGTTGCTTAAGCTCTCTGAAGAATACTTGGGATCACACACACACACACAAAAAAAAAGGAAAGGCAGCCATCTGAGTGGAGGAACAGATCAGAAGGGGTGCTAGAAGATGAAAAGCAGCACTGTTTCTGGTTATAGGTGGTCCTGGTATCTTTGGTGTTTTTACTGTTTTCAGGAATGACCAATTTATGGTTGATGAGCCAATCTCTGTGACTGGGTTGTGGGCTCCAGTCTGTTTAAAACCAGACTTGTTACAAAAGTTCCCTGATGGGAAATGGTCAGGATCTGGAGCAAAACATGTGACAGGAAACTACTGATAGACACAGATATTATAAATTATCATTCAAAAGAATGTACCTGGTCCAGAGTAAATTTACTGATGGTAGTCATGCATTTACAAGGATCTCAGAGGAAATGGTTAAAGCCTTCAGCTGTGCTGGACAGAGGCTCATTTTGCACAGCACTGTTCAGAAGTGAGGCAGCAGACAGTAAGGGAAAAAAATCTCAAGTGTGGTTAATACTGGAAAATCCAAAACACAGAAGAAAAGAGACTTAGTACAGGAAGAAGTGAGGAATTCAAAGCTGACATTACAAAAAACAACATATGGAACTTCATATACTATGGCAAATACCATAAGCTGAGACATGGGCTGGCATTTGGAAAAATTTTCATATAGTTTGATTATTGTTGTTGTTTTTGGCTGAGGAGCTGTTTGAGAGCCTCTTCCGGGAGCCAGCTGGGAGTGATTACTGTGCAGAGCAGTTTATGTTCAGTAGCGTTGGGCAGCCAGACTCAAAACACTGGTGGAGCAGCCCTCTGCCAGGCTCCTGGCCTTGGAAGGTTTGCTGGATTTCTCATGGCAGAAATTACAGATTTCCCAAGGTGAAACTGCAGTATCTTTAGTGGAGAGTGTCTGGATTTGTCCACATAAAGCCATTTGCACTTTCAGCACACCAGCTGAAGGAGCCATTTCAAGATCAGACAGTATGTTCTTGTCAATGCAGTCCATGGCTTCTCTGCTGGTGTTGTCAACAAGCTCTTCAGTTAGCATCAGTTGAGGTAGCAGGGCCTGTGATGTGGAGAGAGAATTTTTTATTACAATCATGAAGAAAACTGGCCTTTTAGCTTCTAATGTGCTTTTATGTAAAATTAACTCTTAAACTTTTTTCAGTTGCTTTGAAAAAAAAAGTTGTAAATTTGCTTGTAAACTTGCTTGTAAAGAAATGCTTTAAATTTGTACAGAATTTCAAATTCACAAACCTGTATGCACATGCTAAAATGTTACCATATCATTTATCCAGTGATGTTAGTGGGACTGTTCTTATGCTTACAGATATACACGTCTGCAGGGTCAAGACCTTCTTCAGTATTATAGTGTAACTATGCAAAAATGCATAGGTGGGCTGTGGGATAGACTTGGTTAGTGAAATTAAAAATAAACTCCTTTGAGGACTCAGGTTCAAAAAGCAATAAAAAATTCAATTTGTCATCTTTTCTGGGTCAGCAAAATGTGGCTGAACTTTGACAGGCTTTCAGTTCCAGATTGTTGGCATTTTCTTCTCTGTAAGGGTGGAAATGTTGGAAAAAGGCTATTGCCTTCCTTTGTAGAGTAGTAATAGTCATGATGAGCTTCATCAGATTATAATTGCTTTTCTTTCCTTCTGACCTACAGGAGATACACCACCTCTCTCTGTGCTCATGTCCTACCACAGCTCCTCTAATACCTGCATCATGGTTTCTCAGATGGTCTCGCTATTTAAGTCAAGTAAACCTCAGAGATTTATTCTTTGTGTTTAGCTTTGAAAGTTGCTTCTGCTGTTTCACAGCTAAAAACATACTTCTGTGCCTGTAGGTTTGTTTGTTTTCCCAGTGGTGTAAATTGATCTAATAAAGAGATTACCTGTCTTTGCAAATTTTGTCCATCTATAAAGAGGGTATCTTTAACCAATTCATCTGATCTGAGCTGCTCTGAATTTTATAACGTATTTCAAATTTACAGATACTTTATAACATATATGGGCTCATAAAATTACTTTCTAAAAGCAGGTTAACGAAAAATAAAACATTGTAGGATGACTTTTTCATAGCACACAGAATTATTGAAGCTCAGAGGTATGTGTGCACAATACAGTTTCCTTAGGACATACATAGTTCTTTCACTTTAAGAGCTTTAAATTATTTATTTTGATCTATTATATGTTAGATTCATGTTGGGAGGCAAACTTCTTTGTTAACAGAATTACTGACCCAAACTCTTATTCAAAACACTAAATGAAATATGATTTGGTAAAACTGACATCTTGTTAACATTTCTCTGTCCCTTAAAGCAACTTTCATTTTATCAGAAATGCAAACACTAAAATACTCTATATACTCCACTGTCATGGTTTCCATGGACCAGCCAAACCAGAAGACTCTGAACATCTTATAAGGAAATATGATTTCTCTAATACCATTTTCCTACAGAAGGTTACAATTTTTAGGTATTTCTCTAGATCTCCGGCTCATTTGCAATGTTGCCGCTATGACTTCTGTGTTCTTGTTGTTTCAACACTGTGAAATAAGTCAGATATCAAGAAGTCAAACATCCTTGACTTCTTCATATATACAATCTATTACTATGTATACATATACATTCATATATACAGTCATTACTATTGACATCCTACAAAGTCACAGGGAAGCATTTATATTTTACCTTGTTCAGTCAAGGTACAAATACCTCTTAGTTAATGCACACAAGTGCAGAGGCAATTAATGTCAACAAAGAGCGCCCAAAAGATTTACATAAACTGTCATGTGAGCTTCTATAAAGTCCAGATGTAGCTGCTAAGGATAATAGAAATACCCGTCATTTTAGCTGTCAACACATCTTGGCAGTTTTGTTCAGTTACCCTTTGGGTCTCCCTTAGCTTGGGTTCTTTGCCTGGTCTTGCCTTACTATCTTTCACAGGCAAAGTTAATGGCCGTGATCATTCCTTTCTACTCACTTCACATATTCATTCTGACTCAACTTTTTCTCTGACTCACAATCTGTTTCTATTTCCATAATCATGAGTGTATGTGAAACATCTTGGGCTAATGTGAAATGGCACAGACATCAAAATGTGTTATTCATACCTATATGAGTAATGCCCACTCATTCTTTTGGTACATGTGTATTGACTTGATAGCACCTTCATTTCCTGCCTCTTTCCATTTATTCAACCACTTGGTCATCGTGAACCTTTTTCTGCAGTCACGGGGACGATTCCTCTTTTGTTCTGATGATCCACCTCCCCTCCCCCCACACTAGGATTGCCTCTTCAGCCAAGGTTTTTTGAAATTAGCTAAGTAAAGAGAAAAAATGGTTTAGGAATTCTGATAGGCAATTAAATATTACAGGGAACCAAGTGACTCAATCTTCGTATAGTCTACCAGCTCCCTTTTTGTGTTCTCTCCCCTATGGACAATAGTCCTCCAGTGCAGGGTTTTCAGTTTTTAGTGAACAAAAGGTCATCAAGAAATCCATCACATTTTAGGAGTAAGAAGTTGCATGTGCATTTTTGGCCTTTGCCACCAACCAATCTTTCTGTAAGCTATGTGTGAAAAACATCACAGCAAAAAATAACATCTGTGGCTGGAACAAATGAGTTAGGCTGTAGATCTGGTGCATCTTAAGGCATACATATTCTTTTAGTGATAATACATGCTACTGTAAATTGAGGTCAGTAGTTGACCTGTAGGTGATGGAGATGCTGGAAATACTGGGGATTCTGGGTGAAAAATCATGCAAAATCTACTGGGTCTCCTCTTGGACTTCTTTTATTATCTGCTGAGTTAGATATAACATGTGTGTTGACTTACAAGAGGAAAGTTGGAGTATACTGTATGAAACTACTGAGGTATCTCCAAAATCCACAAAACAAACAGAAAGCTCCGAGTGAAAGAATGTACTTTGCTCTATCAGCGACTATGAGCAAAGGAAGCTGGCAAAGAGGAGGAGAGCACAGAATAGTCATGGCATTATCTACTACTCTAAATGTGACATTTGGGTGATAAATTGATAGGTTTTATTACTGGAACTTTATCACATACCAATATGAAGAACCTGGAGATTTCTACTAATACTGTGAATACTTTATAGATAAGCAGTAATTGACAAATATGAACTTTTAGATAACTTCTGAGAGGCCACAGATTTGGCAGTTGTTGTGGAACTGTAGGGTTAATTCTTCTTGAAGCTCTTACTGGGTATCCAGCAATCTGGCAATATCTCTAATTCAATTACCTGATGTTAAATGAAGACTGCTGATAAGGTATTCCCTGTACTCTACAATGGTGAGATACACAGATTAACTTCATCATGTGCAGAAACCCTGGTCCTAAGCACAGGTCATGATCAGGTGGGAACAAAGACATTCGGCAATGAATTGAAGATGTGATGTTCAGTCTGTCTTGAAAATGACACAGGCTTTCTCTCCTAAACTTAATGGAGAGGGATGTAAATCTTAAAATGTAATTTTATACATAGAGTCGGACAGAATTAGAGGAAAATCTGGAGTTAGGTAACATAGTAAGTGCAGAAGCCTTGTTATTTGAACCTTTCTGCTCTCTGTTTTATTGCCAGAGACAAATACATCATATGTTCTGAAGAGGCTTCCCTCTAGTCACTGCAATATCAATACGATCACAGGCTCCAGAGGACTTGTTTGTAGGAGGTCAAGCCCATCTGGACATGTTGAAGGTAACACAGCTGGTAAATGGGTGTGATGCTCTGATATTCCAGTTCCAAGTGGGTGGATAGTAGGGTGTCACTCTTCAGTATAGTAGTGGAGGGAGGGAAGGAAGCCCAAAGGGAACTTAACAGGGCCAGGGTGAAACCTCATTACTTCGGTGTAATGCTGACAAAGTGACATCACAGTGCAAATATTAAGAGCCAGATATGATTTTGGCTTGGTTATCTCCATCTTTCTTTTTTTTCTTGCGAAAGTTTTTCTTATTTTCTGGAAGTGTTTTTTTAAAAGATGGTTTTTGATATTACTAGTAATTACCATTCAGTGCAGTAGAGTGTTTTGTCTTGCTCAGAATTAATACTAAGCAGGAGATGATCAGATTTCTTCTCCTCTGGAATGTGAATAGTTTTTCCTACTGGTATGCCACTTCCAACTGGCCACTTGCCACATCTATTACTTTCTTTTACAACAGCTGCATAATCTGTGTGCATAGAAATTTTTGTTTTAAGACTGCTGTTCTCTAAGCTGGCTGTGCAGTAATAGTTGACAGCAGCTTGCTTTTTCAGAAAATGCTTTAAATAATAAGCATCAGTAAACATAGATGCAATTATTACTTCAGTATATTGAGTATTCTACCACACCTCTGAATAATTTTCCAGATTAGCTAAACAAACTTGCCATTTTTGTAAGCAGGATGCTTACATTTTGCGGGAAAGCAATGGGAGATAGGAGATACTTGTGACAGCAATTGAAGATGTACCGAACACTTGAATATTCCAATTTTCTCCTGACTCATTTGAATTTATACATTCTCTATGGACCTCCTAATCCATCTAGTAAAAAGAATAGAGGTTATAGATAGTATGGGTAATAGAACTGAGCTCAGATGCTTCATCTGGCTTCAGTCACATTTCTTACATTTCTCACTATGGAATTTCAATTTTCTTGTTGTGAAGTCATCTTGCTGGAAAAAAAAACAAAACAAACAAAAAAAAAACCAGACCAAGCAAAACCAACCATGAGAGCTAGATTAAACAGATCTTCACGACTGTATTTTTTTGCTGCATGTTAATGCTGGTGTACAGAGTGAGTCTTAAATGGAGTTGGTAGGACTCACGCTGCACGGATTTTGTTTGCACATTGGCCCAAGCATGCCCACGAGGTGGAAAGCAACACTGTTCACCTCGGTGTGCATGTGCTACCACATCTCACACCCTTTCTCTGGCAATTATCAGATGCCTCGAGCCCTGGCCTCCCAGTGTGACGTCTGTCAGCTCTCCATGGACCTCTGGCGCTCCTCCACCCATGGCCTCAGCGATGGTGGCCTTGGCCACAGGCCGTGGCGCCTGACCAAGTCCTTTCCACAGCTCTGCCCCGACCATGTGCTTGCTCCTGTAGCCCCAGTCAGTGGCCAGGAGTTGTCTGTCCTCAGCCTTCCCGCAGGGTGCTTATGCCTCCGCTGCCTAGGCTATACCTTCCCATCCTACTGAGGCTGTGGTTTACAAACCCCCATCAGGAGACAGATTCAGGGGGCCGACAGCTTTCCTTAGTGGCCTTTTTATTACAGTTAGTATAGGGTTTCTAACTTGCTGCAATGTCCTTTTTGACTTTTGGGTATATGTAGCTTCATGTAATAGTGTAAAGTAATGTTCTGCCCTGCATGTTGAGTTAAATGTGCCTCGAGGCAGAAGATCAGCTGAAAAGCTGGTAGTAGGAAGTGTGTTGGCTCCTGACATAAGTCAGGGTACTGTTTATTTCTCTCTTTGAATATTTTCTTTAATGTTTGATAACATTAAGTAGTGTGCTGAAGGCATTTAAGTGGTGCCTGCGAGTTTGCACAAGAGTCTGGTAGCTAGTTCCCACAGGGACCTAATTAATATTTTTTGCTCAGCAATGATGACCAAGTTTGAGTGACTGCATAAGCTGTAAATTTAAGCCCCCCCACCCCCATCCTGTTACTTTAGCTCCAGTGTCTATTCTTTCTGGCTTCAAGACAAACCTTCATATGGAATTGGTCACTGACAAATTCACTGCTTTAGTAGGACAGAAGTAAGCTTGTTTGCTATAAACAAGTTGTTATATTGTGACAACGCTATTTGGGAGGAGAACTATTATAAAATGACCATCTGAAAAATGATCTCAGTCAGTGAGTAACTGCTCAGAAAATGATCAGAAAACTTTTGTCTTAACTAAATCCATGTCAGTTTGTAATGATACAAAAAGCTGACCCTGGCAGAAATTGTATGTTGAAACAGAAAAAATATTTGTATGGAAATACCCTTAAAAACGCTTGTTGTAGTACTGAAATTCTGTAGCAAGCTGGGGATTACTTGAAAAGATTCTTGGACATAGTTCAAGTCTTCACAGATAAATAGAACTGGTCACTAAAGAAGAGCACACAGCTGCTATGTAAAGAGTAGAGTGACATTTTGATCGAAAATGCCTTTATACTGGAAGCTCACATGGCTTGTAGCCCTCTTTGCTTGGTATTTGCTTAGGGCATGCATTTAAATCTGCATTTCTTTAGATGCTACTGACATTGCACAAGGGACATTGCAGCTTTCCTGCTCAAATGAGCCACTTGAAAAATATGCTTCATCTTCTGAAAAAGAGTCATCTCATACTATTGCTGCTTACATTTGGCAATAGGTTTTACTTTCTGTCTATTCTGTTATGTCCAGCTCAGAGTATATTTGTCATTAGACCTCTTTGTCACAAAGACAGTGATTTGCTTCTCATAGCTTTGTTATTTTTTGTCCTACACTTACCCACTTCTAACAAAAACATTAAAGTGAAGGGAGAATTCATCTTTCTCAGAATACATATATGGGTAGGCATGCTCTTGTATGCTCTTAAATTGCTCAGTGTAGTAGAATGTTGAGATTGTATATATATTTAAGAAATCAGAGATCTGTCATAGTGCATCTCTGATGTGAGATATTTAAGTATTGCAAGTTGTATGCTTATAAATCTGAACAGTCCTTTGGGCTATGGATTGCTTATTGTACAGCTGAAGTAGTTCAGTGAAGTATTTGTATTCCAGGTATATTGCTTCTGATGGCTTTTAAATTCTTCTTCCTCCCATTTCATTTCACCTCTGCTTGTCTCACCAAAGACAGCAGCCATCACATCACATATGCATGCATTCATGTACTGTTTCCTTTACTACATTTTGTCTTCCAAGGCAGATGCTCAGTCTCAGGAGATTTGCTTTCATATTTTGAACAGCTTGAAAAGATCTATGGCTGAAGGAGTAAGGTTCAACAAGCTAGATTCAAAATGATAAATAGACTGGTTGCTAGCATACTGGAGTATCCAGTGTGATTGTGCTGCATCTATACTTGAAATCAAAATTGAAGTCAGAATTTTAACAGAAAGTATATGAATATTTTTGGATCTTCAAAATAACGCAGCTTAATCAAGTCTCACCTTTCAGTGCAAATAAATCAAAATTACTGTTACTAACTACACTGATAAGAGCATGGCCTTCTCTTTTAGATAATTAGGCTCCATGGAAAGTGACTGTCAGCTAATACAAAAAGCTAAAGATTGCTAATCTTGCTGCTGATGTAGATTTGGTACAAAAATGATTGACTTTGTATATGCTGGGGTAGGAATAAAGAAGCACATGTATTTAATAACATTATTAGTGTCTGTGCCTTACCTTGCCTACTATGCTGTCACTAGAAAAGTGGTATGCCAAGGAAACACGTCCTCATTTAATATTAGTCAACTTCTGAAGCACATTAAAAATCCAGAAGAAAGCCAGCTGAATCCCCAGACTGTTGGGATTTGAAATTCCCCTGGGATAATACCTTCTGCATTGTGTAGCCATAATTTGGAAATATTCCTCCAAGCTCAGTGCTAAGTGTGAGACAATGACTTAATTTCAAAGCCAGAAATGCCAATCTGAATGTGTTGAAATTCAGATCAAAGTAAGAGCAATGCCCTCGGCAATCCGAGGAACAAATGCTATTTCCAAGAATAAATAAAAAATAGTTTGAGAGAGTGAACCTGAACTACTTGGATGAAAAGAGTAGGAAACCTCTCTGTGTGCAGCCATAGAAGCAGCTCAGTTCAGCCCTAGGTTCTCTCTCCCAACCACCCCAGCTGCCTCTGCCTATTACTTACTACTCTGCCTAACGCAGGCTGTTGCTTGCAGGAGGTGGGAAAGCACTAACACTTTCTTCCCAAAGAAAATCTCCTATGCAGCCAGTACTGGCTCCCTGTCTTTCTCCAACAGCTTTGTATACGGAATGAGCAGAAGAGGTGAAAACAAAAGAGATACTGTAATTGTTGTTGGGTAATTGCTTGCTTTCTTTAATAAGTCTGGACTCAGAGTCATCTGGAGGGATGAAATGATTGTTTCACCTATGTACGGTTTGGTTTGGGAAAGAAGAAAGCTGAGAAGCCAGAAGATAAAGGAATATAAGCTAGTTAACTGGTGTTCTTGTCATGAGTGCAGTGAAGGAGGGAAGAATTTACCACATCTCTGGCCTAATGGAAGTTATTATGTAGCACCAGATTTGAGGGCTAGGAGAAGTAGATGGAAAAAAGACAATAAACAACAGCAGAAAAAGTGTCCTCAGCCATGTCTTACTTGTAGCCCCTTTTTTATACTGCTATGCATATAAAGAAGTTTATATGTATTGCAAATAGAACCTCATTAGTATAAAAAGAGAGGTAGGAAAAAAATCAGTCAAAAAGATCAAACTCCATGAAAAACAGAGCTAGAACCACTGCTACAGAGTAATTGTAAAGGTGCCTGGGTAGAGAAGAGTATAATTATTCGACAGCTCTCTTCAAGGAAATGGAGGGGGAAGCATGTGTAAAAATAATCAAAACAGCCACAGTGTCTGAGTTGCTCTTTTTTCACATATATTTCAATTGCAAAGCAGTAACTATCGTCTCTTCCTCGCCTGCACAACAGGCTTCTTCCAGATGGGTGAATTGTATAACTCTGTAGGAGACACCAAGTCGAGGTTCCAGACTTGCAGAGGAAATACAAGAATAAACTGAGAACGAAAGAGGAGAGGAAGTGTGAGGGTAGCCAAGAACATCTGCTCTATGGCTAAGATCCTCAACCCCTCACTGCTTCCCAACCCTTAATTACAACTGACAGGGGCAGAAGATAAGGAAATATGATGGACTCCATCAAAGTCCCTTATTTCTAACTGCCTATGCAAGCTTTCTCTTTTTGCCTGTGTTAATAACACTGTAACAGTGCGGCTCTTCTACGCTATCCGGTATCCTTCCTGATCTTGTTTTGGATTAAACTTGTCTCTTCTTATTTTCTTTCTGCTTTTTCATTGCCTTTGCAAATCCTTCATGATTTCACTTCTCCGTTCTTCCTCTCTCCCTCGCTAACACCTTTGTCACTGATGTATGACTTGACTCCACAGTCTCTCCCTTGTTTATATCCTCCACTCTTGTGTCTCTGTTGGATGCTTTTCAATCTGAGGAAGAAATGATGCTGTTGTGAACGCCCCTTAATGACCTTCTTTTCCTTCGCTGGGTGCAGCAATGCTTTTTAGTGAGAGCTGCCCGGCTGTGGTAGATTTGATTCCTCCTCGTTTTCCACTCAAAGAGCTGGTAGCTCAGCGCTGGCACTGTGGTAAATTCTGAAGTACTGGCTAAAATGTTATGCAGTCCAAAACCACTCCTGAATGACCTGCCTTCTTGGCTATGCTCCCGAATCACTGCCTTCGACAAGAGGCACAATACTTCACTGCTTGTGATGGGAAATGAGGGAACCCTACAGAATGATTATTTCCTACAGTTTCCAAATCCTTGCTGAAGCTTCTTAGACCATTCACAACAAGCTAACCTGGAAAATGCATCTTGTACTGGGAGATATAAGACAACGTATTTTCTGCATCTTGAATCTTTCATCTGAGCCCTATCCCATCTGTCAATGCCCTTTTGATGTTGCAGATACAGGAGCCTGAAATTTCCCTGATCTTAAACTTAACGTTTGTATTCACTCTCTTAGCCACAGTAACAGAAGTTCCTATTTTCCAATAAAAGAAAAATCATATTTAGCTGATTATATATCATGATTTATAAAATATTTGTAGTATCTATGTATACCAAGATCTAGTTGTCTGTCCCAAGAGTATGTCTCAGATTCCATGCTCAGTGTTTATGACTGTGTTAAAACACATGGTTGTTCAAACGAGTTTGTCCGATCAGTCTATCCAAGGCCTGCAGGCAGACATCAGTCAGTGTAACAGCTGTGTTCCACCATTATTTACCACTATTTATTCATACCCATAAATATTCATATTGCCACCATTGAGTCTTTGTACTTTTTCTAGGTCTGCAATATGATGAATATTTGCCAACGAGAAGTACCTCTGTGCCCATTGAAATAATCTAATTATCTAGTCTGTGCCCTCATGAATCTAATTATCATCCTTTAATTCCCTTAGTATGATGAGTTTTACTTGAATTCAGGTCACATGGAACGGAGCGTATCTTTAGGGGTGAAATGCCAACACTTTTATAAGCTATCATTTGATATAAACAAAAGCTTGCAAAGTGATCAGTCATTTATGACAGGGTTTCGTCCTGTCTTCTATCACTGTGCCTTTGACATGGAATAGTTTTGCAGTTGTGAACTGTGAAATAGAGAAGACGAAATTGCTGGCTCAATTCTCTCTATTCTAGAGAAACTTGTTAGGGTGAGGAGAAATGCTCCTTACTCACATAAGTAGCTCCCTTTAGATCAGTGTGACATGTAGGAAAATAGAAGCTTTCAGGATTAGACAATAGGCTGTGGTCAGCAGTAATAGCAGCCTGCCTACTTAAAGTACCTTTTGTCTAGAAGAACTCTGAATACAAACAAAAAATTAAGGAAATAAAAAATAAGAACAAAGCATCGATTGTGTAGTGAAGAGACGCCAGCCTGTGTCTAATGAATGGAGGGCAGCCCTAATTATAAATGTATTTGCTTTTACTGGTGTGTTTCAGAACTTTAATGGTCATCTAATGTATTTTTTATGGCATGAATATATTTCTTTCAAAACCTCAGGAACCGATCATGTGCAGCTGCTTTTAATTTCCGTGGGAGTTGTAAAAGCTCATTACCCTGTAGATTTGTCCTTTAAATATTCTTAATTAAATATATAAACAAGATATCCAGAAATACTGCAGCAGCTGAGACAGAGCTGACACCAAATCATCTTTCTTTCTCTTTTTATCCTAGGAATAGTCATGAGCTGGGTCAATAATCCCTCTGAATTAAGCTAATTGCACTGCTTCCTCAGCTTAAGTGAGCTGCCATAGCCTTCGAATATTACAGCATTGTGTGTCTCCTGCTATGATCCTTTGCCTACACAGTGTTGGGATAGCAACAGCATTGCCACAGCTAGTTCAGCATTAGCTCATAACAGGAAAATGGTAGCAGAACATTTATGACAGTTCCAGAATTCCTTTGAATCACCTTTACCCCAGAGCATGAAAATAGCCGGTAGTTTTCAGCTCACAAAGTCCTAATCCATTCAAACCCAAGCACAGTGCCTCACATTTTAAAGACATTGTATAATTCTCTGGCACTCAGCCATGTACACTCTCCCTTGAAGAAAAGCTTTCTGCAGTGACAACATTGAGAAGCAGGGCTTGCAGGAGTTTAAATGACCAGCCTCTCTGGAGCCTCCTAACACTGCCTCGACAATAAATGCAGGGATAATTATTTTATTGTGATTGAGAGCATTGTAAGCTTTTCATAAGAGAAATGAAAATATAGGGTGTCCCAGATAACTCATTCCAATTACAATGCCATGAAAGGGATAGATAACACATCAAAATAGAACAAGGAGATCTGTGGAGGAAGCACACAGATTTTGACAAATTTATGTATGTACTGAGGAAGCACAGAGATGTCTCGATAAAAACATGTATGTACTTAGCAAAAGGCCGTGCATAGCAGGTGACAGAGAGAAGAAAGGGATTTTTAGGAAAACTATAAAAGTAAGGCTAATTTATTTTGCTAACTAGCTTCTTGATGGCTTTAAAGAAAGTGAATGAAGAAATGAAATGAAGACAAATGTAACTAAGAGCAGCACATCATCTTGTAAATGATGCTGTGAGAATGAGGCAGAGCGCAGAAGACATGGTCTGCCTGGTGAGCTGCAGCTGCAGGTGTGTGTGTGCCTTGGTGTTTCTGGGGCAGCCAGGAACAGGGAAAATGGGACAGCATGACACAGAGTTTGCAAAGAAGTGGCGATTATGACAGTGTGAGAGGGGGGAAGGCATGAGACATGGGCACGAAGGGTATTACAGAGGGGAGAGAAAAGAGGGGTATTGCAGAGAGAGGAGTGTATGGCTTGTTACTTGTAACATGGCATCTTCCAGTCTAGTTGGGCATCTGAATCCAACAGTCCAAACCTGAGCTAGACCATGTTTTTCTTCATTTACTTTTTCTATTCTTGTAGGACTTGCCTTCATTCTCTTCCTTCTCATTGCCTTTACAGTATTGTTCCAAGAGCCTTTTTGTTCTGCACATTCTGTTAGATAAGGAAGGCCTCCTGATTTTCATTTTTCCTGCCTAATTTGCTGCCTCTAAATCTCACCTGAAATATATCTCTTGTTCATCTACCCCACCCCCTAATTCTTCCTTCTTCTGTTGTTATTTTTCCCAATAGTATTATGCTGTAATGCTCACTGAAAAACATTTTCAAGAGACATTATAGGAAATAGAGTATTGCTTTATCTAGTTTTTATTCAGGGAATTCTGAGTCCTGTTTGTTAGGAAACAGCTGGCTCAGAAGAATGCTGCTTAATAGGTAACCGTCGAGAAACATAAAAATAAAATAAAAACACATATTTGGAATAAGTCAAATAAAAATATTCATCATACTCAAAATAAATACCACTTCTCTGCATAAAGCAATTTTAGCTCCTTTCTAAATTTTACATTGGTCATGTTGCTTTGAAAGGTGTTACCTTGTTACACCTTTTGCATTCCTGCAATAATTTTGCTGAATTTGTGATCTTTACATTGGTTTTCCCTGGGCCTTTGCTATGAATTCGTTTCCAGGCAGAATGTTTCCTATTCATTTGTTCCATGCACAGGGAAAAATGCAAGAGTTATTTCCTGGGAGATCATAAAAAGCTGTGCAGGTAAGACGACTGGTTTGTCCATTGTTTACTTCTAACCTGGACTGCAAGATAACTTGAATATCCTTTTCATGATGACAATGCCATAAGAAGCAGACAGAAATAATTGCCTGAGACTTCTGTTGCAACAGCGGATTAGCAAGAGGCACTCCAAGTTGAACTAGTAATGACCTTTTCTCTAGGATGGCAGAGCTGGCAGGATTTCAAAGCCCATTATCCCTGTTGGTAAACTAGAGTAAGGTACCAAAGCAGACAGGCGCTCCCTGTAATGCCCTGTCCAAACTACTTTATTGATCTCTGTCAAAACCTTGTCCCTCCCTCCATGCCTAGTTTGCATGAGGTGAAGCTGCATTGAGCAGTTCAAGGCCAGATAATGCACTCGAATTACAATGAGAAGATGGACAATTTTGGCTTTTTACTCTAGCTACAGACCTGATCAAAATCCCATGAGTTATATAAGCTGTGCAGTCCAGTAGGTCCATAGACACAGACATTTAACAGCTGTAAATAGAGGCAAATTTTCAAAAGGAGAGTCTAAACTGAGATGCTTCTGTTTTTCTTAACCTGAGACTCCTATAGGTCCAGATTTTCTGCTTTTTTGAGCGCTTGAGGTTCCCATTGATCTCTCTCAGAGTTAGGAGCATTCGGCAGTCCTCAAAATCAAGCCTGTGATGAAATCTTGGACCTGCTGAAGTTACAGGGATCTTTGCCAAGATTTTATCTCCTGTAGCTAATTCTGAGCATTCAGAAGTGAAGTACTAAAAATGACAGGCCTGCATTTCCTGGTGAGCAAAATGGAGAAGGAAATACTTAGCCACTTCTGTAAAATTTATTACAATCTGTGGATGAAAAGCAGCATCTAAGTGATTAGGAAAAAAGATTTCCTTTTGTAGTATTATTGAAACCACTAAAAACTCAAAATAAACTTTCCATAAATTTTTCATGTCTTTACTTTGATTTAGATTTCAATTATCTTCATTGAAGCAAAAAAGTTAGAAGTTGTAAAATCATTTTCTTTTTTTTTTTTTCCCTTGGAAAATTCTTTTTTGGGGTATTTACATAAATCAAAGGGCAGGATATTGAGTTAGGAACCATGAGTACATATGCAAATTCTGTGCCTGTATTCTGTGTAACTGTGCCTTGGCTTGGGGCATGTTCACAGCAGAAAAGTTTTGTATATGATTTTTGGACATGAACTTACATGGACTGACTGCTACCTACTTCCCTTCCATATACTGTATCCACGCAGAAGTGATGTTATTCAAGAGCAATGCTCAGCATTCTGGGCAAGATTTACAAGGGTGACTTGGAAGACAGAAACCTGCCTCCCACTCCAGTTAGCATCTCTTGATCTGAGAGTGATTCAGAGCACATCTCAATTGTGTGAGGTGTGTGGCAGCAGCAAAAATAGTATTGCTACTGTCCCTAAGCTGCAGTTGCGTCTAGCTGAGGATTTCCCACTGCTTATAGGCCCACCTGCAATCTGGGAGATGGTTTATGGTTCTGCTTCTGAGCCTAGGATATCTGCTGACCAACAGGAGAGGACAGCAACACTGTCACAGCAGTTTACCCTGACACAGGGAGATGTGCTATGGCACTGTGTGAAAATCCAGCATCACCAATTGCCATGTGTTGCTGTTGTCATGGAGGCATTCATAATACACAGGCTGGCCCCTAGGACCTATAGCATGCATGATCTACCTATGGGGCTAATTAAACAAAAGACTGTTGGAACTGCCATGCAACGAGAGAAACTTTTCGTAATATATATTACATAATATATATGTGATATCACATTGCAAGTTTATAACTACAATTCTGTTAAATTCCTCAGAGGACAAATAATTACAGGGGGAGAAGAAGCCCTATGAACAACTTCTCAGTGTGTCACAGAAGAATCAATTCCGAACAAGCTTAAGAGTACTTCATGAAGGTTTGTACAGGTCCTAAGCAGTCACAGAAGATTACAGTTCAGTGAGGTTTTCTAAAGGAGCAGATAAATAATGGGGCTCTTGGGACACATCATTTGTTAATTCAATAATAGCTAGAAAATTTGTAAGTAAAAATGGCCGTAGGAATCCAGGGATCAGAGCATATTCAGGGACAGTGTTCTGGAGGTGGTGTTTCCACAACTGGGTCCTAATTTAACGGTCTAGTTTAGGATGAGATGAATTATAATTCACCTGACTGTAAAGGGAGCCAGAGGTGAGCACTCAGCTAGGGACACCTGCAGTATACCACTGGGCACAGATGAATCTCATCTTCATGTTATAACAGTAAATTATTGCAATCACCTGATCTTTCTTTATGTATCTTATTACATTTGATTAATTTCCATGTCCCCATCCTGGTTTCTTATGGTTTTAGTTACCTATCATTTGGCAGAGCTTTACAGTGAACTGTAGTGTTTTCTATCCCCCAGCACTGGTAGATGCTGGGACTGTATGAGGGTCTTAGCTAAATCTCTCCCATTATTTAGGTGGAAAAAAATGTACTGGATGTTTTTGTTAACAGCTAGATGAACAATTAATAATTAAAATTAGATTAATGATTTTCTGTCTTTTCATTTTAGAATGTTCCTTGAATATTCTTAAAATCTCCCTTGATGTCTTCTCTCTTTATTTAAGCTTTCTTTTATGAGTATAACTGCTTTCCTTTGTCATTTTTTGGGCTGGCATTACTCACCATTCCCAGATCAAGAATTGTAGGCCAAACACTGCACCCAGGTGGTTTCTCTCTAGACAGGACACTGGCCTTCCAGATGAAGCTCTAGTGAAGAGGGTTAATCTGGACCTTGGAAAGGTACATATTTTTGCTATAACCAATTCTAGTACATTGACATTTCCTGTGATGTAAGCAGTAATACTATAATCTGATTTTATTGCTTCATTACTCCTACGTCAGATGGTTTTTGAACCAAGCTAGGGTCAGAAGGTTGCTTTGAAGACTGATTGGAGATAAAAGGAATAAAAAAGAGATTTTTTACAGGTTGTGTTTTCTGAATATTTCCTTGAGAGACAAAAAAGTATTTTTATAAGCTATGTTTTCAGAATAGTTCAGTTGCTTAAGGGTAGTAACCAGTGCATATTAATTTGCAGTAGGATATTGAAGCTTTAGAACAAGCTGCTCCCTAGATATTTATGTCCTGGTGAATATTGCATAAGGGAAAATGATTTAGATTTTAGAATATTTTTGTATGTCTTGAGTGCAGCACTCTCCCTATATATTATTGGCTGTACAACAGATCTCAGAGGTAACTTTACAGCCAAGTGTCTCAAGATCATATTAGCTACCTCAGTGGACTGTTGTGAGAACACTGTTTTTTTTAGAAATGTAGCTTTTATGTAGCTTCTACTTATGGAGGGAACAGTCTGAAAGCTTTAAGTGAATAAACTCCTGCCAGGCATGACTCTTGATTGCTGTGAAGTGTGATTTGGGATGGAAACGATGGTGAGTAAGATAGGAATGGGAACCTGAAGTACCTATATCCATTATAAGCTTGTTCTTTTTGTGGAAGACATGATGCTATAGAAATGATGCAAGGAAACGGGAAGATCACTGAGAGTGCAAAGAAATCTTTCAAAAGGAGGACAAATCCTGCCAAAATTTTGTGAGATTAACTGGGGTAGCACTACAGTATTCTGGAGCTAAAGTAGTGCAGGAATGAGGGACAAGGTGTGTGAAATATAATATCATCCATGAATGCTTATGTTGACTCTCTTCTGAGAAGGCTGAGGATTGCTGGACCTAATCCTAGCTACACTTGGGCCATTTGCTGTTATCTACGGTACAAAAGGAAGCTGTATTTTCCTTCTGTGGGAAATACTGATGATGTTACTCCGTAGATTTTTGCTGAGCCTAGTCCTTCCCTGCTCCAAGTCTAAGGTGTTTAAAGAATGTGATTCCTGGATTTTTAGTTCACCAGAAGAATTATGTGATTACAATCTACTGAGACCTGCGGGGGAAAGATAAGATTCTTCTCACGTAATTTATTTTGTCTCTGACGTAGATAATCTACATCTGTTCCACTCACTGTAGACTCCCTTTGAGTCAATGAGGAGGAATAAACACTTTTAGCACATGAATCATCCGATGCATTTTAGACATTTACATTAAAGTTGGATCATTTCCACTGTACAACAGCCTATTTCCTCTCTATTTGATTATAGAGAGAACATGGCTCAGAAATAGATGTCACTATCTAAAGTTAGGTGAAATGAATCCCACACAGACAAACTGTTGTAGGGATGCTAGCTGAATGGGAGATTCAGGAATATCTTGGTGTTCTGAGGAGGAAGTATACAGAGGACTGGGAAGGGGCTGATGGCCATGTTCTGGAGAAATCTATGTAAGAAAGAGAGAATAGAAGAAAAAGCTGGAAAAAAGGGTTAAACAGTGTAGTGAGAAATTTGCATCTGATACCAAATTACTCAGAATAGTCTAATCTGAAGCTAACTGCAAAGAGCTGTAGTGGAATCTCATAATACTGAGTAACTGGATAATAAAATGACAGATGAAAATTAATGCTCATAAGTGCAAAATAATGCAAATGGAATAAAAGTAACTCAAACTATTCATACATGATAACGCCTCTAAATTAGCTATTACCATTCAGGAAATAGATTTTGGAGTGACTGTGAATAGATATTTGGAAACATCAGCTCAGGGTGCAGGGGAGGTCAAAAAAGCATATGAAACATTAGGAATTATTGAGAAAGGAATGGAGTAAAACCAGAAAATGTTGTTATGCTACTGCATAAATTCATGGTGCTTCCACAGCTCAAATGCTGTGAACAATTCTTCCCCTGTAGCCTCAAGGTGGGAATAGGAAAACTAGAGATGAGATGGAGAAGGTCTGTAAGATAATCAAAAGATAAAGAACAGCAAGACAGGCTTCAGGTCTTCAGCCTATAAGAGATGTCTGAGATAATAAAATGGCTGTAATATGATAAAAAACTATACAATTATAAATGGTTTAGGTAAATAGGGTATGGGTATCATAAAATCACGGAATGATTGAAGGGACCTCTCAAGATGGTCTAGTCCAACCCCCTTGCTCAAGCAGGGTCACCTAGAGCAGGTTGCCCAGGACTGCATCCAGAAGGCTTTTATATATTTCCAAGGATGGAGACTCTACAACTTCTCTGGGCAACCTGTTCCAGTGCCCAGTCCTCACAGTAAAAAAACTTTTTCCTGTATTCAGATGCAACTTCCTGTGTTTCAGTCTGAGCCCATTGCCTCTTGTCCTGGTATGGTTACATACAGTTCTTTGTCCTCTGAGGTTGAAGGGACACCCTATGAAATCATCAACAGCAGGTTTAAAGTGAACAAAAGGAAGCACCTTTTCACATGATAGAAAATTAAATCATAGCACTCATTGATAAAGGAAGCCAAATGCATAAAAAAGCAGATATTAGATGAAATCAAATTCATCTATCTAGGGTATTAAACATTATGATCTGGTACAAATTCTTGAGTAATAAGTTTCTGAATAGCTAACTGCTGGAAAATGGCATTTGTTTTATCACTGCATACTTCTGTTATATCACTGTATACTTCTCTTTCTTATATACTTTCCTGAACTACTGGCTAATGATTGCTGTTGGACCCATGTTCTGGGCTGCATTGGCATTTAGTCTGTGGCAGTTTTGCTGCTAGGTGTAGAAAGGGCCTGGCATCATAGAGAAGGTCTGTACCAGGTCTGAGTGGAGTAGATGGCCGTTGCATAGTTGATCTCTTTGGACAAAAGTCTGGCATAAAGCATGGCAGAGGCTTGCCCTGAGAGGCCACCCAAATATAACAACGTAAATTTCTGCCCCTGGGAAAAGCTATTAGAACTGAGAGAACAGATGTAACTTTTTGTTCTTTCTGATTTGTCATTATTGTGAAGGAAGAGATCTTTGAGTGGTTTAGTTGAAATATATTCTGGGCAAAGCTGCCCTGCTTGAAGAATCATCAAAAGCACTGGGTTTGGTTGAAACAGGCTATACCTTGACCACCAAGAGTTCTTAGCAATTGCTGGTTGTGTAATTCAAAACAACTGGATGATTGCATTCTGAGAAGTGCAAGACCGACTTTCTTTCCTCTCCCTTCCCACAGTCACTATGTATGGCTCTGGACACTTAAAGGCCAAAATAAATACATCAGACCCAGACTTAGTCCTTTTCTGGCAATTGGGTTTGTTGAAAACTAATGTAAGAAACACTAGAAATCTGAGGAGAGCAGAGCAGGTTTTGTTTGGATACTAAGGATGTGAATCCATAGCAGCTTAAGCTGATTTAAGTCATAATTGTAACTTTTCTCTCTACTTGTGGAAGGAGACAGAGGAGAAACAAGAGACCTAACTGGGTTTTAAGAGTTTCTTATTCCACAAACATTCTTTACATCTTAATAATGTAATAAAGGCAATTTAATTATCAGATTAATTAAGGCATCTTAATTCTTCCTTTGTTTACATGTTTGACTAGACAGTGACAGAGTGATAGATTTTTCTTTGCCTGGTATCAGTATGCAGAGCTGGAATTAAGCTTTAACCTCCTCTTACTGCACTCAGGAGATCAATTTATTTTGCTAAAACAAAACGGACATAGGCAGCTGCATTGCAATGTGATGAAGAAAAGTTGTGACATTACAAAGGTGTCAAAAAGTATTTTTACCAGTTGCTTTCTTCTGAAATGAATACTGTCATTTAAAAAGTGACATACTGAGTTTACTGAATTGATGGAAATTTTCATTGAGGCTTGGAATTGGACCCAAAGAGTTGTTCTGCTTTGAAAAGCAAAGTTAAAAAAAAGGGTGGGGGGGAATGCATCCTGATACTTCATTGAAATCCATCAGTCCACTCAATCACAGCTGCAGACTCCAGTGATTACCATCCTCCCACAACAGCTTGCTGTCCCTCCCCTACCTCCCTCCATTGACAGTAGGCAGAGGAAGGATAGGTGTCATGCTGGATTACTTCGTCCCTATGACCCTGTTTACTTGATTCTAATTCCAAATCTTTTCAGATTTTTCTTCCTCTTGACACAGCCAACCACCTGGAATACTAAGATTCCTCATGAGATTTTCAGAACTAGATTTAAACCATTTGAATTTATAAATTCATTCATTTCAAAGCAGGGCAGATTTGGCTTGGCAGCTCGTGAGATGTGACAAACATGGCATTCCAGCAGCAATAAGTGCCATTTCTAGAAGAAGCAATCCTTTTATTTTCCAGTTCTGTTTTTGGTATGCCAGTGGAATTCCACTGCTCTCTGTGAACGACAGTTAAGGCCTCATAACACAGTAGTTTTGTCTTGTTCAGTTATAAGGTAACATCTTTTCTTTTGCAAGCCTGATCTAAGAAAAGTGACAGGTGCTTATGGAGTCTTGCTTCTGCACTGCAGCTAGGGCCATCACAAACATCATCAGAGCAGGAACTGAGAGTCCATCCATCATTTAGTGAGGGCTGGTGGGATGAAGAACACGGAATATAAAGGGAATGAAAGTGACACATCAATATTTTACTGCAAAATCTCTGTGGGGATTAGCATCTTGTCAGTTCCTGTCTTCCAGGGTACTGCAAGCAAATCTCCATTTCTTATGCGACCATTTTATCATTATAGCCTTACATATAGTACTAGCACGTCCAGAAAATGTTGAGAAACTAGGAACTTTTCCTCAAGGGCACCAGAGAACTGTGTGTCAGGGGCAGAAGGAGCAGGGTTCCCCCCGCAAGGGAGGGTGAGTGAGGGGCTGAGAGCTGCCCCAATGGGGTGCAGCCCCACGGCACTGGGGTGGGCGAACAGAGCAGCAGTGATGGCAACAGGCCCTGGAGACACTCCAGTGATCGTCAGGCAAGACCAGGTAACAGACCAGGTCCATCCATGGACTCCAAATAGCACTTCAAGAATGGGGCTGGGGCTGGCACACCTGAGGCACAGCTCAGGCATGGGGAGAATGGCCTAGCCTGAGCTTAAATGCAGTCCCTGGCCAGAGGGTGTGGGGGAGGCTCCAGGTGAGGCTGGTCTGGGCTGGGCTGGGGAGGCCTATTAGTCTCTCAGAGCCCTGACACTTAGTTAGAGGCAACAGCAAAGCTTGCTAGACTTGATCTTGAGATAGTGAATTTTGGTTGTCTCACCTGCAATTTGATGTAAGCCCAAAACTCCAGCACAACCCCCCCAGAACTGTGATTCTTGCTTTTGCTTCTTATGATTCAACAGTTCTTGTACATAAAATGTCCTGCTGCTTTTTGGATTTTCTTCTTGTCATGGCTGGACAGCTTTCAGCAAGCCAGGAAATCCCCCATTGAATTCTTTGTTGTCATCGCTAGGGCACTTCTGATACTCAAATTAACACACCTGAAATCAGCTTATGTGTTTTTATGCTATGCTGTGGTCCTATGTATGAGTACACTGGTATGAATGTGCATCAGTCTGAAATAATCGTTGCCTGTAAGATTTTAACAGTCTTGTTAATGTAGATATTCTCTCTTAATAGTGATTCCAAATAATGTTTTCTATGATCTCTGGTTTGCTTTTAATGAAAGCAAAGAGATTGTAATCTACTGTCTTCCTATGTTTTCCAGTAGCTTTACCATTCAAGAATGATTTTGAATTAAGCCTCTTTTATGTTTAAATGCTTCTTCTGCTGTTTTCCTTTTATATTCTGTCTTCCAGCCCATACAGTTTGAATGTTGTCTGAGCATGATTTCAGATTTCTAGAGGCATGTTCAACACTTTCTTCCATGAAGGATACGTACAGAATTTCCCAGGGTGCTAGATGACTTCTTTTAAGGCATTGCTAAAATCCTTCTCTTCTTCCATCTACCTCCAAAGAAGTAAAGTAATTTCACTGCATCCCATGTTTGTCTCTCCCTGACTGTCAGGCACAAATGAAATCGTTAACCCTCTTAAAATCGAAAAGCAAAAACTGACTGGACTTGAAGAGATTGCAGCCTTGGTAAATTGCTTTACCACCTGCCAGATCCAATCAATACTGTCTTTTCCTTTACTATGGTTTAAAGTAAAAAACAACAGCAAAAGACAATGCTAAAGGGTTTAATTTATCAAAAAATGCATTCATATTTTTCAGACTAGTATGTAACATCCAACTCTTTGGACAGAAATCAGTTAACTCCAGATTAAGACACATTCTATACAATGAGACGTCGCTAAAGGAAATGCACTTCAGATTCACATTTTCCTTTGAGCAAAACCTTTTATCATTGATATCAATTCCTAAAGGTCCCAAGCTACATCTGCCTGGGCTTCCTACAGCTCCCAGAGGAAGCCAGAGGACCTCCCCACCTGCAGCTACCTAGGGAAGAGTGTGTGCTCTAGATGTAAAGAAGAAATGCAGAAACTGAACAAGACAAATCCTCTGGGCACTTGCAGTCAACCCATATTAAAAATGAGAGCACTGACACCACTGCAGTTCCTTTGCTATGACCCATGGGTATTAGCTGCTAGGAAATGCCATGCATCATCATCTTGTTCTAGAACCTGAAGTACATAATGCCTCCCAACACAACTCTTAGCTAAACTGAATATAACTGCAGGCTCTCAGCCACGCTTTGTTCAAATTTAATGGCTGATTCAGCCTGCAAATTGGTTCAGATCTCACAGCTTAGCTGAAGAAAATATGAAGCAAAGTTCAACTCCTCGTTTCTGAGTCTGCTATGTTTTCTTCACAGCTAGATGAGGGCCTTTCTCATTGCTGAATATCAAAAATTAAGTTAGATTTCAGGGCTGCCTTCTGCCACATGTTTTATTGACACTAGCAGTCATGGGTGCACCTGGAAAACACAGTGGTTCATTCAGTCCAGTGAATGCTTCACCGCCCCTTCCAATCTCATTTAAAATGCTGGAAATGAAATTTAGTTATTGATAATGCATAACACAGTGCCCTGTATGGGCATATAAGCATCTGCTACAGGTACTGGCTGAATTATCGGCTTATCTAGGGAAAGCTGGCAATCCTGTAGGACTTGTGCTTTTAGCACAGAAGGATCTAAATTCTCTACTTGGAAATACAGTTAGTGGCCTGGGAATTGTTATAGAAGTACAGTCATACTTCAGAACAGATGTTCAAGTCAGTTGGAGACAAGTGCCATGGCACTTTTGAAAACTCTATTTGTGCAAATTTACCTCTGTATTGCCAAGTTGTATTACAAACTTGGCCCTAATTGTCCCAAGCTCTCCAAGATACAGATTTCTGAGTGCTTAACTCCTTCTGAAAATGAAAGAAGGCTTCTACAGCTGTTTGATGAACACCTCAGGTGCTCATGGCATCACACAGAGCAGCTTCTGTCTGCTGCCCAATCACTCTTCCCACAGCTGCTCGTTCCAGCGTTACCTCTCCTGCCTCTTCTGCTGCTCTTGCAGATGAGCAGTGGACTGGATCAGGGATCTCGTATGACTGAAAACAGCCAGTTCATTTTGCCAGGTTACTTTTCAGAAAGATCTGTTCAAGTTCAGAGCACAAATGCTTGCGGTTGCACAACAGAGAGAAGAGGAGGGAGAGAGGAAGGAAGACAGGGACTGCTGTAAACAACACAGCTGAATGAGAAACCATAGCTGGAAATCTGTTCCACACTTCTCCTCTGCTTCCCAGAAAATGCAAGATGTGATTATCTTTCAGTCTGAATCTCACATAAAAGCAGTTTGGGGAACGGAGGACTATAAAGAGGAAGTGATTCATCTCTGCTTCCTGTGAAGACTTACAGTGTTCTTCTGGATGACTTTCACTATGCATGAGCTTTGTGTGCTGGAGCTGCTGGGCTGTGAAAGAGCTGCTCTAAGAGGTACATACTGATGTCAAAGATTAGCAAGGGGAAACAACAGTTTGTGCCTGGGTCATGCTCTACTACGTAGATGTTAACCACAACCATGGAGCTGACCACAGGAAAGGGAGAGCTGCCAAGATTTTTCCAGAAATCCCCACACAAACACTGAATATGTGCAAATGTACACAACTTTCTTACAGGGAAGCTGCTTCAGTCATCTTCAGTATCAGCAGGTCAGGTGGGGGTGTCACAGACAAGTTGAAAACAGTCTTCATTTGGCAATGGGCAAGGTCAGAAAATCAAGAATTTTCAGTCATGGTCCTTATTCCCTCATTGACTCATTGATATACAGCATTTTAGCCTTTGATACAAGTTGTGTGCCTGTGTAGGGGGGAGAGAGAGGGTGAATGGAGCAATGTTTGGTCAAGTAAATTTATCCATTAATTTTTACAGACTAAGGAAAGCTTAGTAGTCAAAATAATATGAGTTCACTTATAATCTTAGCATAATATAACAGACTATATTGTATTGCCAATACCTACCTTGGGCAAGAACAACTCTTGTCAGATTATTGTTTCTTAAATACTGAACATTCAAATTCAGAAAATATAAAATTGAGAGTGAAAAGCTTTAAAATCCATAAGATTTCCTAAGGTGATTGTTAGGTGGTAACTGAGACTGATTCTTCTCGTCTTTATGCTTATCTCCTACCAAGGTAGCTTCATTTACTTCCTCTGATTTTCTCATGGTTTTGTTAGGTCTGGTTTACATCTATACGAGAGAGAACATGATCAAAGCAGTGAAGAAATCACTAAGAGTCACTTTGTGATTTATTCTTCTCACTGTCACCGAAGTAGAACAGTTTCATAATCGACACAGATCTCTTTATAGGCATTAACCAGGAAAGCATTTAAGTGCCTGCCCAAGTCTACTCCTCTTCAGGAAAACATGTCTTGGGCTCATGTATATTACTGAGTGGAGATCTCTTCCTGAATCAGGGTGTTGTCAGATAAATTTAGTTCTATATGGATTGTACCATAGGAGACTAAATGGTGTTAATGATAATCCAAAAGAACATATCACTGTATTTAATTTTAAATATACAAAGTGCTGGGATGTGCTCTGTGCAGATGTTCACTATATGTGTATACTCTGGAGATAAACCTGAGAATGTCAGGGAACTAAATTTCACTAGATATAAAAGAAAAAATGAGAATGAGTGACTTAAGCTAGGCAATATACAGGGTAATGTTAAAGAAAAACTGCACGTATACAGGAAAAAAGGCTTGATGGAATAGTACTGTGTCAGAGTGAAGTTTCAGAAAGGCCTAGATAAACATCATCCACTTGTGATCGACCTATCTCACATTTCTTAAATGATTATGTTTGCAACAGATTAAAAAGCTCAAAACATTTGTATTATTCACATTTTCAGTCCATTATAGGTAAAACAGCCACAAGATGGCAACACACTACCCCTCCATACATTGCTGAAATGTGCTGCCTTTTAGCTTCAGGGAATTTAATGAGGAATAGACAGGAAGTAATCACTTTAATAAAAAATAACTGATCCCATAGTTGTTGTAAGTATTCTTATTCCTTTTTACTCTCCTGAGGTTTCTCTCCCGTGACTGCTGTTCGTTGGCAGGGACTGGTTTGAATGAGTAAAGGTGTTAAGTGATGCAATATTCACTCGTGTCTCTGCAGTAAGAAACAGGTATGTACTTGTGAATGTTGGAGAGAGAATAGTGCCGAGTGCTCTTGTTAGTCCAAAGGCTCAATCAACAGTGAGAAAGAAACGGATGCCCTTCTCTCTGGAATCATAAAAATGGAGACAGCACAATGTTACAAAGAGGGATAGAAGTGGGATAGTACAACCTTCAAAGCCATGCACTTAGGGAACTTCTGATGTAAACTAAGGACTGCGATTATAAGAGGTGGAGAAAAGACACCTGAGTATCTTGACTCAGAATAGCACTCAGTCACCCGTGTGAGGTAGCTGTGAAAAAAGCCAAGGTGTACCAGGCGAAGTGCATTTTGTAGGTGACCTGGAAGGACACGGTGTTGCTGTTTGTTTGCATTCCACTTGCACCACAGCAATCCAGTATGTCAGGGCCCTGCTGACGTGGCTCGAAGAAGATTTTCTCCCCTCCCCTCCCCTGGAAATATAGCTCAGCTTTCTGATGTGGTTACAGCAAAAGGCAGGATGTCAGGAAGTGCCTGGTTCATGCACTGTGTTTACAGAGTCAGGATTAAACTAATCACTAGATCTGAAGGCAGGAGGAAATTTTTCTCAGGTCAGAGGGTTAGGGATTATTGAATATGGTTTATGCTTTCCTGCATAACAGGAGGGTGTTAATTGTGTCCTAAGGCAACCTGGGAATTTCATTTAAAAGTGCTTGCCTGTTTTCCTCTTGTGACGTGTCATAGCTGACTTTTGGTTTTATGCTACTGCCTCCAGCCTGTGGCACGGTGTACAGAACAGGTAGCTCTGGAGGCTCCTTACACTGTGCATTACAGTTGTAGGGCTTTGGGCTAAACAGCATTACATTTTGCCATATGGTCCTGTAAAGTAATATTTCACTAGACCTCGTCCCTGAATATCTAGGTTAGAAATGCTGAAGGAAGTTACAAGTTGAATGAATTCCCAATTTAGCTCTAGACCTTAAATGGCAAGCTATAGATGAGAAGTTTTTTTTCATTTCTGTCATCCTGAGTAATTTACTGCCTACCCTGCTGGCTTTGAATTGCCATCTTGTTACTACAGTCTCAGCTCCCCTGCTGCTCACAGGTATTAGAATAACCAGTCTATTAAATTGTTGACCATTTCTGATGATCCCAAGAAAGGTCACACTTCATGCTATTCTATCCTCTGCATGAAATCAGTTGGGCAGCTAATGTAAATTGAAATCCCTCCTGACTCTTGTAGACAGCTGGGCTATAGTTTGTAAGTGGAGTTTGAATTGCTAATAAAATTTTGATGACAGTTTGCCTGTCTCTTGTATAGCTTTAAGAATTAACAAGAAGTTATATGCATCAACCTACAAATTTGATATTAGACTGTTCTGTATGTTTTTATTAATTCCACTAAAGCGTTGAAATTTATTATGATTAACCACTTTGATTTTTTTATTATTCTAATTTGCATTTCAACTACTTTCCTCTTCTCACTGATGCACACTTTCAATGAAGATAAATATATTTTTCCTGTCGTAGGAATTGCATTATTACAACCCAAGATGGATTGAGAGATGCTTAAGGGGAAGTCCATTTTTTTTCCTTCTAAATATTGCTTGTTCTGGATGAAGATGAACAAAGGCATCAAGATGCTGATGGACTGCTTTACAAGACCATCATCCATGCATGGAATGTATTAAAATTGTAAGATAATGCTGAGGATTCATGGTTTACATTATGAAAATAGCAGAGAAGGGGATAATTCGTGGTTAAATGGTTAAACGGTCTGTCTCTCAAGGACTAGATGGTGCCAGCTGATCTTTTGACTTTATACTCCAGTTCCAGCTTTTCTTGTTACCATCATCTCTAGGCTATAGCAATCTGAGTTGTAGCTATTGTCGTGCTCTCAGAGTTACAATGGCTTTTATTATGAATTGTTTCATTGATGTCAGATTTGGAAGGAAAGAAAGAGTAAATTCCACCTCTTCTTTCCCTTTCTTTTATGTGCTTGAATATCCATGAATGTTTTCCATGCCATCTACAAGATAATAAATGTGGTATGGTTGAAAGGGAACAGAGAGAAAGCTTATAGAAAAAAGGTAGCTCTAATGTTTGAAAATAGCTACTTGCTGTGGGGTCTCAGGTGTGGAAGACCTGGAATTAGTATAGCTGCTTAACAATTTTCAAAGGCGTTTTTTTCATTATAAAATCTGATTTATCAGAACAAGCCTTTTTGTGGGAAAGATTTAATTTCAGTTCACTTCTCTATGTGAATTTTGACACCGTGCTTCAGCCTTCTGACAAATAATAAAAAAAAAAATTTTCCTTTTGTCAACTGATTTTGCCACTTAGAAAATTAAGTCACTTTTAGAAACAGGCCATTTCAAAAAGACTGAAATAGAAAATGTGTAGTGTGATTTCTCTATCTAGGTTTTTTTTGCATATGTTTCGCTGTGAATACTTTTGAGATTTTTGGCTATTATGATTTAGCAAAGGAAAACGCAAAATCTTAGAAATTTTCATAGGATGGGAAGACTATTTTACATGCAGCTTGACTGATTGTGTCACTCTCCTGACTATTTTTTTAGTTCCATAGTAGCTCCCATACGTTCAAAAGTATTTCCATTATATTTCTCTGTCCCTGTACCATAAGTCCTGTAACTTCCTCATTTGAAAAAGGACTCTAAAAGGTATCGGTTTGGTTTCCTCCCTACTATTAGCCATCTGGTTCATGCTTTCAGTTTATTTCTGGTTGATTGTGGTATAAGACACTATGACTTTCTATGCATTATTTCAGTTTATGTAAAATGATGGCAAGATCTTGCTACCTGTACCAGTGACTAAGGAATTCTGATCTGGTATTAATTTTGTGCACTTTATTTGCAGTGTGAACAACTGTTTAACTGTATAAACAGAGCTCTTGTGTGTGTTATTCCTGGAGTCCATGTAGAACTCTGAGGGTTAAAATATGATTGTAATTATAGGAGGTTACATTATGTAGGAAAGAACAGAAAAGACTCAGGACCATTCTCAGTGAATTTACCTGACAACCATCTACAGTTGTTTTCTTAGAGTCTGTGCTATATCCAGATACTCATATTCTGTTTTATATTCTGTTTTGGAGCTGTTTTCATTGCTCTTCTTTTTGTTCCCTATACCCAAACAAAATAATTTATGAGAGAATTCAGGGAAATTCAAATAATCTGTCTCTAATGGGTTAAAAATGCAGGTACCTATCTTTTCTGATCTAAGCATGTCATTTCTCTGCATTTCTATGGGTAAGTATATCCTAAGATCACTATAAGCTCTTCAACGAAAGTTTTCACAGTTCTTTTTTCTCTCACTCTTTTTAGCCACATAGATTTTCCTGATATCCTTTCTTTCCTTTTCTTTACTATGACTCATTCATCACACATCACTAATGTGTTTTTCTGTGCTTCACTTTCTCCATCTATGAAATGAGGAACATCTATATTTGCTGTCGTGTGAAGGTAACAGATATATTAGAAATACCTCAGGTAGTCATTGCTATGTTCCCATTTGTAGGCAGCTCCTTAAATCAAACCACCAAGGTACTATTTCTCCATTGCTCTGAGGCACTGTAATTTGGTGTGTTCAAATACTGCTGCTATTCTAGGCTATCTTGAAAGAAGGAGAAAATACTGTTCCATCTAACCTTCTGAGAGGTAAACTTTTCTTTCAGAGAACCTGGATGGCTTGTTTGTAAATGGGATAAACTATGCACATTTTAGAATATCTCAAGTAGTGATTTACATCAGTGAGAGTAGCTGTAAAATGTTACAACAGCAGAATTTGGTTGGTTGTTTCTTTCCACGCGTGCTCCTGACGCTGCTATTTAGTTACTTATGAGAATTATAAAGGCAATGGAGAAACAGGCCCTAGGACTTGCTCATGAGGTACAGATTATGACAGCCCTTCAAAGATAGTGGTGGCTTCACATAGTCATGTCCTGGACCGTCTTTTTTCTACCACAATTGCTGCGAGGGGTTGTTGGTTGGAGAGCAAATCCCTGGGACACTCTGTGCTTCAGGCTTCGTGGGTGTTGGCTATACTCATATCCCAAAACAATAAAAATTATAGATGAATGAAGCATATCTCTTGTGTTCATATCAGTGTACACGAAATTCCACCTTAATGAAAATTTAAAAATGTTTTAGCTGTTCATGACCGAAGGGAAACCTCTGGTATGAATCTAAAAATCTCAACTTCCTTTTTCCCACTAAACAATTCTTCCTCCAGCCGACACCAAAGATCAAAAGTATATGGTTAAACTGAGACAGAAGAAAAAAATCCCAACAAACACCAAGATTTTTGAATACATGCTGTTAGCAATTATGACTATAACCCCCCCACCCTCCCCCCGCCCAGTAATATTATGCCTCTGTTGTTTAGAAAGAACAGTTTTGGAAGCAACTATGAGCACACTACTGCCTCCCCTTTGTGCACACAGTGACCTTGCATGAAGCCTGTTTGACTGTGCCTGGCTGTGCACTGTCCTCTCTGGAGTTTTGGGGCTCAGGGAGATGTATCTGTTCAGTAAGGCACCCTCCACTCACAGCTTAGGTGGTCGGGGGAGGCCATGGGATGAGGTGGGAGCACAGTGCCATTGGTGCATGATTGCATCGCTCCTTATGTGAAAATCTACCACACTGTCAATCTGAGTATGGGCAGACAGGAAGGGTAGATAGGTGGCCTGCACTCAGATGCTTGCTCTCTGTGTGGACAGTTGGTTTGGTCTTGAGTGCAGCCTTGGCAAAGCTCAAAAGATGATGCTATAGAGGCTTATCCTTGAAATCTGGTCAAACAGACTCAGAAAACATCCTATGCACTCAGTCTAGTCCTCTTGGCATGTACAGGGAGCTAATTTGACACGGTCATTCCTCATGACTATTCACAATCTGTGGCTATTATGATGGCCTCTGTCCTGCACAAAGAGAAAGGAAAAAAGTCTTAGTTAATCCCTTGCCTTACAACCTTTGAAATTGCCCATTTGCCCAAAGCTATGTGGAGAACCTCTCTAGGAGAGTGTTTTTCCTTTGCTGCCTTCCTCCTGCAACTGTCCTGAAGCCTCTGAAGCACAGTGAGTCTCTACATATCTCCTCTGTTAACTGGTTTCAGACTGTTCCTTAAGCAGCACAATTTGCTGCTGAGTCTGGCCATTCACCAGTAAGTGAATGTTATCCAAATTTTGGTTCAAAATAAGATGAATTACAAGCATTTCAGTTTCAATTTCAGTCTCTGTTTGTTTTTCTCCAAGCTATATAATTGAGCTGCCATTTCTAAATCATTGTTCCCAACTTCTTGTCACTTAACATCTCTAGCATTTTAAGTAGATTAATCTTGAATCCTTTGTTGCATAAATATATTTCAAATGCAAATAGCAGCAAATCCTAGATGTTCTGAATCTCCTCATCTTCGCACCATATGTAGCCAGTGTTATTAATGCAAAGTGAAAATCAAGCAAGAATGACTGTCTGGTGCTCGCCTGCACTGGGGAGAAAGAGAAGGAATGGAACATGGAAAAAGCGTCTGGTTTTGTACAACCTCTCTACTGTTGAGTGCATGTCTGCCTAGCAGAACAGTGATGGATCATGCTGTTAGCGATCTGCTGTAGGTGTCAGTTGCTGGCTTTCCTTTGCTGAGATGGAGGACTTCTATTTGACTTCTTTCAGCTCCTCTGACTTTATCTATTCTGTTATTCAAATGAGCCTCATTTGCATGAGAGGCTATGGTTAGTGCATAAAGAGAAGAAGGTAGATGAGTTATGGTAAAATTCAGCCTGGTTGTTTGAAATGTGTGCAGAAAGGAAGAATGTGCGATGAACAGGTACTATGATGCATGTGCTCAGTAGGCTGCTTAGTAATTTAGCAAATCCATAGATAACAAAACTTGGTACGTCCGTACCAAATGGTGAACTTCATTTTGTCTTATGATTATAGTGTCATTTTGTAGCTATTCTTCCATTATTTCCTGTTTGTTTTTGAAAATATGGCTGTTGAATGGGGGGGAAAAAAAACCAGTATAACTTGAACAGTCCGTTCTGTATCAGACCCTGTATTCCTTGGGAACAATGTTGAAGACATGAAGGGAGGACTTAGAGTTATTCTATAGGGCCAATCCATCTCAGATATGACTAGCTTTTTTCATAGCTGTAATTTGGTATTTCCCAGCACAAGCATATAGCAAAACAGCATCAAAAGCTGAGTTTTGTGAAGTGATTACTTTGAGCAGGGGAAGCTGTCTGTAGGCATGTGTGAGATGTGTGAGACGATATGTATATTAAATGAAGGGAGAGAAGGCAGGAGGTCCAATGTGGACCATAGCTTTGAATTGCAGGAATAGTGGGATCAGGCCAAAGGGTACATGAATACCTACCTCAGAACTGTTATACCGTGAATCTAGCATGAGAGAATTTAGTCATTTTCATTTGGAAAATACTTTGCTAAGCCTGTGCTCCTTGCCTTCTTGCTGTGCTGCTTGTGAAGATGTTGGTCAAGGAGTGAAGACCTATCCTAGCTAAGTGGGTCTCTGATGGAAGAGGTATGGCAGAACGGTGGGGGACAGAATGGAGGACCTAGGAGTTCAGTTCAGGGTTGTTGTGGATGGAGAATGATCTCTAGGGTGAGGATATTCTCTCTAAAAAGAGATCTGGGGTTAGGATGGTAGGGATGAACTACGATGGGTTAGAAGGGTTTCAGATTCAGCAGCTCAGTGAACGTTTGGATTTCATCTATGGAAGCAAAAAGGAGATGGGAGAGAGGTGACATTGGGAGGACTGTAGGGTTCTCTCTCCCTTGTATCCCCACACTATCTTCCCTGCAGTGCTGAATGGTCTCTCCCTCTTGCTCTTACATGGCCTCTTTTGGCTTCTCTGTCCCTACTGCTCACGCGGCTGCCTAACTTCACACCCATCATCCCCACATTGTTGTTCCCTGCTCATCTTACTGCATATTCTGACCACAGATGGGGGAAAGATAGATTCGGGAAAGGTGTGGAGCAGCAAGAGAGTGTCAGAGGCTAGCCCTGGAGAGCAGGCCTGCTTCCTCCTGTGGCTGCTACTGCACTGCAGAGGAAGGGCAGCAGTGCCTGCTGGTGTTGAGGAGAAGACTGCTGCGAAAGCTCAGCGAGTGCAGGAGCGCTCTGCAGGGTGGGCAGCCTGCCATCGCCAGCTGCTACCTGGAGCCCGCTCTGGGCCTGTGCCAGCCCTTGGGAGTGCGCTGAGAGGGACAGGGCATCTTGCCGAGCTGGTAACAGTGACAGAGTCTGGCTTAAGGACACCTGTATTTGCCTTGGCTTGATTCAAGTGTAGTGGACCAACACCTGGCCCATGGCTGGAGAGTGGGAGTGACTACAGAGGGCTGCGCCCACTGAATACAGAGCACACCGCTGTCATGTGATCACTGCATCGCTGCAGTACTGTTACACCCAAAGCAGCCCCTGCTCCCATGCTGTGGCTGTGGTTGGCGGCAGGCCTTCCCCCCTTGCTGCCCTCAGCAGCGCCGCGTCGCTGATCCCACCACAGATTTTCCCAGCTCGGCGCTCTCCTTTGCCACCGGCACCTGACATGACCCTCTGGGGGGCGGCTAGCCCCACAGGGAGCCCGCGGTACGCAGCGCGGCCCCGTGTCCTCCCGCCTGCCCGTCCTCAGCGGCGGCGGCGGCCGTTGGGCGGCAGGTGACGCTGCCGCGGTTCGCGCCGCTGGGCCCTGGCGGCCGTTAACGGCTGCCCCTTCACTGCTGTGGCCTCTACGGCAGCCATTTGTGTGGGGAGGGGGCCGGCAAGGGCTGTGTCCTTGCCCAGAGTATTGCCCGGGCTGTATTTTTGGTGGCAAAAAGCCCATACACTCTTGGTAGTAAATCAAGTTAAATTAAACCAAAACAATTCCTCATATGGTTTTGGAGCAGGAAAGTTTGCTGGATCATTTGGGCTGCTGTCCTCATAGTGGAGTGATGGTCAGTACTTTCTGAGCTAAATCTTGTGATTGTGTATTTTGTTATTAAATACTGGCATTTATTCTTTTCTTTAAACCAAAAGCCAGCCACCATTTTTCTTTCTTCACTGATAGCATGGAAAGGTGAGTCAAAAGGTGGGGAAAGCAAAAATGCCTGTGAGCAAGTTTGAATAAATTAAAAGTAATTTTCAAAGCCTGCAGAATAGAAATGATGACATTATTTCAAAAATCTCCCCCCCCCCCCCCCCCACCCCGGCCAAGCCTTTTGACTTCTTGTCAGCTTTGGGTAATTTTGCGCTGTCATTTAGATACCTTGGGTAGAAGATGGTTGTAGGGAAGTGAGTTAGGCCACTGATTGTACTGCAGTGGGGATGCCACTGTCCCTAACTGGAGAAAACAGCAGGGGCTTGTGGCAAGGAATTGATGTTGCCACCTAGAGGCTTTGTGGTGGGCACTCTTCTGTGGTCCGTCTGTCTGCTCTGTGGTGAAGTATTGCCAGATTGTCCCTATCCAAGAACGAGTTGTTATAATTGTGTTAGTGACATTTCTAATGGTTTTCCATAATTTTTCAGCATAAGCAAAATTGGGTAATTAGATCAGTTAAAAGAGGAGGGATTGGAATTTACTTTGTTTTATTTTTTTAATATTAAAACCCATTAAAATGTCAGCCAGCTCAGTAATTGATTAAAAGAGGGTGAGACTTTTCATTTTAAGGAGTAAACTTCAAAATAAAGTTTTTCTGTGGCACAACTGAAAGTGAGGTAGGAGTAAGAAATGTTTCAGAGGAGCTCAAATTATGAGTAAGGAAGGAATTTAAATAAAGGTCACATTTCAATTAGTTCTAATTTCTGTGTTGTATAAAACTGTCTAGAAAACAACTGTGTTAGAATGAGTCTAATGTTTTGCTTGTATGTGCTATTCTATGTACTTGAATTTTGTGTAAAAGGACACAATGTAAGAAAAAAGAAAAACAATGGCCAGACTTACCACTGTTTATCTACTTCAGCAAAACAGGATTAATGGATTATTTTTATAACTTTTTACAAAAACTCCACATGAGGAAACCTGACAAGCTGCATGTATTTTTGGTGTTTTAGCTTATTCCTCTCATGACAATTCAAAAAATATCTATATGAATTAAAAAAAGCTGTTATGACTACAGCATAAAATTATTAATATAGGTGCTTACACATAGCTATTATAAGATCGCTTTAGACTTCTGAATTGGCATTGTTTGTTATAAGTTGTAACATTGACCCTGAAAGGTGGAGGGTACCTGCCTTTCTGTAGGCCTAAAGGTTGTTTGAGGGAAGGTGCAAGGATTTAGAGTACAAATACATTATCAATCTTTAACCTCTCTGGCAGCATCAGAAATACTTCATTACTACAGACAGTAGCCTCAGACTTCAACAAATGTATGCACTAGCCGGATGCTTCTCTTATCCCATTTAGGAGAACGAGTGCATGCCTGATTCTGTAGAATGCTATAAAATAAACCACTAGTCCAAATTTTCAGCCAGGATTTCAGGAGCAGCTGCCCTAGTAAGACTTCTTTCTACCTGCAATAAAATAGAGGCATATTTTAACATGAAAGTCCCTTAGTGGTAGTAAGATCATTAACAAATAGACTCAAATCATTTTGAGATGTTCTTCCCCCCCATTTTTAACCTGTTGAAAAATTTTCTTCTTAGCTATTGGATATTCTTTTTATTTCACTAGAGGGCACTATTAAACAGAAAATAGTGCAATTTATTTTAGCTTGCAGATGAGAAGAGACATCCTCTGTACTCAGCTATATTTGTCTGCTTGTTTAAGATGGGGAAAATTGTGTGTGCCTAAACCCCTTATACTTTCCTCTTTCTAAGAAATGTAATAATGTTTCCTGATAGAGGGAGGAAGAGAGTTGATGACCGAGGGCATGTATTACTCACAACAAGGACCTGATTTTTTCAGTATTGTCCATCTGGTGTCTTTCACAACTCTATGTTAATATAACTAAGTGTATTGAGGTTTAGAAACAAAAGCAACTGCTTTGGAAAATGCAATAATGAAACTGTGTCACCACAGTTTTGTTCTTAGCCAACATTCAACAGTGTCAAAGAAAGCAAATAGGTGAGGAAGATCTATAGACTGAGGAGCAGAATAGCGTTTATGAATGCTAATCCTGGGTTCAACAGGTTGAGACTGAAGAGGGTGTGGATAAAAGGACTGTGGAGAACAGCACGGATTTGTGCTTTGAAAATCATCTTGCAAACCACTTTTAACCAAATGTGTTTTTGAGTAGTCTGTCTCTCAGCACAAAAATGACACAGATCCCTTTGCATATATTTTGGTAGTTTAAAAATACATGCTACATATGCAACAAATTTTTGGAAGAGACTGTTTGTGCACAAGCACTGTTTTTTATGGAAAGCAGTATGAGTTATTTTTTGGGTGAGATGGAGTCCCTGGTGGGGTTTGTGATTACTGCTTTAACCGCAGGACTGGCTAGATGTTGTGCCCTTTCCCTTTCCCCATTGTGCCCTGTAGAGCAGCAGTCCCCAACGTGTGACTTGTGAAGGATGTATTATGTTCAAAGCTTCTGAAGCAGCCCAAACCCACAGGAATGCTAAAACTGGGGCTAAGAAGGAGAGCGCAGTTGGATGTTCACACAGTGTGTTATTTATTAGTCCACATTGTGGCTTGCACAGCTGCAAATGTATAGGACAGTCTATGTAAAGATGCTAGGCTCTCCTCACTTCCAGACTGCAAAGCAGAGTGGGGTGAGAGCCTGCTCGTAGGGGCTTCTGAAGTGCTATATGGTGGAAGCTTTTGGGCAGAGAAGGGTGCTTTTGGCTCTCCACACAAACATGTATGGTGCTGTAAGAGGACACTGAAAGCCCCACCTGATATTTTCAGGGCCATATACTGAAAATGGGTATCCAGGCCCTTTAGCTTCCCATGAGAATTCAGCTGGCTGATTTATTTGAACTTCCTATTCTGTTTCTCTTAATGGTGTCTGTGACTCTAAGGCCTCCAAGAAAGAAAGTAAAAAATAACTGCTTGAAAGGAAAAAATAGGAATGGAGGATCACATAGTTTATAGGACCCTTTTAAAATATGTGGCCAGATTACAGAAGTATCATATAAACCCATGATATATTACATGGATTCTTTTTCACTTTAGGTACAAGGTTATTTGAATGATAAACTACAGTGCTTGGATCTCTCTGGTATTAACACCCATGAGAATGCTCTTGCCTGACCTGTATGTTTCCTGCACTCCGTTTGCTCAATTTAGTGTGTGATGCTTGGTATTGTCCCTTGAATAATACATGTATTCTCTAACAGCATTCTTTTTTTTTTTTTTTTTTTTTTTTTTTTTTTTTTGTAGGTGCTACCAGAAGCCTGTCAGAGCTGATGCTAAGCTTGCACATTTGTGGCACTGAGCAGAGGCAGGTATGTGCAACCTGACTGCCTGCGGGGCTTTGTCCTACTGTTTCTTGTCTGAAGAGCAAATGACACAGTCATCTGGGGAGCCAGTGATTAGAGAACAGTGTCCTTTTCTACCTTCTTTTAGCTAAGCAGCCAGTATATTTGTGTATCAAAAACTGCTGAGAAAATAACTGAGAAACACTCTGGAAGATCTGAGGGTAATGCGAGACCATCGACCTCTTTGGTTTGCACCTACTTCACAGGCACAGAAGTTCATGTTCTTGGTTGGCACCAGTTACATCTGTTTTATTTCCAGATGCCCCACAAGATTTTTTTCTTTTTCTTTCTTTCTTTTGGATCATAATTTAGCTGGTAAAAGACAAAACTGTCAGGGTCTATTTCTTATTTTATTTGTATCTTCTTCTCTGAAACACCACTGATTTGTAATGGCATTATCTGCAGCCAGATGCTAATCTTCAGCTAACAGTCAAATGTTTTCAAAAGGCATGCCCTACTGCACTCTGGAAGCAGTACCAGGTCACTCAACTGTGTGGTAGACCATCCCTCACTTGTACATGAGAACAGAAGAGAGAGATCACCCTCTATTACAAATATAGCTGCAGGATGGAAGCAGAGAGGAAAAAAAAGCTTAGATGCTGTACATACATACATATAAATATATATATATAACTGGATGCATGCCACTGCAGTCTCTGCAGTGCAGGCCACAGGCCAGATCTCTTTCTTAGCCTAGTAAGGCAATTGGTGAAATAAAGTTAACCGCTGTATAATTCTAAACTTTTCTTTTTGATGGCTTCCTTTTATCTACCTTCCTTCCAGAAGATGCTGCTACAACTGCTGATAGAGGTGCTGACTTTGAAAGTGACAGAAATAGCACTCCAACTAAACAAAAAAATGCTAAGATAGGAAAGACTGTCTGCCTAGGATGCTTTGTCCTGGTAGAAATCCTATGCAGTTACTATAGGTTGTGCCTTCCCACTCGTATTTCCTAACTGGTGTTTAACTAGGGAAGAACCCAGTCTTGATCTAAATGGCTGGGAGAGCAGGTCATACACTTATGTGGTTGTGCAGCATACTGGCCACTGCTAGCAAAGGAGCTAAAATTCTCCTAGCTATTTGGTAATGCCATGTCCAGTTTAAATGGAGAAGTTGACCCTGTATTGTACAGAGCTTTGAGGTGGATCTGCTTGAATCTTTCCCTTACAGTGAGCTCTCAAAAAAGACCACAAGTTTTTTTAAACTCAAAAGAAGTCATTTTTTGTTGGAATATAAGTTAGGATAGATAACATATTTTCCCTTAAATAGTGAAAGCTCAAGGTGACCAGGGATGGAATAGAAGTAAAGGACTATAATTCAGTCTCTTCCTGCCACTGTGTCGTTGCAGTTGGATTCTTGTTTCTTGGATTAATTTCGGAGAGTTTAGTAGCTTCCTGGCTTGTAGTAAATTTTGCATAGTCCTCTCTGGTCCATGGAAGGTTTCTTTTCCATGGTTTTAGAGGCTGGAGTATCAGCTCCCTGCTTCTCCCAACAGTCTCTTTGCTTGGGTTGCAGTCACTCACTTCTTTGCTGAGCCCCTCCTGTTCTTGTACCATGTTGGAGTCTCTGGAATTTTATCTCACCTGCAGTTTGGTGACAAGGTAGTGGTACAGACAAGGTAGTAAGTGGGGGTACATTAAAACAGATTAAAATGTGGATCAAAATTGACTAAATTCTGCAAGAGCACCTACTCTGAAGTAAAGTGATGTCATTCTTGATTTATGATAGTTCTCGTGGCTCCTTGCCCTGACTACATTAAGTCTTCATTCTATGCAGAAGCTCTTAGCATTCTTCTTGGCTGTGATCACCAAGTCTGTGGTAGATGGCCCCCTCACCCCTCTGTGGAGAGATTTTTTAATCTTGGTCTTTCTGACTAAGACTTTTCTATGAGTCATTTTTGTGATTCTTTTATTCTCATTTCCTCTTCTTTTGAAACTTCTCCTGATGCTTTCTCTAGGCTTGAGGAAGTTGTCAGTCATTTTTCCATTCCCCTCCATGGTCCTGCTTATTCCTGCTGTGCAGTTCAATACCTGCTATCAAACATTAACTGGCGGAGTGACATTTTTAGTAGTTGCATGTGGCCCAGCTGCCGATGTCAAGAGTCCCTAAGTCTGTTGCTGAGTGTGCAGAAGTGCCTTGATATTGTTTGCAACTGTACAAAGAAAGAACTTAGTGCTGATGGGAACATTTACAGTGGGATTTTTTAAAATGACTTTTTCCAAGGGAAAACTGGTGAAATCAAAATTGTCTTTACGGAAAATGTATACATTTCAAATATGTAACCGTAAACACAATTAAACATAATTTGACATTCTGACTACAGAAATTTTCAGATGCCTTTTGGGGCTGTGAATTCAGTCTTGTATCTTACCCTGTGGAGGAATAATCTGCATTGCCAAATATGGTTGCTGAATTCTCCCAAATTAAAATTTCTGTTCTGAAAAGTGAGTAATTGGATGTTGACTTTGAGTGATAGGAAAACCAAGTGGAATGGAAATTTGCCAGCCAGTAAATAATTGCATGACAGGAATTGCAGATGAATTCTTTATTCAGTACCTCTGCATTTTTGTGTCATTTTGGTAAGATCCCTTCCTTATAGAGAAGAGATGGTTACCTGTCTAAAAGCCATTTCCTGGAGCTTATGTACACTTGCTGATGTTACTGGCTCTGTAAAAGGTGGTGGCCCACTCATGGAGTGACTCATCATGTCAGCTTGAAGATTTAAGAGCAAGCTTTAATTTGAAAAACAGTCTTAAAAAAAAAACACCTCATATTGTAAAAGTGGACCATAGTGTGGGCTTCTGTATAAAATAAACACTGTATAAGAAGTTTAATTTGAAAAACAAAAGCGACCCACATTTTCTTCCACATTTCTTAAGGGAACTTTCATTTTAAAAATAAATTCCAAGTTCAATTTGCTTCAGGACAAATGTGATGATGAATATTTCAGCCTTACCTGCATGTTGATCTTTAACTGAACAATAGAAAGAATAATGTTTTTAAAATTATGTTCCAAATAAAATAAAACTTTTGGATAGCTGTATCCTCTCATTGCTTTATTTAAAATTAGCAATGATCACTCTGAAATAGATAAACCTTTTGAGGAAATTTAGTTTTTGTTTTGTTTATAGATTACATCTGCCAGCCTTCCTTTAGCTACATTTCTGCCTTTTTTCAAAGCAGTATATTATGTTAAATCAGAAAACAAACTGAATAGTTTTTTTATGTAGCAAGAATTATTCAGTATTTCATTTATTTTTCATTTTAATTTTCATTTATTTGCTCTTTGAAAATGCAAATTTCTTCAGTTTCATAACATGGGTCAAAGTTCAAGCCAAATATGCGAGTTTAAAATTATGTTCCTAAATATGGAGTCAGAAAGAAAAGTGAGGAGCGCCTGCTATTGCCACAGACTTTGTCACCCTTATGGTGTAAGACCCATGAAGGAGTAGCTCCAGTAGCGGATGTGGATTGGCTCCCTGTCTCGGGGAGTGCCCTGGGTCTTTGTCCTCACTTCTCCCATAGAACCCATCAGCAGTCTCCAACTAAAATCATCAGTTCCAGGGTTATGGCTTTGAGCTGCCAGTGTATAATGCTCACAAACTGGGTGAAGTTTTGGTTTGGTTTAACGTCATAAACCTTTACATTCAAAAGTGCAATCTGAGGATTTGTTGTGAACTATTGTTTATAAAAGCACTGAGTTGTGGGCTTTGATCTTATCACTGTGCCATAACCCACTCAATTTGTTTTGCTACAGACCCTAATGTAAGAAATCTTGGCACTAAAATTTAGAGTTTGATGTCACCAAGAGCTAATGTTTGGCTACTAACATAAGTAATGGTTGAACCCATCTCTTACTGGAGATGGAGGTTTTGATCAGCTCCTTTCATTCTGTCCCTTTGTACATATACGCATATACATACTGAAGCTAAACGTGGTAATTATCTCTCTTGGCTGATTATTTTGGGGGCGATGATGCGAGAGTCATAAGCATTCATTTCTGTGGTGTTATCCCACTCCACCTCCTCACCATGTGTTAAATTGCTGTGGTATTTTTGTTCGTCTCTTGTCTAGTCCTCTCCAGCCTTCTCTTTTCTCACCATGGACTTATAAGAACTGAATCTTTTTTATTTTCTCCTTTCTCTTTTTTTTTTCTTCTAACTGAATGTGTGTGTGAGTGAAATGAGGGAAGAAGAACATTGGGCTGCTTGCTCTACTTGCGTTGGTGTTTACTATGAGTCATAACAACAGCTTGGTGCTCTTGAAAACTTTTCTGGTGGGAGAATCAACAGCATGGATGCAGCAAAAGAAACAGCAGAATGTACAGTACTTGCAGTTCTCTGACTCAAGGATGTAATTGTGGATGGTGGGAAAGCATTTTGATGGAGGTTTGCACCTACTCATGCTATGGATATATAAAATTTCTGCTAAAGAAGCAAACCTGGTTGTTCAAAATTCTTTTTGCTCACGCCCTCAACGTGTTGAAACTGGACCTACTGGGAGAGATTTTGCTGGCATTTCACTTGCCTTTCCATAGAGCTGCTATAATAGAGTGGGTGTGAGAAGTAAGTCTAGAATGAATATTTATACATTGGCAGCACATAGATGCTTCAAATGAGGTGATGTATTCATCATACTGCTCTCTGGTAGTTTGCCTGGAATTACCCAGATTCATGTAGTTTAAGAACTGCTTGATTCGTACGCCTAGGATTTCTTTGTTCCCGAAGTGTTCATAACTGTTTACAGTTAGATCAGAGATGAGGATTTGTCCTATAGTATCTTAAATGACTGGTCGTATACTGTGTGAAGGCTGTGTTGTCTTGGTTTCTAATTGAATGTTTAACTATAAAATGTTCTATCCCATATTAAGTGACTCAAACAGGCAGCAAGAGGCAGTACTCAGTCCTACAGCTGAAAGTCTCTTTATACCGGTAATAAAGGAGACTCCAGATCACTCTCAATGCAAAGTGCAATTGGACGATAATTTCATGGCTTGCTTGTGTTCAGAGAACTTAATGGTGTTATAAACCACTTCCAAACTGGGAAGTTCTGTACTCAGGGCAGAACATATGGAGAGCAACGAATACCAAGACATGATGTTGGTGTATTAGGGTAATGTAGGTATACAGTGCAGGTGATTTGAGATAGGAAAAGAAAAAAGAAAAACAGGATAAAGGAAGAGGACACAGCCAAGTGGTTCAAATTGCACATCATGAGCTGCAGTTTCCTATGTAAAATTTTAAAAACTAAGTTTGAACAAAAATTGCCCATACATAATGGGGGAAAATGCTCACTAGATGAATGGTTTCAATGTTCAGCTCTGCTGGATCATCAGCATTTACTAATTAAAAGGCCTAGTTCCTCAAGGCATGACTTTTGACAGGTGGTAATTTTACAAGTGAATAATGATGTTGGTTCCTAGTAAATCTCAGTTATGCTAAGCTACCAATGAACAGACTTGACAATAAAGCAAGGAGATAGGTGCTACAGTTCTCATAATAAAAATTCTTTCAAATTGGTAGCTCTGCAACCAGTCTACCTTCATACAGAAAATATTAGCCAAGAGCCTGAAATAGCTGTTACTCTTATAGCAGAATAATGGTAGTGCGTTGTGGAGATGCAAAATTCCACACTTTCCACAGAGCACATGAGAAATGACTTAGATTTGCTTGGCATATTGGAGATATTCATTATATTTATGGATGCAAAAGAAAAGTAATTGCACAAACTTAACTGCACAAACCTAACTGCTTAAAGGATAGATAAGGGAACACACAAACGTGTGCTAGCAGAATTGTTAGGGGTACCTGGGATTGCTAGCATTGCCAGTTCTAAGTAATAACCTGGCTGGAGTATGGCCTAGAACATACCATATTAGAGTCTGTGTTTTCAGTAATACAGCTAAAGAGAGCAAGAACTAGAAATGTCACTGACTGATTAAAACTCCATGGGCTGTTTATGTTTCACAGTTGGATGTTGCTTTAGAAAAAATAAAGTAGAACAAGAGCTGAGAGAAGTATAGTATCAAGTTCTGAGTCTAAAAGCAATTACACTAATGCCACAATCACACCTGAATGTGACTGGTCTGAACTGCTTACAGCAGCCAGGCAGAATCAGGGCACATGCAAGGTTAATGACTGTGTTGAACCTGCTTTCACATATTTCAGTGTTGGCTAAATATTAAACAGAAGAAAACAAATGTGAAAACATGACCTCTGTCAAAGCAGTTCACTGCCTGTGAACAGAAGACATCACATAGCTTCCTGACTCAGAAGAAAGATTGATCTTGGGATAAATTTTTGGGCTGTGGTAAAATGATCACTCTCTCATAAACCTCAACTGTGACTTCACATTCATAGATTTTTAAGGTCTAGAGATCATCCTATAGAGATCACCTACTTGGACCATCCTCCAGGATGTGAAACCTTACTTAATAATTCCTGCATCTAGCCTGTATGTTTTTTTTTGTTTTTTTTTGGTTTTTTTTTGCCATGATATATCCTATAGAAAACTATCTTATCTTGATTTACAGATGGTAACATGAATTCTGGGTAAGCTCTCTCGGAAGTTATTTGCCCGTACTGTTGTGATGGTACACCTTGTTTCTAGTCCAGATCTTTAACTTATATATCTCATTATACTAAGATTTCTATCAGAAGTATCTTCCTGACTGAGATACTTGTGTATTCTGATGAAGAGGGGTATTAAACATTCTCCTGGACAGATGAAGTGGCTTAGTCTTCCATTGTCTCTTGGTATTTGGCATATTTTTCCGGACATTCTATCTTTGCTGTAGTTTTTCCTTAGTCACTTCCTATTCTTCACTTGCAGTGTGGACACTGCAAGTGTGCAGTGTGGACCCATATCAGTCACAGCATTGCATCTGAAGCTTCATATCAGTCTGTAATCCACCTAGATCCCCAGCATCCTTCTAAATTTGTGATTATGTTATGTACTTTGGCATATGGTTTTTTTTACCTAGATTTGTATTTGGCTATATTAAAATTGATTTACTTAAATGAGTCCATCTCACCAAAGCAATTCAAATCAATCTGATCTGTTGCCATAACTCAGTTGTACTCTGTTTCCCTTTTGTCATCTGCAAATTATGTCAACAATAGTTGAATATTTTCTTCTGGATTATTCATACAAACATGGGATTGCATGGGGACTCATGATCAGTTCAGAAGAGATGCCTGCCAGTCTTGGGAAAAAAGATTCTCATAGCACAGAGATCTGACATTTGTGTTTACTGTTGAGACCCATCCATCAACCATTCCTCACTCTGTGTGGTAAATTATGCATTGTACTCTTCCTTTGTCATGTGAAACAACTAAATAGTTTATCAAAATGTTTCTAAAAAGTTTTATTAACACACTTACTCTAAATGCATACATAGTTGCATCAAAATTTAAGACCTTTTTTCCATAAAACATTGGTGATAGTTTTTTTTTTTTTATCTGTTCTGTATCAGTCTCTTCACTGCTTTACTTGTGATGATAACACACTAATTGGCATAGAGTTATCTAGGTCATCATCTTTACCGTTTTTATATTGCTAACCCAACTCTAGCTTTTTTCCAGGCATTTGAATCATCTCTAATAGTTATTATTTTTATTACAAATTGTACTTAATGTAACATGTAAGGAACAATAAAAGGTGCCAGTTGTGCTGAAGAAACATGAAGCAGGCACTGCATACAAAGGGAGGGCAATGGATTTTGTATTCCTTGACTTTAGCCAGGCTTTTGACACAGTCTCTTGTAGTCTTCTTATCACCAGATTGGTGAGATATGGGCTGGATAAGTGGACAGCAAGGTGAGTGGAAAATTGGCTTTGCTGCCTGGCCCAAGGAGTTCTGATCAGTGGTGCAAAGGTCCTGTAACAGGCCAGTAACAGGTGGCCCTGACAGATCAATTACTGGGACCCATGTCATTAAATGTCCTCATTATCAACTTGGATGATAGGACAGAGTGTACTGTCAGCACATTTGCAGCTGACATCAAATTGGGGTGAGCAGTCAATATGCTGAGGGCAGGGCTGCTATTCAGCGGGACCTGGACAAGCTGGAGAAGTAGGCTGACAGGAACTTCATGAAGGTCAAGAAAAACAAATGCAGAGTCTTTTATCTGGGAGGGAATAACCCCATGTGGAAATAAAGGCTGGGGCCAACTGTCTAGGAAGGAGACTTGCAGAAAAGGATCCTAGAGTCCTGGTGAACAACAAATTGAACCTGAGACAGCAGTGTGCTCTTGTGGCAAAGAAGGCCAACAGCATCCCGGGCTGTATTAGTAAGACTGTATCTAGCAGGTCCAGGGAAGTGATCCTTTCCCTCTATTTGGCACTTGTGAGCCACACTTGGAATATCGTATCCAGTTTTGGGCACCCCAGTACAAGAAAGATACTGAAATACTGGAGGGAGTTCAGTGGAGGGGCATCAAGGTGGTTGGGGGGCTGGACTACCTGCCATACAAAGAGAGGCTGAGAGAACTGGGTTTATTCAGCATGGAGAAGGCTCAGGGGAGATCTTATTGCTGTCTACAACTGTTTGCTCAGAGGATACAGAGAAGATGGAGCCAGGCTGTTCCCTAAGTTGATAGGATGGGGACAACAGACACAAGTTTTGGAAACTGAGATTAGCTATTAGGAATTCTTTTTTTACCATGAAGGTTGTCAAATACTACAACTGATGCCCAGAAAGGCTGTGGAATTTCTGTCCTTGGAGGTGTTCAAGATTGACTGGATGTGGCCCTGAGCAACCTGATCCAATTAGACCTGCTTCGAGCTGGGGGCTGGACTAGCTGACCTCTGGAGGTCTCTTCCAACCTACAGTATTCTGTGACTCTATGATATCAGGCTTCAGAATATTGAGAGGTTATCAGCAGTGAGGAGGAGTAGAATGAATATTATAGTGTGTCATAAAATCAATGTGTCTGTGAAGTCCATGGTTTTTGGTATATTTATAGCAACCACAAAACTGTGAATGTTTATTCCTAAACTCACCTTTGGTGCAGTATCTCAGTTTTCTTGAGGATCAAGTCTGAGAACAGAAATGGAGAGAGTGATCTCTGAGAAATATTTCCTCACTTTTAGTAGGATGTACCTGTGCTGTGACTGCCTAAGTTCAAGCTGATGAGCAGTGGTGGTTTAATTTCCTTTATGTGGTTTTCTCAAGGGTGTCTGGAGTACTGATGAAAGTACAGTAATTTTGATAAGTACAAAGCAAACTGAAGTATGATCTAGATAGGTGGACAGTGAGGTGGTTTGAAAATTGGCTGAACTGCCAGGCTCAAAAGGTTGTGATCAGTGGCACGAAGTCCAGCTGGAGTCCAGTGGTAGTCAATACTGGGGCCAAAACTGGGGCCCAGGGGTCGATACTGGGTCAAAAGTGTTTAACATCTTCATTAATGACCTGGATGATGGGACCAAGTGCACCTTCAGCAAGTTTGCAGATGATACAAAATGGGGAGGAGTGGTTGATACACCAGATGGCTGTGCCACCATTCAGAGGGACCTTGATAGGCTGGAGAAATGAGCAGAGAAGAACCTCATGAAGTTCAGCCAAGGGAAATGCCAAGTCCTGCCCCTGGGGAGGAATAACCCCATGCACCAGTACAGGCTGGGGGCTGACTGGCTGGAGAGCAGCTTTGCCAGCAGATCAAGGGAGGTGCTCCTTCCCCTCAACTCAGCACTGGTGAGACCACACTTGGAATGCTGGGTCCAGGTCTGGGCTCCCCACTTCAAGAAAGACTTGGATTTACTGGAATGAGTCCAGTGAAGGGCCACAACGATGATTAAGGAGCTTGAGCATCTCTCATATGAGGAGAGGCTGAGAGAGCTGAGACTGTTCAGCCTGGAGAAGGGAAGGTGCAGGGGGCATCTGATAAATGTGCACAGATACCTGATGAGGTAGGTAGTAAAGAAGATAGAGCCAGACTTTTCTCAGTGGTGCCCAGTGACAGAACAAGAGGCTATGGGCACAAACTAAAATACATGAAATTCCATTTGAACATAAGAAAAAAACTTTTTACTGTGAGGGTGGTCAAACACTGAAACAGGTTACCCAGAGAAGTTGCGGAGTCTCTATTCTTGGAAATATTTAAAACCCAACTGGACATGATCCTGGGCAGTCTGCTGTAGGTGACCCTGCTTTGAGCAGGAGGGTTGGACTGAATGATCTCCAGAGGTGCCTTCCAGCCTCAACTATTCTGTGGTTCTTTGAATCTGTGAAGTCTGGAATCCAAAGGCTTGGTCTGCAGTCATTCTATCCTATTTTTGTGATTTGTTGGGGTTCTCTATGGGAGAACCTTATCTGAGGCAGTGCCTCAGCCATTTTTCATCAAAATTTTTAATTGTCTTTTCTAATCTCACTCACTTTAAAAATGTTAATTATTTTAGTCATTGTCTAATATCTCTGTTACTAGGGACAATCAGGAGATATCTGCTTCAGTGTGAAACCAGAAAACACCACCCTGCTTCTTCCTGCATAGAAAGTACTTCTTTTTGAATTGAATAATTCTGTTTTTCTACAAAGGTCAGTCAGCTAGAGACTGCTTCAGATCATCACTTAAGTCGTTCCTTTACCAGAACTGGAGGCACAGCACTCTGTGCGGTATTTCCCTATATACAAAACTTGTTGGCATGTACTAACTCTGGGAGGTTGTGCAGGGTGAGAATTCATTGGGTGGTTGTGTTGGTGCTATAGGTAGTTGGACACCAAGAAAACTGGGAAAGTAAAGTAGAACAATGCAGGACAAAATGATTTTATGCTACCAGGTGACTGCTTCCCTAATTATCAGTTTCTGAATGTTTGTCATGTTGGCTTGATCACGTCTCGCCTCAGATTATCAGTCATGTGGTTTGGTAGGATTCTGAAATCTGATGGTCTGGAATTGAACTAATGGATTTCTGTGTTCATATGCAAAATAAGTTATAAAATAGACTTGTCACGGAGGGTTGGAACAATTACTGTAGGCTGCTAACCATATGTGAGAGCAAAGTGCGTGACTTTCATACGATTAGAATGAATCAGAGGTAGCCCACTCTGTATATTGCAGTGGCACTCCTATTAAATGAATTTGTAAAGGCTGAATGTTTTGAGTGCTTTGGATGTTATTAACCATAGATCTTTCAGAATGAGGGTTGTTTCTGTTTACAACACCTTGATTAATGTGTAGTGTGTGGTCTACCTCTTCAGATTCTTAGTGATTGCTGCATTTGAATGAGGCCATAAAGGAAAAAAAAGATACAGATGCTTCTAAGTTTATGGATGTCAAATGGAGCTGAAGTCGCTGAACATGGCATTTCATTGTATCCACTGGCCTGCAGAATAAAAACCTAAATGTAAAGAAGATTAAAGGCTTGCTTGTGATTTCACTGAAATGAGTGACAAGGTTCCTATAGTCTCTAGTGGAAGTAAGATCAGATCCCTACTGTCCTCACTCATTGTTAAACAATATAGATAGGTACACAGTAGTAATTAAGAGATCTTGGCTTCTACTATTTTTAATTCTGTGAAATTTGGAGGCATTACTTACAGTATTTTTTTACTCTTGGTGTACATTGTTATGTAAGTCCAGTATCTCATCATGCACCAAACATCTGCAAGAGTTTGGAGGTCAAATTGTTGTGAAAACACAGAGTCTAGAAGTTAATCCAAATACACAAGTTCATTGGATTTGCAAGTATTAACTTAAATTGAGATTTTTTTCCTCTGACAAAAAACAACTGTAATTTATTTTCATAGAAGTAAGAAATTGCTGAGTAACAGCCCAGTCCCTTGTGAATAGTAGTCTACAAAAAGACACCTGTCAAAAACGAGGGCTTAAACCTCTCTAATGTTTCCCACTGAAACAAAATGGAACATGTGTCTGTTATTAAGGGATGGAATAGTAATGAATGTAGGTAAACCATCAACAACAACCAAAACATTCCTGTTGCCACAGAAGCAGCAAACTAAGGAATCAAAACCAGAACTAATTGAATGGCACTCAGAAAACATGAGGTGAAATTCTCTATGCAGTAAGCATAGTCAGCCTAGCATTCATCTGAGGCTCATCATCTGAAAGCAGAATTGAATTAAAGAATTTAATCTCCCAGAGGCTGTTTTATGCTGCCAGCATTTCAATTTGAGTATCCTTCAGGCGTGAAAAAAGCTGTCTCTTTTTCTCTTCACCTTTTCCAATTTTATAATCTGGTTTCCTACCCTGTGTCCCCACAAAGGTTTCTGCAGTGATGTTCTCTTTTATAAGATAACCATTCCCTTAGAAAAGTATTTTTTCTGACTCATGCCATCTGTTTCTATTTATCCAACCAAAAGAATCTTAATTTAGTATTAAGCATGGGTCTAATACTCTATGTGTGCTTGTACAGTCAAAACTACCCAAGCTCACATAATGCCCAAGTCTTAGCAGTCATAGTCACATCAGTCATCTAAAAGAAGAGGCTGAACTGTTTTACTCTTTGTTATGGGAATTGGACAGCAAGTAGGGAAGTAATATCTCTCATTTCTAAAATGGCTGGAGATAAATGCGATGTCACTACTGTTTTAAGTTGGAGCAGCCTTGGGAGGCATGTTGCAGCACAGAGTCTCTGTGGAGGAATGCACCAGTGGGATAACCTCTTTGTCTCTCCTTGTACAGAGAAGCATTAGTCACTTGCACTGTATTTTTCACTTCATACCATATGGTCCTCCACTTTAAACAAAATAGAATCTCTATTGTGTCCACATGCTCCCTTTTTAATGCCTTGTTGGAAAAACACAATCACAACTGCAGCAGGCAGGTGTTCAGTTCATCACACATATTTTCATGTGTGCAGTTTGCTCCCTTCCAGAGAACTGGTGCTTGAAAATACATCCTGTAGATAATGAGAGGCAGTGACAAAGGGTGTACTGGGAAGAGAAAGGAGGCTATGGGAACTTGGGAGTGGAAAGATAAGGAGGAAGAGTGGTCTCCTGGGTAACCTTCATTTCATATCTATTATATGTACCTATAATCTGTGTGGGTAATTATTTAGTTTTTCACTGATAGCTTATGGGATATGTGAAAATGTGGTATTTTTAACAGAACCCCACTCAGGAAGCACTCTGGAAAGGCTGAGGGATATAGATGGAGGGGTAAGAAGCACGGAGAAGGGCAGCGCGTCTCCAGGTATCATTTAACATGTTATTGCCAGAACCAGTAGTAGAACTTAAATATCCTGACTTTCTTCTGGTGCCTAATCCATTAGATGCTACCTATTTAGGTATTTAATATTGACATATTTAATAGATATATAAACTGAATTATCAGCTTCTTCCTGTGGTCCTGTAGTGTCTGGCACATTCCAGTCTGGCTATTTGCCCGTGTTTACTCTTGGTCTCAATTATGCAGCTTCAGACCAGATGGGGTATTGATAAAATATGTACTTGAGAAAACTCTCTTATATTAGCATTGCTTGCATTGGATGGCTTTAGGTCTTGTCAGGGTGTTTATCTTATTCACTGCTAGATTAAGAAATCAACTGTTTTTGAAAGATGACTTAGGTGTAGTTTTCAAAGTAGATCTAACAGGAAATTGTTCTGACATCTTTTACCTAGCATCATATAGAGATGAATTAAATATATGCCAAATCCTGTTGTATGCAACAGAAGGAGATAACATTAAGGTTCTACTGGTACGCTGTGTCTCAGGTTATTTCCCCATGGATAGTTTAAACCAAGGAAGATTTACCTGAAATAATCAGCATCTTAAAAATATTTTTTGTTCAAATTATTATTTAGAAGCAAGTCTACAGGAAGCAATCAGTGGAGACTGGATATACCATTCTTGCCAAGAGGAAATGAGGAACTGCATATGTTTTTTGTGGAAGATACTCCTCTGGAAATCATAATTCACTGCTGTTTCTGTCGAGCAGGAAGACTGACTGTATTTTGCTCGTAATGTGCTTGTAAATTTTATCTATTGATAGAAAAGGCATCCCGGTGTCAGTGGCAAGAGAAATCAGCTGGACAGCGAAAGAATGGCTGCCAAGCATGCAGTAGAAGGCACCTCAGACTGTGGCACAGGAAAGAATTAAATAACAAAATATAAATCTAGTCTGGGAGGAAACTATTAAACTCACTGAGGAAGTGGTGGCTTAAGTCTCCATCCAAAGAAAACAGCCTTGTTTTTCCCAAGGTCTGTGAGGTTAATCTATGTTTTTTTGCTTTACAGTGTATACTACTTACAGTTTACATGTATACTTCAACAGGAATATTTTGAGAGGTCCTGTATGCACACAAGTGTTGGTTGCCTGGTGTAGGTATGGTGGAATTTCAGGGGAAAAGTTATAAGACTTGGTTATGTGTATACCCACTGGGCCTTCAGATAAACTTCAAAGATAACATGTAAAACATCTCTTTTTGAATTCAGTAGTTACACATGTACGCCTAACCTGGGTTTAGTAACAGCTTCCCAAGAGGGAATATTCTGTCTGATGCCTGGTTCACTGGAGGAAGCTTGAGGAAACAACTTTCTCATCTGAAACGTTTCAGAGGCAGGCATGGCTTAAGAAGGCTTTTCTGGCCCCAAGCAATCTCCTCACAGCTTGTTTTGCCATGTATATTCATCAAGGTAGCTTCATCAAGGATCCCATTTTTTAATAGTGATGTGAAAATACACGTTTGCACGGAACCCTGTATATCTCCTCTCTAGGAAATGAAGTAAACTTTACATTATTGCAAAATAGGAAATAATTACTATAAAAAGATTTTCTTTTTTCAGTGGTGGGAAGAATAATCAAACTGGCTTGGAACTGAAGTATTTACTACCTGCAACCAGTAACAATGTTGGCAAATTACAGGTGGAGCTCATATACACCTGCCATAACATGTGACTATTAGCAGTATAGTCACAGAATACTCACAATATAGTGGATGTCTGTTGAACTTCTGAGGAAACAATGTTGCTTTATTTGCAAGCCAATATATTTCAAGGCAAAGTGTCTCTAAAGGGTAAGACAGAATAAAGGTATGCGTCATCCGTTCTTGGAAATTACACAGATGAAAATGTCTAGTATTTCAGGTAGTTTCTAAGCTTTATTGAGTACTCTGAGTACAGTAGTGTACTACTGTACTTAGAACTAATGACAATTTTGTTTGGTATGTTTGATTTTAAATGCAAACCTTGTTCTTCCTCGAAAGGTCAAAGGAAGAAGAAAGAACTAAGGAAAGAAGCAGATTTCACATCAGATAAAATATATTTTCCTGTTAATTACTTAAATAGTGTTGTATTTATGCTTTGTCTTTTGTACCTCAAAGGGAAAACAGCACGTAAACAAGAAGTTTCACTTCAGTGGGAACTAATTATTAGATTGATTAACAGAAGGGCTTTTGGAAATGTTTAACAAAATAATACAAGAATCAGGAGAACACAACTTCCAGCATAAGCTGGAACATGCATCTTTAGAGAGAAAGTAAAGAATGCCAGAGAAAAAAGATACAAAGGTCTGAAAAAATGTACTGCTTCCTTTCAAGCCAAATAAATCTGCAATCACATTGATCTGGGAATTACTCTTATTTTCTTGTGCTTTGCGTGTGGTTTGTTTGAATTTACCCAATAGACCAAAACATTCCAACTGGGTGGCTTGCATTTCTGCCCAAAAATATGCATGTGAAATCCTAAATAAAAGCAATCTGATTTTCATCACTATCTAAAATTTTTTTAAAGATGATGTGGAATTGAAGGTGCTCCTTGCTTCTGAAATTAAAACTACTTGTTTAGGACACTAAATACAGCAATAGTAGCCTCTGCTTACCTAGTTTTATTTTTGTATATGTTAGTGCTAATATTTAGCCAGGTAAAATGCTGGCTAATTTTTATGTAAATTAAAATAATTTACATATTTCCATACACTTTATTCCATTGTATTCTCCTATCTGCCATCATATACTTCAGTTGTAACCTCTGTGCGAGTGGGTCTGTTTCACTGCAGGGGGATAACATCTTTGGTCTCTCACAGCAGTGAACTGTGGGGTTAGTGGTTTGCCACTGAACAGCAGTGGTAATGTAATGCATTTTCTTTTTCTGCTTGTTTTTTTTTTATATTTCTCAGAAGCATTCATTCCATGGCAATAAATCTCATGGCAGGTTGTTCAGTTTCCAGGTGATGGAGTGTTGGCTTATACCTCTCTGCAGAGACATTAATGAGAAGAAGAAGGGCGACATCCAGGCAAGCTCTGCCTGGATGATTCTGTGAGAGGTCTCGCTGGTGAGAAGTGTTTGGTAGATAGGAAGCTGGTTGGAACTAGTGACTTTGCAACCTATGGAAAAATAGAGACATATGGGGGAAGGAAACCCCAGACTAGTGAGAGTAGAGACACCCAAAACTGGACCAAGCACTGTGTCTTGTGTCTGGTACTTTCTCATTGCTTCCACAGAGATTTTGAGGTTAAGGCCTTTCTAAGCTGATAGAAAGGAGGGAGAAAAACTTCTGGCTGTCTTCAAGTGAGATGGTCTCCTGATGGGATCCATATTTTTCAGAGATGGTGCTTGAGGTTTTACATGCTAGGGGACACCATAGCATTCTCGAAATTTATTATGAATAGCATGGTATTACGATAGTTAGGAGAGACTGTGGGAGAAGCATCTGCCATTCTGTTGCTTTCTGTTTGCCACACAGGTGTATTTCTTGACAGTTTCACTCTGGTGAAGGCATTTCCCAGTTTATGATCCATACAGATGTAGTGTGTTTCTCAGGGAGGTTTCACTGATACTTTCTTCTCACTTTATGTGTGTGTGTGTGTGTGTGTGTTTTTCCAAAAGTCTAAAAAAAATTTAGACTGAAAGTACTTGGTTGTTCTTTGTATATAGATAACAGGGAGGACAAGTGCCGGGATAGGAAGAGATGCAAAGTAAATTGGGATTCATGCAATGTGTCTTTGGCACTTTATGGCATGTACTCTTAGCTTTACCAATTGAAACTCCTGTCGTCTTAATATAGCCTGTAATTATTCCTCAGGGTACTTCAGTTATTGAGTGCCTATTTAAAGAAACTAATAAGCTATCTTTGACAGCTTTGTGATTCAAGTTCTATCGACATTAATGTAATACAGCCAACTTTTTTCCCCTTTAATGAATATTTCCCAATAATTTGATGAAATAAATCCATTTTTCATGATGAAGTTGATTTATTATTTGTATATTTATGCTTGACTAGAAAAAATATATATGTATCTACAAAAACTTACATAAGTTTAATACATATTAAACCCCAAATCAGACAAATTGTGCTTGTATATTTTGTTTTAAGAGACATAGTTTGGATTCTTGTGGTAGGGCTAGGTACTGTTGCAAATTAAAATTGTTGCAAGCTACAAATTATTGATTAGAAATGCTTCACTGCATTGAAAACTCATTTTCAAGATGGATACAATTAATAGCATGTCTGTATTGTGGATTATGTAGCAGTTTGCTACAATCATGCAAGGCAATGGCTACTATGCTTCCTATAACTGTAATTGGTGAAAAATATTTTATGATCAAGCTAAACTCTCTCACAGGTGTATGTGTTAATGTAATATACATCATATATGTGCATGAGCTGCTAAATTAGCTTTCATCAACCTATGACAAAAACAGTAATGGCTGAAGTTGTGTGGGCATTGGTAAGTATGGTGAAAACCACATAATTCTGCTCAGAGCTGTAGGAGAAGCTCCAGTTACATTGTCCCTGTTAGATTACATACTGGGGTGACTGTCCCCGTGAAGGGAGACTGCTGGTTGAGACCCATCTGTGACCCACTCTCCTCTCACTTTCCTTTAGTAGTCTTACTCTTATAAAACAAACAGCCCTGTCATGTATATGGTTCATCATAAAATGTGTTGAAAATAGCTGTCTTCATTTCTGGAAAATGTGTGAAGTATTTCCCTTTGCTTTTACTTCTAGTTTCACTTCCTCCTTTCCAGCAATGGAATAAGATGAAAAATGGCTAATGATAACAGTAGAAAACAGGTGATTTAAAAAATAACATGTAAGGCCATGCTGGTCTGTTAGTAATTGGCTGGATGTGCTTTTCCTTTTTGCTGACACAAAGACAGGAAACTGGTGGTGGCAGCATCTAAGCAGCCCAGAAGTTGAGAGTATCTGCAGGAATAAGTTCTGTGTCCTGGAAGGAACTTGGTTGGCCAACTTATTTATCTGGATCTCAGTGTTTTGGGATGCTAGTGTCTAACTATAGGGCCTATTCAGAAACAAGCAGTCTCTGTAGAAATCTGCAGGGCTCAGCCTCAGTCCTGTGGGAGGAGACTTAAGAGAGGTGGTCTTTTAGCCTAATAGTCACTGAGAAAGGCAGGAGGAGGAACTGATGGGTAGCAGGTTCATAAAGAAAGATATGAAAAAATAGGGAGCCCATAAGAGAAAAGAAAAACTTCTGGAAGGTTCTCTTCTGAAGAAATTAATTACATCTAGCACAGGAAAAGCAAGAAGCAAAATAATGCAACTGAATTAAAAAAATTTCATTACAGCTGTTAGAGGAGAGTGTTTAATTATCTCCAGCACTAAGCAGCATTTCAGTCCTAATTATCTTCTGAACAAGAAGCAAATGAGGTAGATAAGCATCACTTTTAATGTTATTTGTGGTGGCAAAGAATAGGAACATTTGAGATGTTTCTCATTTTCTGGAACTACAACTGGCCTGGGAACTGCCCAGGGAAAAAAAATCAGACTAGAATTTGTCTGGAGAATGGTGCCTGGGCAGAGACCAGATTCAGGCTGCGATTAGCAACTCAGGTTCTGTTTGTGAAAGGTAAACTGTCCATCTGTTAAAGTTTCATTTTCCTTGTGGGGCAGATCAATAGCTGAATAATTGATTGACTAACTATTTGAACAACTAAATTATTGAAGATTTTAAATGTGAGTTTCATGATGTGAGATGGCTGAAGACTGGGACAGGTGCCAGGGGAAGTTTTAAGCAAATGAATGGAAGTAATCAGGTAGAGTAAGTCAAGACCCTTTACTGAGTTTGGGATTATGCCTGTCAATTCTTGTTCTGTGTATCGTCAACCTGGCCTTGTCCTAAGAAATAAACCTGTTTGTCCCCAGGCACTGAGGTCCTAGCTTTCCCATTTCCCGGTAAGTACTGCTGCCAGTACCTCTCAGCACACACAGGCATTATTTTTTTCCAGCAAAACGTCATGATACCATTGAAAATGTAAAACATGACAGGATCTGGTTTTGCAAAAGCTTTACTTTTTTGTACCTTCACTCAATCTTTCTTACAGTCAACAGAACTGGATTAGAAACAAGTTGCCCCTGTGCTGTTGGCTGGAGAAACCTTAAGCATAGTATTACAGTGCTTTTCCTAACCATTCCCTTTGTTATATATGTTTAAAATGAATACCTTCATGTCTGACTATGTCTTTAAGGTGCAGCCTGCTATTAGGGACAGAGCAAGGACACAGGACCAATCTTATGACTGCCTTTTATGCAGTTTGATGGATTCTTTATTTTTGTAACCCAAAAGCTGACTGGCATTCTCAGCTAGCATGCAAGATTGTGTATCTTAGCAGAGAGTGAAAGGGAGGGGCTATGGCTGGAGACATATGGGCTTCTATACTGGTGAATATTTATGCAAGACTTTCAGAACTCCCTCAAAAATGTGTGTTAATGCTTCTGTTTTACCCGTATGAATCAGAGGGAAATTTGAAGGTTTCCCTTGTATTTAGGTCAGCTGGTGCTTTCCACTATAAAGACAACCTCTTTGAGAACTCTCAAAGATGGCTGTTTATGGCTTGTCTTTGATGATCAGCAGAAGGATTTTCTCTTTTAGAAGTGATTGCTTCTTGCTCTTCTTGGAAAAATTTTGTAGCTTGCCAAAATAATTGAATATTGCAGCATAACTGGTATAATGGAAACACCATGGAGATGACAGACCATCAAATACACACAAAATGCTAAAGGAATATTAAGTTTGCAAACTCTAATGTTAGATAGGAAATGCCAGATTTACAGTGTCTCAAATCTTGCACTGAGAAAGAGAAGACTTCTGGGAGAGCATTTGTTATTTAATTGTATAATGTAACATTTGTTGCAGTTAAACTTTAAGTTTCCTGGAGCAAATATATTTACAGTGCTCTGTTTAAAAAAAAAAAACAGTAAGGTTGGCATTGTTTACTCTGTGATCACAAAGGACAGATGAGAATTCTTAACCAAAGATACAAAAGATCCTGATATGCAGCAAAAACAGTAGGAGGTACTGAACTTGCAAAGCAGTGCAGTTTTCCTGTTTTTGTTTAGTGGTATAGGCACCTTTTTGCTAGTTAGTAACAGATTATTTGCTAGACTAACAAATTCGTTAATTAAAGTATCTGAAAAGTGAATAATTTCATAAAATTCATTTATGCATTGTACAGGCTTCCCTTTGGGACCTTTCTAATTAGGGGATTAGAGACTTTAAGGGAAGAGGAATTGGGAACTGAAGTGTGTCAGGAGGGAGGGGTGATAAATGTAATGGGGACTCCTAGTTTGTTTTGGGATGGTCTTGAATAGAAGTTTTGTTATATTAGATAAGGGATCACAAAATCCCCATTTAATATCATATGAGGGAACCTAACATAGTATCAGATGCGTAGTAGCTTTTGACATAGGAAGGTTGCTGTGTTGACTCTTATTTTGGATATGAAGCTTTTCTTATTTAGACTGAAGACACGTAATTCTCCCTTGTCATCAGAGTCTAGAGTCCTGGCTCTCTGTGAGTGAGGATGAAGCAGACAGAGGTCATTTCCCTGAGCTCTCTGGTACCTCCAGATTTTTGAGGACCATCATATAGCTTGTCTGTTATCTTGTGAAACTGCAGCTTTACATGAAGTAAATGAAATAAATGTAAATGAAGAGGGTTCCACAATTCCATTCTGAAAGCAAAAAGGGAAAATGATTAATGGGAACTAACACTTTAAAGAAACTTTTAATTTAAAATTGGTAATTTTGTGAAGTTTTGTATTCTACATTGATATGGTGCACAGCGCAGCAAGTGTTTTGGTCCTAGACACTGTTGCAGTAATGTTAATGATGGTAATAATAACAACAGAAGCTCAAGAGTGAAGTTAAGTTGTAATTTCTCCTCGCTCTTTCTGTGACAATGCATTCTTGAACAGTCAGCTGAAGTCCTATAGTAGTTTTGTATGAAGTAGTTTTGTATGAAGCGTGGTGGATTCCAACACATCTTTTTTCCAGTTTTCTCTCTTAAAAGCACTATATAAAGTATCACAAAAACTATACAAGTACTTAGCAAACACTGATTCTTAGTTTTAGTATATAGTTTTAAAGAGTAAAGTTTGATTGTGCAGTGCTATGATTTCCTTTACAATTTCTGGTTGGCAAAGTTATGTGGCTTGTCTTCATGGAATATTAGCTTAGGACATAGTAAGATAAGTATGAAGATTGAAATGCTTCTCTCGACTCACCCCTGTTGAGGATACCCTCACTGTACACTAAGCATGCTTTTGTGCTGAGTATCTTAATTCAATTCAGTTTGCATAATCCAGTTGGGATTGTACCATCCCACATGAAGGCATCTTAATGCAGAAGGGTATCCATTGTAGAAAGGAGCATGAAACAGCTAGCCTCATTTAAATTCTATAATTCCCAGCTAGAAAAGTCCTCTGAGGAAAAAAAACCCTCTTGTACCACTTAGCTGTATGTCATGAGGCTTTCTATGTATTGTATCTCACTACAAGACCCTGTATGTTCTTAAAAAAACATAGAGTATTAAACAGTTATAATGACTTTTATTGACGAAGGAAGATCTACTATTAAGTTTTATAGTTTTGGAAGGGTTTATGTTTCATTGCAATACGGATTTAATAGTCTCTCAAGTAGATAGGTCGTGTCACATTGAATGTGGAAACTATAAATTTATATATGAAGATTTATATAGGTAGTTTCATTCTTAAATCTCAATAACAGAAGCTGTTGATGGAGACTGAATTATTGGAATGAAGGCTACAATTGAATGGCAGAGCTCAGAGGGCTGTGATCAGCGGCACAAAGTCTAGTCGGAAGCCCATAGCTAGTGGTGTCCCGTAGGGGTCAATTCTGGGTCCAATATTGTTCAACTTATTCATTAGTGACCTGGATGAAGGGACAGAGTGCACCCTCAGCAAGTTTGCTGATGATGCAAAACAGGGAGGAGTGGCTGATACACCAGAGGGCTGTGCTGCTGCTCAGAGGGACCTCAACAGGCTGGAGAGATGGGCAGAGGGGAACCTCATGAAGTTCAACAAAGGGAAATGCAGAGTCCTGCACCTAGGGAGGAGTAACTCCATGCACCAGCACAGGCTGGGGGCTGATCTGCTGGAAAATAGCTCTGTGGAGAAGGACCTGGGAGTCCTGGCGGACAAGAAGTTGACTGAGTTGACCATGAGCCAGCAATGTGCCCTGGTGGCCAGGAAGACCAATGGTATCCTGGACTGCATTAGGAAGAGCATTGCCAGCAGGTCGAGGGAGGTGATCGTCCACCTCTGCTCAGCCCTGGTGAGGCCACATCTGGAGTACTGTGTCTAGTTCTGGGCTTGCCGATAAAAGAGACATGGAGCTACTGGAGAGAGTCCAGTGGAGAGCTATTAAGATGATTCAGGGACTAGAGCATCTCTCATATGAGGAAAGGCTGAGAGAGCTGGGACTGTTCAGCCTGGAGAAGAGAAGGCTCAGGGGGATCTTATCAATGTGTATAAATATCTGAAGGGAGGGTCAAAAGAGGATGGGGCCCGATTCTTTTCTGTGGTGCCCAGTGATAGGACGAGAGGCAACGGGCACAAACTAAAACACAGGCAGTTCCATCTGAACATAAGGAAAAACGTCTTCACTGTGAGGGTGACAGAGCACTGGAACAGGTTGCCCAGAGAGGTTGTGGAGTCTCCATCCTTGGAGATATTCAAAAGCTGTCTGGACACAATCCTGGGCAACGTATTCTAGATGACCCTGCTTGAGCAGAAGGGTTGGCCTAGAGGATCTCCAGAGGTCCCTTCCAACCACAACCATTCTATGATTCTGTGGTTCTGTAATTGGTAAGGAAAGAAGTGTTTTCTCAGTAATGATTTTTCTAATTCTTTTAATTCAGATCATCCCCCCCCCACTCACATAGTAGAACAAATTAGACACCACAGACATGCCTAAATTGCCATGCATCCTGGACCTCCAGTTCCTCTGTTTTCTCTGTTCTTTCAGGTCTGTAGCGAGCACTGAGCTTCAGGATTTCCTCCACTACCAGAAGCTATAAAAAAAATCTTGTTTATTTAGGATTTCAGAGAACAGCATTCCTTCTACTCCACTGTCTCTCCACATGCAGCACCATGGACCTCTGAAAGTCTTTCTCTAATTTATGGAAACAGAACAAATTGTTCTTGTATGTGCTGAATCATGTAAAAATCCTGTCCTTTGTCATTGGCCTCGAACAAAAATGCCTGTCTTTGCCGTAGAGCTGTCCAGAGGACCAGACTTCACTCTCATTGGCTTTCTAACTCTTGCATTTTGTTTTCATTCCAGTGCGCATTGTTATTAATGCATGACCAAAACCTTTCAAATGGTATTTGGAAACAGAATTATGATTTTGCATTTTGGCTTGCAATCAGGCCCATTTAACAGAGGAAGGTTTCTTACATCCACTACTTTCTCTCTTTTGGTCGTCGCTGGCTTTAAAACCTTTTCCCGACAACACTCTCACATGTCTGTGAAACATTTTAGTTTCAACAATGCCACCAAACAGCTCTGCTTGTTACAGTCCAGACCCTTGGAACAGGAGTGAATTGTTATGTTGAAAAACAAATTCATGAAGATGAGAAAATACTGGATTGTTTTGCTTATTCCTAAGATGCAATAGAAACTATTAGCAGAAATCTCTGTAATGAAAAATGTATATATTTCTGAAATGTTAAATACTCCCCATTAAGATGAAAGGTAAATGTGTGGAGAATAAAAGTCATGGGGAAAAAGAAGGGAAAGGGAAAGAGAAAAAGAACTGCATCAAAACTACTTTGTTACTGCTACTTTGAATGCTCTATTTCTAGAAGCTTGCCAAAAGTGCTAATTAGTCTGTAAAGGCATGTCAAAGTACAGGTCTATTACTTGAAACATATAATTATCTGTATTATCACTATATCTAATTGACAGCTAATAATTTGTAATATGTATGGGTAGATCATTTAGTTAAAATGTATTACCTGTCAGATTAGCAGTGAAAATACTTAGAGGGTCTGCTATGCCTGTCCAGGGCTGAGTTACAGGATAATATATTTGGACTGGAAGCTCTCGTATTTCAGTAGTTTTATAAGTGTTACACAAAATTGTTTAAAATGTGTTTCCATATTTCACAGAATACCCATTTAATGATAATTCATTTGTGGAAAAGGGCATCAGAGAATTATTATTTGTTGAATCAGGCATAAAAATCATCAGACCGTAAAAATGATGGCACATCATACTATGTACCTTAGAGCATCTCCCCTCCTAGAGTAGGATTATTACTTACTGTATAGTCATCATGGTTTTGTTCAGTATTTAAATGTTATAGGATTTTCCCATTCCTTTCATGTTACAGAGCTTTAATGCTGCAAATCTACTGCAGGCACAGCTGTGAGCTGCAACCTAGTATAGACACATTTGTGCTGGTTTTGAACACAGTGGCTCAGGAACTGGTAGCTGTCTAAGCATACCTTAGCGTAGGATATGTGGCCAGATAGTTGCTAGGTGAGCCATGTTGCAACTTGTGTTGCCACAGCTAGAATGCTATTGTAGGGCTACTGTACAGCTAGCTACAGTAGGTGCCTACCTGGCATAGCTACATTTTTGACTGTCACAGCAGGGACTACAGTCTATTCCCACCATTCATGAACTGATATTTTGGAAGAGACTTTGACTAAACCAGCCAGAACCATTTAACCTTCCTCTATATATTGTAATGTTTTGAGCACACTAATGGCATCCACGCTGTCCTTGCACTTGGGAGTTCAGCATATTTCGAGGCACAAGAGGGACTGTGATGAGGTTTTTTTGCAGTATTCTTGTCTGTGAAGCATATAATTGAGCAAGGCCTCAGAATCAGTCCCAACTATGGGTGCAGACATTTCTCTTCTACACACAAGGAAAAAGAAGTAGAAGAAAGTGAGAGTACCAGTGATGTGCTGACTGAAATTCATTACACACCACTAACCAGAGCAATATTTTTATGCTTATTTTGATATACTTAATCCACAAGTAGTGGAATGCACAAGTTAAATTGGTGCTAGTTATATAATTCCATAGCTATTGACAGAGGAGTTGCATTCTCTTTCCATACTGCTTTGAAGAGAATGTCTTCCTATTCTTCATATACAATAGCTGGAGCTTTCTTGTAAACTCCAGTAGCTGTACCCAGTTTTGTTCTTAAAGCTCCTTGTTCCCCCAGAGTTTTCTTACAGAGTCTTTTCTATCTCTAGAGAGACATTCCCTGTGCTTTAGCCTTTAGGCAGAAGTGATAGTGTTATGTTTATTTACGTATTTGGCCTATTATCAAAGGGGATGATTGACTTTCAGCAGCACATGCTGGAATGGGAACACTGGGTCACATGAAGAGTAGAGTAATATCTGCCACCATGGCCCAGAGAGGTGGATGTGCAGGATAGCGAACTGTTGGGGGGAATATTTGAGAATCGATTACTCAAGAGATAGCAGGCCATCCTGGCTTCATTGAATACAGGGCTCCTTATGACTCGTGCTTGCCTAAAGCTACTCCTGCATCACTTTCCTAGAAAATGTGCAGTAAATTGATAGCATCTGTCAGAATGAATCAGCAGGTATCAGTTAGTTTCTCCCTGAAGGGTTCATGCATTAGAATGCATGCTAATGAGAGCTCCGCTGAAGATCCCTGGCTCTTGTTAGGGGTTTCCTCTTCGCTTTGCTCTGCTGTGAACTAAAAAAGGAACAGTATAGTAGTGTTGCTACTGGCAAATGGCAGCTCTATTTACAGGGCCATGCGTATTACCTTTAATCAGGACAGAAGTTTCTGTTGACATCACTGGCACTCACAGTGATAAAAGACAAAAAAAAAAAAAAAAAAAAGACAAAGGTGATAAAGACTTTTTGACTCCTTGTGATAGTTTGTAACTTTTCTGAGAGTAGGATGTTCTGGGTTTCTGTTTCTCAGGTTCAGCCTGAGATGCACATGAGAAAGCTCATTACAAAGCTTTTAAAAAAACTATTGAATGGCGTCTTTGCAAATAATGTTAGTTTAACAGATTTTCTTCACTGACATCAGCCATGTATGCAGTTTAGTTATCTGTGGTTATATACGACAGAAAGTGCCAGTGTGACCTATACATACAATTTCTACTAAATTATGATTATTTAGAGTCCTAAGTACTACCATAAATGGAATGTAATCTGAGTTCATTAGGGCGGATAAACTTCTGATGGTGAGTTCTGTGCTTGAATTTCTTCTTTGGCTTTTTATCTTTATAAATAAACAAAAACCTGTTCATGTTTCAGATCGTCTTCCAGAAGTCACGTTGTGTGGGACTCATCTTACCTAACTTCAGATACCGCTAATGTTAAACTCTGCCCCTGAGCTGGTTCACTTTGAGATCTCTTTATAGTCAGTGGAAAAAAAGAGGCAATTTGGGGGCAAAGTTCAAGTTGATGTATGCTAGACATCCATCTTAGGTTGAAACGAATTATGTCCTGGAAATTCCTCTTTCCACAGAGTACCAAAGCAGATTAGATGACTAGCTCAGATACAGATACCTAATCATAGTCACATGAATCTAGTCTCTGTGGATCCACACCTCTTCTGTAAATGGCTACTATTTTGCCAATTGCTTATTTCATGTCTGATACTGGATTTATGCCCACGTTATAGGTTCAAGATATCCTTGGCTAACTTGTAAATAGTGGGTTTGAGCCAATTACACTGCATGAGATAGCGGTCCACCTCACACAGTAGAACTGAAATCCCCTTGTGTTTTTTCATGATTATTTATCTAAAGATTATGTGGTTCTACAAAGAGCAGATGTTTCCGTGGGTGACATCTGTGCCCTGCAAGGGGTATGTATGTACCCTGAACCTCATGCTGTACAACAGCAGGACATAGACAAAGCATGTGACTACAGGTATAAGTTTCATAGCTAAAACTTGACTGATTCCCCATCACACTGCTGTACTGTGCATTGCTGCTCCATGCTACTTCATTGATCTGTGTGGAAAGGTATTATTCTTTTTGTGAGAGAGGGGTACTGTACTCCATGCTTCATCTAAGCAGCCAAATCTTGTTGTGTGGACAGTTTTTATCCTAAAACTAGGCAAGATCTTTATTGTGGAACTTTGTCATTAAATACTGATGAAATAAAATAGTCTTTAAAAAATAAATTATTTTGATGCCTAAAAGAAATCTGTCAGAGAAGCCCTGATCCTCTTTGTGGTTACAAAGTGTCATCTTACTGTGTTGCTTGTCTGCCAGATTTATACCAGGAAACCTCTGAAATCTGTTCTCAGAACTTCATGGGGACATAATTTTTTTCCACTTCTAGTGCATGAGTGATGAATAATTTTCATCTGGAAACAGTAAATACAATATGTAGATACCCAAACTCCAGAAACTGAAGAGGAAAAGATGTCTGAGGTAAAACAATTTTAGGGATAGAAAAGTCTTTATTGTTACCTGGAGTCTAAGGTAAAATACTGTGCATTGTTAGGATTGATTTCTTTTTCTATGTTAGTTTTGTTGGTTTGGAAAACACCTAAAAGTCTTTTAAACATCTTTAAAAACTTTTTCTTTTCCTTTTTAATGTTATTTCAGGCAATACTTTTGAATTGATGCTTAATGTTTTAAAATTTTTTAAAATTCAATCATATAAATTCTGGATTACCTGTTCCTCAAAGTCCATGATTTTCATCCTAATTTTTACACTTTTATTCAATTTCCATTGAAAAAGGCATCATTATAAGGAAGCAGAGTTTGATTGAAGATGTTTTAATTCTTGTAAAGTGGCTTGAATATTGTTGCAGGTGTTGCTTTTGGATGTAGGCAACAGTGAATATTTTAATCTTTGATCAAAGTCTGAAGCACCTGAAGATATGCAGCACCTCTTCTAATTAGGTCACATATAAATAACACTTCTTTTATTTAGAAAGGATCTCAAGCTGATTTTATCATTTGTCCTTAATTCATGCCTCTTCCCAAACACCATGGGAATGGGAATGCAAACAAATCCTGGTTTTGACCATCTTTTGTATCATTATATCCTCATTTTACTGGTCTTCTGATTGCTCTTTGAAAGATATATTTGGATAAACACTTTTCCAGTCTCAGAAAGAAACTATCACTTACTATCCACGATAGTAAAGAGTACCATCTCTCTTTTTATATACTTACCACATGAATTGCTGCATTATCTGTCTTCCTCGTGAATCCAAAGTTATTTCTCACCACTGTGGAGAATTTCCCTTTATATCCTTACTGTATATGCAAAACACTGAACTATGGAGCACGAGTCAGGGAGGGACTTTGGCAGATCATCTTGCCTGTTAAGTTGATGCTTTTCCCGTTAAGTTCAGCTTAAATAACGACCATTTTCTCTAGATTCTGGGCATAGTTAGGGACATCAAGATAGTTCTTGAGCTAATGGGCAAGTTTTGGGAATACTGCTAGGAAGATTTTCTAGATACTTGAATTGCTAAAACACCACTGTACTTTAGACAGATCACTTGCACCACCACCTGGATCACCTAGATAGGGATCTTTCATTGATTTCACAGTATTTCAGTAATAACCATTGCCATGAAACTGTATCTGGAATCCAGTCTATAACATCAACTTTCTGAGTTCCATGAGCATCACAAAAATGGCAACTTAGACTCTATTATATGCGGAAAAACTATTGACCAAAACACGTATTCTCACAAAGCTAGAAACTGTCTGAAACACCCCAAAACCATGATTGTATCTGACAGTTTGGCTGTTTATCACACCTGCCCATAACAATCATATAACCTGCTTCAGAAACTCAAAAAGCACTACATCAAAACCATTTCCTCTGGGCGAGTAAATCATATCTTTGAGTAAGCCAACTTCCTGCAATTAGGATGCAAGAAGACAAGTCTCACAAAACATCCAAGCAACATTGTTGCATACTACCTGATGAAATCTCTCTTAGAAGCCATTAACAATTACAATCTATGTAGAGGAAGATGAGAATTAAAAAAATATTTTCCTGGATTCCTTCTCCCAGCCTCCAGCCTCCTAACCTGGACAAACATATTACCAGGAATGAACTTGCTGTAGACCAACAAACATTAAATGAAACCAGACCTTGTAAGAGTGACAAACACATTTCCATTGCAATGAAACTTTCTTCCATAAGGGCACTTGTTCAAGCCATGCACAAGAATGTCTTTTATGATACATTTCCCTCCCCAAATTCTTAGAAGTTGTGAGTGAAAATGAACAGCCTCTGTTCAGCAGAATGCATTCACATTGATGACTGATAAAGAACAGAAGTGGTTAATTATTAGCAGTAATACGGTCTTCAAGAAACAGCTTCTTCATCTCTGACTTCTTGGTCCTGATCCTTGATGATTTACAGAAAATATACTTAAGAATGAAGACTAAAATTTATAATACGGATTAATAAAAATTGAAAGCTCAATAGACATATTTTCACGATCCGAGATTATTGTCCTTGTGCAATACCTTTTGCTACATCTTCAGTCTTTCATTGGTGCAATCTACTCCCTCAAATTATCTAGTCATTTAGTTCACACATAAAGTGATGTCTCAGCCAGCACTTAGTTGTATGTTTGTTTTGTTGTTTTCATATGCTAGTGTGCCCCAAGAGATGTCCATTCTTTTACCGATTTTGTCACTTGGTGTAACGAAGAGTGGTTGTTACCACCTAATGGCTACAACTCTGGTTTCTCTAGGTAGTGTCTTCCAGTGCTTCATCATTCTTAGAACCAGAGAGGCTTTCTTCTGAAGGCTTAACCTAAATCTCATGTAATGAGATTTAAGCCTTTTACTCTTTTCCATGTGTTCAGTGGATAGGACATGGGAAGGCAGCTGTTATTTGCATCTTTTAAGAAGACATATGAATATAATTATTATAGGTGAAGGTATAATTAGTAGTTAAGAAACTGAAATTTAGTTTAGGTTTTGTGGTGCTTAATGCAAAATGTCCAAGACTGCAAACTTGAAAGTAACAGTAGACTTCTCAGCTTAGTCTGACAGATAATAACCTAACTGTCAGAGCATCAAGCAAACCTTAGGCAACAACCAACACAATTTGTCCTTTTATGTCTACCAGTCAGGAAACAACATCATTAACTGTGAACTGCTGAAGATGAGGCGGAAAGAGAGAGAGAGAAAGATGGGTATAGAAGGTTCTGCCAAGAAACTATCAAGTCGAAGATAGACGGAGTGCATCAGATATGCTATAAAGCAGACATAAGTACATAGGTTGTAAAGACATATCTTTATGTGCTATACAAGAAATGCCATTAAGTAGATAAAGCAGAGCACTCTGTGTCCTTCCGTAATTAGTAAGTAAAAAGGTACATAGTAATGGAGAAACTAACACTCTAATCTATGTCCATTAGTCACTGTTAGTTCATGATTGTGAAGTATTTGAAGATTCTGCTATGATGAGATCTATGTAGTGCAATATATTATTTTCCAGAACTAATTCCCTTTTATTTGAATAAATATTCTTGGTATTTAGACATCCTTCTCCCCCTCCAAAAACTTTAGTATAAACATGAAGAAAATAAATGCTTGTAGGCTTGAATATGCAGTTACTTTGCATATAGGAATTCTTTCAAGGTTGAAACTTGATGCATGCAGTCTTCCCATAATAAAACTCTTCTTTGTCCTTTACTGGGCAGTACCAACAGATAAATAGAAAAATGAAGAATGGAAGGGAAAAATCAGAAGAGAACAAAAGGAGAGGAACAGAAAATAATAAAACCAGAAATTCTGTCAACTGGTTGTTCCACAGGCAGAACAGGTTAGTAATAGATCTGATCAAAGGAAATGCACTGTGAGAATCTAGTAATGTATAATAGTTAGATAACATTTTATGTCCTCCAGAAAACAGCAGCATATTCCACTTCACTGAAAACATGGAGGAAACATTATAAAATCGGATGATAAAAATGCATTCTAGCTGTTATTCTATAGGAGATTTTTCAGCTGTTGCTATTTCTAAGAGAGTGTGATTCATTTTCCTCTATGGGAGTTGGAGTGGCTTTCTAATGTCTGATTTTTTGCTCTTATGGTTTCCTTAGAAAGCTATGGCTCAACTTTTCTGGAACTGAAGAGGCAAATTTAGTCTGCATTTTTTGATTTTTGTACAATTAAAAATCTCACTTTTGTTGTAGAGGATTTTAGGAACAAAGTTATTAAAAAGGTAAGCATGCAGCAGTATCATTCAAGACAGTCTCTGGGGGGCTCTGGTATCTATCTTTTGTAGTCTGCAGTGTCATCAGAACTATGTGAGTGACACTTATCTGTTTCATAGCTATTTAGGGATTGGGATGTTGTTTTCAGATCACCTGTAGTGGAGCTGTTGTTTGTACACGTGGTAGTGGAATTCATTAGGCAATTGACAAAACTATAGTAGTAATGTCATGGAAAATCATAGGCCAGAACTGCACTTTGACTTTGGCTGTTTCTGTTTCAAGATGCCCACTTAAGTTATGATAGACATAACTTTTTGAGGTACTGAGTGTTCGTAATTAAGCATCCGACTTGACATACATCTGGGTTATTTTTCAGATATACTAAGCACCCACAATTTTCTGTGAGGGTTGCAGCTCCCCAGGGGGTAGGAGGACAACATACTCTCAGAAGGGAAATCCATGGCAGAGAGAAAACGAACTGTTCTCTACCAGAAAATTTAACAGCATGTGGAAAGCTTATGCAAACAAGAATTACTGCAAATGAGGGGACAGATGGGCTTGGCAGTCTGTCCTTAAAATGTCATCTAGAGAAAAAAAATACCCATAACTTGGAGTGCATGTAAATGGGGGTGGGAGATTACTGGAGAATTCGTGGCCAGTAACTTTGTTTTTAGAAAAAGAAAAACTTGATGCTGTATTTCCTTATTTTTTTTCATTAAATGACCGAAATTTTCTTGAACTGCTTCAGGTAAAGCTGAACACAGTTACTGCACTTTTCTTCATTCTACTTAGCAAAAATTAGGATACGCATATCATACTTACGGTTCTCTTCATCTGACCTGAAGAACAGAGCAGTTAGTTGAGGAAAAGTTCACCTTCAAAGAGCCATTGGCCAGTTCTGGATGTCACTCTGTATATCTGGCATTCGATCATATGACTGTGCATAAGGAGTGATTAATCATAGCCAAGCATCTACCTGAGCAACCCAGGACGCAGGAACACTCTAGAAAATGGCATTTTGTATTCTTGTGGTTAACTTTAGCTCTTGTTTCATCCATCCCAATACTGTGCACAGTCTATAGGAAAATACCTATAGCGATTCCTGCCAGACAGCAAGACAGAACAAAAACAACACACGTTAACTGTCATGTATGTGTGATACACCATTTTAAAACTGTTGTGCTCAGTCTGTCTTGCAGAAATCAGTGTACTGCAAAAAAATCCATTAGTGTTTATGCTGCAATGAAACCAATAACAATTTTTTTATTAAGAACTCAATAAAAACAGCCAAAAGCCAGGCAAACGAACAGAAAAAAAAATCAAAAAGGAAAAAAAACAGAGAAAAGGAAGAGGAAAAGGAATTTTCTTTTGTATTTCTAGGACTCAAAGATGAATATGGACTGACTGCCAGGGTGAGTTTTTGCTGTAGTCCCCACATCAATTTTGGCAATAAATAATAAATGTCACCACTCAGTAAGAACTCATTGTCAGCACCTTCATAGCCAGGCATCCTTGATGATGATCAATAGCCCAATTTCTATACTGGGAAAAAATGTTGTTAAGATGGAGTAGCACATGGCCTACTAAGTCAAAATACCTGGAGGCCGGGTGCCAAAGAGGTGATTTCCTATGTATTTTAAGAGCTAGATGTTGTGATAGGACTACAAAAAAAAAGGTGAGGAGCTGCTTTGCATGGAAGGGGTCAACAGGCAACTCCAGGGGCGCATGCCTTCTCGACTCCAAGAGCATATAGATTCTGTATTGTCTGCAGAATAAGCCATGGCCCTATCCTCAGGGCTCCCTTTCTCTTATTTTATGTGCCTCAAAGGAGGCAAAGATGCAGTAGACCTTTTGTAGCCTCCCACGGTACACTGGCAGTTCTGTCTGTCTTTCTCGATGCTATTACCAGCTGTGTATACAGTATGATGTTGGTGGACAGAGACTGGGAGAAATATGAGCCGAAGTCACTGGATTTAGCATTGCATGCACAAAACACCCTGAGGGTTATGAGAGCAATGCAGTTTAGTGCTGAGGTCTACCACTGCTCCATGTATCACAGGTCAGATTTTAATGGCTCAGTATTATGGATGTTGGTGGGAGGGAGTGGGAATGGAATGGGGACATACCCCTGTTAGCCTCTTAAGTAAATCTGAATCTAGTTTTATCATATTTTCTCAGATTCGTACCAAGGTTTTTGCTCTGATATGTATACCTGTATTAAGTCTGTGCACCATCTGGCTTTTAATAAAGCAAGGAAACTTAAAATGAGACTCTGAATGGAAAAGGAATTGTTTAATGTCTGGCATATTTATAGGAAATTCCCACCAGAGAGCTTTGAAGTAGGAGCTACTGGCTGCATAGTGGCTGTCAATAATTCTTCACACATAGACTGCTTTTCACTTAAATTTTCTATTACTAAGAAGGCTAAACTGAAGGCCAAAATGCCCTACAAATTACAATTTTTTTTATGTGTGCAGGCAAAGCCATAACTAGGACAAAGATAGCTGCATTAGTTCATCCTATTTGAATAATAAACTAAAGAAGTTTCCCTCAAAAAGGGAAAGAAACATTTTTTGTCTTTCCCCTGTCTGCAAATGTGAGAGGGTCTATTGAGCCATTTCATCATCTTCCTGCTTATTCCCTTATAATGTACAGCCTGCACCTAGGCAAATCTGTGCACTTTACTGCAGCTGCATTATTAATGAAAGGTTTGGATGGTCCATGTTTAAATATGACTAAATGTATGTAAAGTTTTAAAAACTGCAACTGCTGCTCAAACTGAGAATTTTCTAGGTAGTCTTTCTGTGAGAAATGTAAAGCAAGACTAGTCAGGCATGTATCTCCCTTGCAGACTGCAAAATAATAAGGAAAACAGAGTTCATAACTGATTAGAAAGTAATTAAAAGGGCCATACTAACAAATGAGCGACTGCAGCTAATGTAATATACCAACTTCTTCTGCATATTTCTTTAGGCAGAGCTCTGATCTACTCATCTTACAGTAAGTTTGGTACAGATTGGTGTATATTTATAAGCCCAATCAAATCCCTTCTGTAGTAATAAGGAAACATTCATTATGCTCCTTTAAATCAGTATAGGTCATCAGTTTTTGCCCTGTCTTTGAAAATCAGTTGCATAGACTTAAAAAAAGTTGAAATTTATCGGAAGTTGTTTCTTGAAGAGGATGTTTTTTGCAATAAATCAACAGTTTCACAATACATTGTTCGGAGTATATTTTGCTTCTCTTTATTTAGTGCAAGACACTAAAGGCTCAATGAAGGTAAAGCTTTAAAGCTTGGAAACAAAATAATTAAAATTAATTTACAGTTGAGCTCTGGAGTGCTGAAGTCCCAATGAGCATTGATGTTTTATGGTTGTTGATAGAATAACGAGATGAAGGAGAAAGTACCTTCGCTCCTGACTTAGAAACCTCAGTGTTTATGTGTCCATTCTTTGCTTTATACTTATGTTATCTACAGCTTGTCCAGCCTCTACACAGAGTTGCTTTAGTCTCCTTCTGGTGATTTGGTATCACCGATATACTAATGTTTATATCAGTTTTATCCATTCATTTATAGAGTAGACAAGTACGGCAAATTTGTTGAAGTGTGTAGAAGGGGTCTCATTTCTAAGTGACCAGTTCAAATTTAGCCTTTAAAACATCATGACTGGGTTATGTGCAATACAGAATTTTCTGGATGAATGGCTGGAAAAGGAATAACACAACATGTTTAGTGAAGATGCAGAAGGCTAAATGCTGCTCTCAAACAGGCATAAGTCTATGAATTTTGATGGATTTTCTTCTGTTTAAAGTCTTTTTCAGAATCTCTGATTTTCATAAACTTGACTCAGAAAATGTTTGCACCTGTATTAAAGAGAGAATTTCTGCAGATGGGGTTTTACAAAGAGGCTGTGTGCACTGGGGGAACAAGTCCTACTGAAATTTGAGGGGACCTACGCCTTTAGTTCTCTTAGGCTCTTCGGAAGGCTTGCTGTATCAGTCACCTGATGCTACTTAATGACTTCTCTGGAGTTATTTGGTTGCAGTCTCTGATGGGCGCATTGCAAATGGTACGTGGCTGTTTTGCCTGAGAACACTGATCAGCATTAAAGAGCTAGGACACTAACCTTAGTAGTTTCATCTGTTCCCTTTGTATTGCAGGTGGAGTTTCCCTAGAAAACTTCACCGCAGAAGGAGTTTCTTCCTAGGGAGAGTGATGCCTTTAAAGTAAGACTTATCCACATCACCTATCGTGGACCTGTGTTGTCTTTTGCAATAGGACCTGTCTGGTGTTATCAGCTGTTAAGATTTCACTATGAACTTCTTGGTTGGTAAGGGCTCCTTACCTCTGAGATTCATGTGATTGGATAAGAACCTCAGATTTAATTTTTTGAAAGGGTTTCCTAAGCCTTTAGTGATATTGTGAAAAGCCTGCAAGCCTGACCTAGACTGAACCCTAGAAGTTCAGAAACCAAACACAGCAATCCCCACGTGATAATGTAAATAATATGTCTCATGATTCTCGGATTCAGGGTTACCACCCAGGCTTATCAGGGCAGGCTGAGGCAGAGAGTAGGTGAAGTGCCTCAGACCCAAAAGCAGCAGAGGCCCGATGGGTACATCTTGACAGAAATAGTACAGCTTCGGAGTTCATGTGGGAGCTGAGGAGTACAGAACAGGGGAGCCAGAGTCATTGTTGTCTTCAGGGTCATTTATGTCCATGCCTTGTTCCACAGCAGTGGAGAAGTAGATAGATCCCTGCAGGAGAAGGGCAGAACATGCAGGAAGCATTGATAATATTGCTTTAGATCCTGCCAAACCTGATATGTGGGTAAAATGTTCAATCTTTTTTATTGCAGTTGTATTTGCTGTTTGTTTTTCACACTACAATTAAAATACAAAAAAATCCAGTCATTATAGGAAAAGCAACCACCCCACATTCTCTGTCTGCTGCTCAGATGTATTATGTTTTCTTCATAAGAAGTGTTTATAGGTTCAGTCCCTCAGGCAGGTTTCAGCACACAGCCAGTACGAGGTTTGCACCAGGCAGGGTCTTACAGCTGTCCTGCTGCAGGGCAGAGGAGAGGCTGTGGAGTTATGTTACAATCTGGGAGCTGCTACATCATGCTCTTTACATTCTTTGCAAACCATGTGTACTACATTGTTCTCATGGCACAGAGGCTATTTGGTGCCACAGGAATGATTTGCAGCATGTTTTTCATTTTTAAAATATGAGCATTCCCATACTTGTCCTCGCAGACAGTCCTGTATTCTTTCATTTGTGACACTTAGTGGTTTTCATATTGCTGAACTGACAATGGTAATTTATAGCCATCCGGCTGACTGGAGTTCTTGCTTAGTGATGACCCTTGGTTCCATCAGTCTCCCATCTAATACAAGTCTTGGGACATATCTTGTTCATCTTCTCATGTTCTACTAGAATAAATTTGTTTAAAGTATTATCTAGGTAATGGCTATGATTTTTGATAGGTCTGACTTGATATTTTTCATTGTGGAATGTAAAAAAAAATATGCAGGCTGTGAGCTAGAGAGGGAAGGGTGAGAAAGGGAGAGACTGACTGAGTTAATCGCAAACAGTTTTCTAAAAAAAGCCCCTCTGCTGTAACGACAGTTCTTTCATTATCCTGAGTTCTAAACTGTGCTGCACTACTGTGCAAATAGTCTATAGTCTTTTAAAATTTCAAAGGTAAAACTGTTTTTCTGAACTGAGAAACCCAGCAGGTGTATTAGCTAGTGGAGTTCCAGCAGGATAAGGGAAGTGGTAGAGTCTGATGGGAAGAGTTAATATCTTTCCAACTTCCTATGTTTATTAGTGCTGAATCAGTTGTCTCCTCTATGTTAAAAATGAAACTATGATCAACTTTGTTAATTGATGTTCCTTTTCAAGCATAACTATTTTACTCAATTCCATTATAGTTTCACTTTTAGATATATAATTGTCAAATGGTACCAAAATTTACCTAAATGTCATAGCTGTGTATTTTCAGATTTAAAAAGACAGGAATCTATGACAAGTAATTTTTACCAGTTTTGTACATTTTCATGTTCTGCACATTTGATGCATTCCAGAGAATATTTTCAGCTTCAAAAATACATCTTCAAAAAGCAAGTATTTCTCTCCAATTGTTTTTCAGTGTCACAGTTTAAAGGTCACAATTTACACACCGTAGTTCTATTCTTAATAAAGTGGAAGCATTTTTAAATAAAAATGGTCTGATTTTTATAGAAATACTTTGACATAGTCAGTTTCACCGTCTTATGACATCTTAAGTGATTTACTCAAGTGCATATTTCATTTTAACAAGATGGGATAGGGAAGTGAGTGAGGCTATTTGCGTTGCAAAAATGAGAGGACTGTCTTTCAAATGTCTTGTAGTTTTACAAAGAAGACTTTTTATCTAACCAGATCACAGCCTTTTGTCAGAAGACCTGAATAACCCTTATAATGTCCTGGATTTTGAAGTAAGATAAAGAATCACAGGTGCCATATGGTCCACCGTTTGACATTCTGTTTGAAAATGATGTGCTTTATCCTATTTCTAAATGTTTCTTTTGTCTTATTCTATATGATGAGGCCATCTGTGACACAGATTTGGCTCTCCTGGGAAAGCTACTCACAGAAAGTGAATTACTTCAACTAAATTATTAATGGAAGTGCGGTTGTATGGCTGGAGATGTGGAGAGCGGCAGGGGAAGAAGGAAAAATGTTGTACTTTCTCTCCAGTCCTTAACCCCATGCCTCTAATACCTGACACATCAAACACAGGCTCAATAATCTTGCTTCCCAGATGCCTTATTCTAGAAGTAGGGCTGATTCAAATAGTCCTTTGTCTTGGAGCTCTTCTACTAAATTTGGATAGGACTTAATGTCTGGGGTAGTAGAGAAAAAGAGGAGTGAGATAGATTCCATTTACTATGACACTTAAGGAAAAGAAAACCTCAACAAATGAGATTTTGAGCATTGACTCCCAAACCAGCCATACCTCTTTACTTTAAAATTCAGACAGCATCTCCACAAGTAATGCAACAGATATATTAGTCCAGTATAGTGGAGAAAGCTGTACACTTATGAATACTTCTGTGCTTTGAAAGAGCAGAGAAGCATATGATGTTAAAGGTGATCTACCCTGTCTTAAGATGGAACTCGATTAATTTATAAGTGGGATTCTACAGCACAGTTGTTTCTGACAGCCAGATAGAAGGGTGATAAGAATTTCATACTAGTAAGCTGTGACCTTTGAGAAATCTATTTGAAGTAGGCTTTAGAGAGTGGAGATGGTTAGCACAGATTACTGTGTTGTGACCCTAGTAACATCAGTAGAAGGAAATATATAGTGAAGATATTGTTAGCTAAGACAATGCAAAATATCTTTATTTATAAAATAAATGTAGTTTTTGGTACTGTTAACCCAACTCTTTTAAAACATACTTTCGACCACGCAAGCAGAGTTTAGATTGCAAAGGTTAGAGCTTCACAGAGTACTCCTGCAATTTTCTACCCAAAAAAAGGCCCTGAAAAACATGAAGGAAAATGACCGACTTAATTCAAAACATTAACTTTCATCAGTGACACAAGAAATGAGGCAAATTATATATTTTATTGTTTTTTGCTTCAACTCAAATTGTGACAAATTCAAATTTCCCTATACTAGTACAGTTCTGATTTGAAGTCAGAACATTGTTTAACATTGTCAGTCTTTGGAAATTCTGTTCAAGAGATTTCACAGAAAAGGTATCAGGAGAGAATACTGGACTTCTTTTAAATATCCTTTTCTAGAAGTTTCAAATTCCTTAAGTCACAGTCTAGGCAATAGTTCATCTCGTCCAGAGAGCCATGCTTTTGACAAACCACCTGGCTCCTGTCACCCCCTGTGTAGCTCATAACTATCATAACTGCTTGATAAGAAGAGCAAAAAACCCCATAACTAACTTCAACATCCTAAAAAGGAGAATGATGTTGACTGAAGAATGATTGTTTCTTTCCTTAACCTCTTACTAAAAAATTCCAAATAAGCAAAGACAGTGTAAGAACTGTGTAATGTAAGTAATGCATGGCCTTTACATGTCTGAAGAAATTTTCTCATACAGGGGACTTAGCACATACAGCTGATGACATTTTATAATTAAGGAAACAGGTGATGCCCTTCTCTGACTAATTTTATTTATTAATAAATTCCCGTCACACTATTGTGAATTGGCATATTTGGAATTTATAAGGCTTATACAGGGAGAAAATGTTAGGTAACCAGCTGTAATTTCAGTGACCTTAACTTGACCAATGCTAGTAAAACTGCAGTAAAAATGATTGAGAAGATGAGAGAGAAGTAGGGCTACAGAAAGCATATCCAAATAATGATTTACTTCTACATGGACTCTAAAGAGCTCCAGCATCCATGCCTTCACTTACCTGTAAATGGAGGTCTGTTGGTGAGTTTCAGGCAGAGTAGCAGCTATGGGAGACTCACTTTGCCACAGACTTGTGTTATTTTGGACAATTTCACTTACAACAGACTTTTCCAAAGTCATGAGCTGACTGGGGAGAAAGCAGCTTTCAGGGGGATGGTGCTTAGCACTCTCTAACAACTGGAACATTTTAGCCTCTCTGAACTGGGGAAACTGAAGGAATTCAAAATTGCTGGTCAGTTTAAGAAAGGTGTGACCTTGCCTTGCTGGGTTGGAGTTGCCCATGTGTGTGCATGAGGGTTACTCATTCTCTTCCATGCCACAGAGACACTGTGATGATCAATGCACTGATGAACTGTGAGGTTCTTGGGGATACCATGGGAATGGGGCCTATTAGGTAAGATTAGCATGCCTGAAGTTAATGTTTCAGGCTTTGCAATCACTCTCTACCACTCTCTAATACTCTGGGAAAGATTGGAAGAAGTTTACAGGTTTTGTCAGAAACCTTTATATATCCTTCCTTTTGCAAAAGAAGAAATTAGTTTTTGTGCAGTGTAGTGTTTCCCCTAACTATGCACAGTATGCAGCATATCACACAGGCTGTGCATAGATTTTCTCCAGGCACCTACAGTACTGCAGAGTTACTGTAGGCAGTGAAGTCAAAAGCTCTAACTTTTTGCCATCACTGCCCCACTCCGTAATGATGGAGCACAAATAGGAGCGTCTTTGGGAATCTCATTTCCTTCCTGAATTGCGGCCAATATCTCAGTTTGAATAATTTAACTCTGGTGTCCTTTCGTTTCACAGACACTATCGTATTATTCTGCAAAGACAGAATGTGGCACCCAGGAAGGAAGCAGAACCGAGACCTAGAGAAACACTTGCATTACTCTGTGATAATATAACTGGCAAGTTTACAGATTAAAAAGCCAGGCATTTTCTTATCCTTTCACATGCTGAGACAGTAGCAGCTGCTGGCTGGAAACAGGAATTAGTGCCACAATATGCTTATACACAAAAATAAGTGGCCATGCTTGAAAAGTTTATATTTCTCATTTTCAGTATGGGGAGTATTTTGCAAACTGTAGGATGTTTTAGAATGGAAGAAACTTTCCTAGTGCAAATCTCTTTATAAAATAATACTTTCTCTAGCTGTCATTACAGACATGCTGAGTTCATTATTCAGAGCAAATTCATGTCAACTAAAATAAGATAATGCAAGTATACAGTTGCTTTGCCATGTCCCAGATGTTTACTTGAGGAGTTTTGTCACTGTAATTTAGGGATGCTAACCTGAAGGCTGTATTACAGCTTTTGTAAAAGTTTGGCCCTATGAATACTTCATATCTTTGATTACAGTGTCATGGCATTTCAGCTGGTAAGTTTTACAGTATAGCCTTTAATTTCATAGGCTTTGACCATTCTGAGCCAAGAAAGCTTTTGAAATACGCACATTCCTGGGTGCTGAGTATCTCAGATTTAGACTGAATTTTCAGGTTATGACATTTTTTCAAGAGGGGGCTAGAAATTATTTGAAAAATAAATTCCACAGAGTTTTTATGTACTTTTATATAATTTTATTAGATGCTTGAGTGTGTTTTGGGAAAGCCTAAACTGATTAGTATCAATAAGATAATTAGAATAGTAATTAGTTTAGAAGTAGCTCTGGCTTTTATGGTAGACTGGATTTTATTTTTCTTACTGCCCATTAGGCAACAAGAAAGTCAAAAGGTAAGTAAGTTGTCTTATGAAATGGCACATGAAAGCTGTTAATACCCTGTGCTGCAGAAATAGCTTGACTGCAGCTTGTGATTCATATTACACTCTTATTTAAATTGTGACACAAGTGGTTCATCTCTCTCAATATTCTCTCTCTAATTTACCTGGCTATATAGAAATTTCACCCCTGCAGACATCTCTGAGCCTTTAGCATTCCCAGAGAAAAGGGGTAATACTTAGCAGATCTTTCCCCTAACTATTCCAGGCAGACAAACTATCTACTGGGGCTTTGGGAAGTTTAGAACTGCTGAGGCTGTTGAAACTTAAGTGGGAACCTAGCAGCTGCAGGGTCTAGTTAAATTAAAAAACACTTTGAAAAAATAGAATATCTTGTTATGTCATGTTGCTCCTCAGTTGCAGTGACTTCAGCTCTCACACAGTTCAGGATGTCTGTTATGGAGTACAAAACACATGTGAGGCACAAAGTGTGCTACACGCACTTTGCACATCTGTGAACAACTGTACATGAGGCAGGAGGCAGTGAAGAATCAGGCTGTGTTCTGCAGTGTCGCAGTGCGGCTGAACTTTAAGCCTAAATGGGTTTTGGGCTGCAAGAGGAGCTTTGATTTTTCTTTTGAGATTGCCCTAATGAAGGGATTAATGCAGTTCTTTTAACAGTATTCCACTGAAAAGTGACCAATCTCCTTCCCATTCTTCCCAACGAGATCTCACCAGGATTTTGCATGTTCTTTGAAGAAAAACTAACATGCTTCACATACACTAACGAGAAGCCTTTCTGTTAGATGTGAGCAGATCTTCTATACTGACTGTGGGCAGCACTAATTTTCCTTTCTGTCTCAAGTAAAGCAGAATCAGGCCTAACTGCTTCTTGATGGGATACCACAAAGTAAACCCAGCAGCTAAGGGTGGGGCTGGTGTTCGTCCTGAGTACTGTGGCAGTCAGAGTTGAGAGGGTGTAAAACCTTGCTAAAGGCTTGTTAGGGTGCTCAAAGACTTTGTGGAGCTTTGCGTAAGGGTGGAAGTGTAAAACCAAATGTCAATGAGATTCTTATTTACCATGTACCTTAATTCCTCTTGCAGTTGTTCCTCACTCTCTGTCCTAAACTGTTGTGTACTGTTGCTAGGTGCTGCTAAGTGTTTGTTATGTTTCACCTCTGTGGGGAATTGTAGAAGTGATAACTGCACAATAGTGTTGGTATCTAATAAAACTGTAATTCCAAAATGAGCTCTACTTTGTCTAGCTTATTACTTTTTCAGAAATTCTTCCTTTGGGATAAAAAACTATTGAGTCAGAAGGGGATAAGGACAAGTGATGCAGGTTTAGATACAAAATTACTCTGTTCCAAGGATATCATTTGGCAAAGAAGCCGTTCCCTCCCCAGTTCATGGCTTCCCAGGATATCCTGCCTGTCCTTTTTCTTTGGCTGGAATGGCTGGAGGTGCACAGCTGCAGAGTCAGGATCTAATGGGCACAGATATCCCCAACAATAAAACATGAAAACATGTATTGACAAAAATAATGAAAATAATAACCTTTAGGTTAAGCTAAAAATGGTTCTTTCCATTTCATATGAGTTAGACACCTTAAGATAGGTGATATTAAATACTGGGAGAATCATAGCGTGTATGTCTACAGCTTCTGTATAAAACTCAGTATCTAGATGCCACTTATTAACCACACCAAAAATGCTAGAGATCATCCCTTGCATTCCTCATAATATCTTTTTGTATTTACTGTTATGAAGAATCACGGCTAAGTTAATATGAGTAAGAAGCAGCCAGTGAGAGATGAGAAACAAACAGAAGTTACCTATAGAGGCTGTTCCTCTCCTTGTAGGTAAGAGGAGGTTTATTTATGTAACAGATACAGGAAAAAAGAAAAACAACAAAAGAAATGTTTATATTTTAAAAATTAAACAAAACCACACACCAAAATACTTTTCCTATCATTTGGAAAATGAATGGATATTTTGTAACTGCTGAAAAGGAAGGACAGGTCATGCTGGGACAGTTTTCCACCTTCGTTTTTATGCACCTTGGATGTCAATAACTCAAGGAACTCCAGGCCTCAGGGTGTTCGACAATATTCCCGGTAACCGGCAAATGTGATTGCAAGCACCCGTTTGTGGAGCACCAACTGCTACAAACTGGTTTGAGCTGGGTCCTCTTCTAACAAGGTCTCTGTGTGTTCTGTAATTTTGTTGTACTAAAATTTCTTTGCCAGCAGCAAACCTTGTATAACTGGAGTAAGGCAAAGCTGTATGTATCCATAAACATGACTGAAACTCCTTAGTATTTTTTTATAATAAAGTGAGGACAGCTTGGTTTTGATTGCAGAAGACTCAAGGACTTTGGAGACATGTTGGACAGTTAGCCAGGGAAACATTGCACAGAGTTTGACTGCAGTCGCAAGGGACTGCTGGAGGGCCTAGACAGATAGACACTAGAGAGAAAAAAGTCAGTGGGAAAGACTCTGACCTGAGAAGACTGATAGCAGGTGCTATGTATAGATGCATGCTAGTGTGGAAAACTGTTTCAATAATTAACGATGGCCATAAGCACAATGTAGCCCTATTACAGCACAAAAAAAAGTAATTAAGCAGGCTCTGCTGCAGTGTATTGATTGACTGACGATGTATAGTTTGGGCTTTATCCTTTGAGAAGTGTTTTATGTGGCTGTATTTAAAAATAAAGAGTTATGTTTCTGCCTTTGCTCTCCATAGAATTTACAAACTATGCAGCCTTCCAAACCCATTAAAAATCCACTATTGCAAGAGAACAAAGATTTAAAACTGAGATGGAGGATAAAAAGGTGCAAAGAGCAAAAAAACCTGGTGTTGGCTGAAAATCTGAGATAGAGTGTAGGATCATTACATGACTCTGACCCAGACCATAATTGCAATCTATGTATCCTTCCCCCCATCCTCCCGCTCCAGCCCTGTTAGCTAAGAAACTTTTTTTTTGAAATTTGGATAAAAATTGTCTGAGAAGTGCCAATTTTTTTTTCCTCTGTGTTGTTTGCAATGGTGCTTCTCCATAGTTGTGAGTACACATTCTTGTCTTTTTTCCTTGTGGTAACAGTCTAGAAATTAGCTTTGAAGCCCCTGGAATAGTGTGTGCAGATCATTAGCTATGTAAGTCCCATTTAGTTTAATTGAACTCCATTTAAACTTAAATATGTTCTCTTGAAAATCGTTTTCCAGAACTGTCCTCAGAGTGTCTTGGAAATGGTTCCATGCTTGAAGAAAATCAGTTCAGTGTTCCTTAAAGCTCTGCCTATGTGAAGCTAGCATGTACTTTACCTATTTTCCACATTTTTTTTCTCCTTTCAATACACCTATAAGGGGCTCATGTTGTTAAGAGTGCCTCAGCACTCATAACAAGCAGGCTCAGTAACACCCTGGTCTGTGTGCATCCACGTGGAGCAGAGTTAGAGCAGTCTGCTCCAAGGAACTAGCTGGTTTTGTTTTGTCTTTAAGCAAAGAAACAGAACAAACATGATTCTGCTTAGGAAGTGCCTACCTGTAACCACTACTGTACACACAGTTTGTGAAGACATACCTGAGCTGACTTTAACCTAACCAGCCCAAATGTTGCAAGAATGCCACTGTGTGCTGGCTACAAACTCCCAAAAGGGAGAGGCCGTGAGTTAATCTAGTGCTGAGTTCCATTTTATAGTGGCTGCACCTCACTAAGCTCACTGGGAGAGAACTCGAGATTGTACCCAGGAGCTGCTGTCATGGCTCTGACTGGATTAGATGCCATTCGCACTCAATGTTGTGGGTTTAAGTGGAACTTCAGGACATAGATCCAAAGCTCTCTTCCACCCTCGTGGAAACCTGTAGTGCTTGTATCTTCAATCAGCTGAATAAAGCCAATCCAAAGCCAGTAACAAGAATATGTCAGGCCATGTACTTCTAAAGAAAATGAAAAGAAATAAAGGAACCAGGTGAAAGGGAGTCTCTTGTGCAGATGGCACCAGACAGCTGCACATTTCTTTGAATGAGGCAAGTGCCCCCCCTGGGGTTGTGCTGGGACCTCTTGGAATGCAGTATAGTGCCCCTCCGTCCCCTTTGGCCTGCATTTCCTTTCCGTGGAAAATAAAATACATGATGGAGAGTAGAACTGGGCCAATGTGAGCTCAGCCCCAATCCTGCTGTCAGATCACCAAGTCATATAGCTAGACCTGGAAACTGGGAAGCAGACCTTTATCTAGTAATGCAGACTTGGTTAATAATACAGAACAGAATAATACAGTAATACAGTAATACAGAATTGCTTTAGACTCCTTTGGTTTCCTTTACAGTCAATGAAGAGAGATAGGCAGGTCCAAAGGGCAACTGAGGTTGTCTACACTACTCTTTGGAGGTGCCAGTCTCTTTCACTGAATATAAAAGGAGTTTTGGGCAACTGAACTCACATTGTAGTTACCTGAAGTTAAGTAGGATGGTCTGAGGCCAGAGAGTCCTTCTGTAGGGCCTGAGCAAGTGTTGTCTCCACTGACAGTTTCAGGAACCTGAAGACTTAACGCAGTACAGAAAGCCTAGACCCCAGGAGAGATCCCATCATACAGGAAGAGTAGGAAGAGTGGTTCCCTCATTAGTTTTTAAACAGAAGGGGAAGAGGGAAACAGATGCAGTCCTCACTGAGATATTCATGGGATAAATGAAAAAAAAATTCTAGAGACTAGATGAATAAATTCTATTTTAACTTGCTGTTGGTGTGCTGCTATGTAATCTTTTATGATGTAAGGTTTTAGCCAGAGGGGACAGGAGATTAATCAATTCTAGCATGTGAGTGTCAGTAATTGTTTTTCCTAATATGAATTTGAAATGAAATGTACTGCAAAGAATGTTTCAGTTATGGGAAAGATCAATCCACTCCTGAGGCCTCCATTCTTGTTAATAAGTTACTTGACTGTGAATAGAATCTCACTGATCCTTAAAAAATCTGGAGGCTTGTGTTTTAAAAACATTGATGCTGCTGCAGGCAAGGTGATTGCAGCCATTAGTTCCTCTTTATGTCAGAGGAGGATCTGGCATCAATTTAGGAACCCAGAGGATTCCTAAATTGCTTTGCCAATGCCTTAAAAACAAAAAGTCCTTATTGCATTCACAGGAGGAATATTGCTATAGTGAGAAACTTCACCTTTATTAATCAGTCTGATGAATTGGAAAATCAAAGCAATTGTGAATAAGAAGTGTTGTCTTATTTTTTAAAGGTCTTTTACACTCTTCATTCTTGGGTCATGTTTCATACATTCTTCCTGGTAGCCATGAAGAGTGAGCTGGGAGACAGCTAAACTGAGATCATGCAACTTTATTGTTTCTTTTTTATTCATCTGATGTTTTATATAGTGTCATGGATGTTTAAAAAATGAATGTCTAACCTTTCTGCAGCAGAGCCAACCTTTTTGATCTAAGCAGATGTGCTATTAGTACTAACCATAATTATTAAATAATAATTGCATTGCCTAACAGCTTTAATAATGTTTAAACTATAAATTATCAGGAAAAGTCCCAACAGCAAAAAATACGAGAAACAGTCTTTAAAACCCAAATTACAATACAGAAGGCGAGGTCTTCAACTGATCTCCACTTAGGGAAGTCAGAAGTGCACAGCTGATTTCCTACTGATTTGCCCTAGTTTATCTGAACTAACGCATACACAATGGGAAAGGTCACGGATGTGGAAGAGAATAGAAAGAAGCAGGAACTACAACATGGGTTTCTCAGAGAAAGACTGTTGCTCACTACTCTTGTTGTTTGTCTGACAAGATGCTAACAGACAGTACCATGTAGGGAGAATACTAAAGATGGAGAAGTCGGGATCAAGAATAAGAGTTCTTGTTTTGCAGAGAAGAATGTGTTTCATTGAGAGCAACTCCAGCTGAACGAACTTTTGCTGGTTCTTGGTGAATCTGCCTGGATCTGGAAGAACTGAAGAAATGGAGTTCCCCGACCTTGGGCTCTGGAGCAGTTCATGAGGCAGGAGAGTCTAGGGGCTGAAGATCCCGCATACCCTTGCAGCTCCTCATTTACCCTGCTTCATTGCAGATTCTTTGCACTTGCAGGTGGTGGTGAAACTGACTGCCAAAGTGCTACATTTGCTGTTCAACATTGCTGACTTAAACAAATTTTAAATGCTTGCTCCCAGAGCTGCAGTAAGAGGCCTAGGTGATCAGGATATTCCCACATCACCAGTTCTGTTTTGTTTCCACCCATTTTGTCCTCTGCCCCTTGGCAGCTTTCATTACTTGCCAAATGTAGTCTCTTTCTTTCCTGCTCTTCACCTTCTCTTCCAGCTGCTTAGAAGCATGGCCTCCCTGCCTCCTTGGAGCCTCTCTGGCTTCTGATGCTGTTGCTGCTGGATATTGGGATGGCAGGTGTGTCAGGGGTTTTAAGTGGCTGGAGAAAGCAGCAAGAGCCATGGAGTGAAGAGGGGGCAGATGGCTGTGGTAGCAAAGGCAGCAGCTGGTGGGTTGCAGTGTTTCTCCAGTCCTGTGGTAATGGATGTCTGTTTGGCCATAACTACAGCTGTGTCCTCTTGTCAAGAAATAAATGCAGGCTACAAGGTCTGTCTCTCACTGAAACAGCTTTACTGCATAGCCTGTCCTAGTAAGCCACCTTGCAAAACAGAATTTTACAGACAAATTCACAGCACTGGCAGTGGGCTGCATCCTGTCCCCTCTTCATTACCAGAGACATATCTCCATCGGCGGATGAGAATGAGCTCAAGTATTTTTGATAGTGCTGTGGTCCAAGAGCTGTGTAGTTTTATGAGCATGTGCTGTGTTCAAACAGGTGTTTACTGGCCTGTAGAAAGCTTGGACTGTGGGCAGAGTGAATTTTGGTTTGTCTGCCATCTTTCCATGTACAATGCCCAACCTTAGTCAAGTTCATTCACCATCTAATTTAGCCAAGAGGGTGAAAAAGAAAACAGTAGGAGCAGCTGGAACCCTGTCTATATGAAGAGTTTCTTTGGCATTAACACTGGTACACCTCAAGTGAGAGATTAAACCTGAGTGCTTGAGAAGACATGTTGAGCATCAGACAAATGCGCATATTCATCACTCACAACATGATGCATTGAAAGGAGATAGAAGTGCTCTATCCGAGGCAATAATTTTGCCTGATGCATTCTGATGTATGCCGGATGGGTTCTCTTCCAACAGGGGAGGAAGACAGGCTGATAAGCAGAGCATCTCTGAGCAAAATGTGCCTGGAAAGGAGGTATTCACATGAACTGGAGTTCTTGTGTCTTGCCATGCTTATAACTAGGAATCTCCACATGACCAGTGTCTCAAGAAGGATGTTAACAAGGCAAATTACAACTTGGTTTCACATGTGCAACATCTTAAAATGTTAGACTTGTTTCTGTTTCAGGAGAATAGATGTGATTTATTATCTTCCATGGGTGTAAGATGATTAATGTAATGTGTGCCTTGAGAGTATTGCTTCCCTGTGTGACATGTAGTACACACCAGCTCCGTTATCAGTTGACTTAGGCAGAGCTTTGTGACCAAGCCAAAATGCACAAGATGTTGGATTAACAATGCACGTAAAATTCAATGCCAGATAAACAACTGTTGTCACAATCACACATCTTTGGTTGTTATTCTGTCTCTCTTGTTAGTGTCTTAGATTTTCTGCTTTTGATTAATTAGGATTTGCCAAAATGTTATAGGTGAAGTAGCCTACTGTTTGTAATCCTTACAACCCTATTGGATCATCTTGTCAGATGCATCTTCTCCCCCTTCCTCTCCACCAGCCTGAGACAGTTTACCAAGTTTAGAGTGAGACAATTTACGCAACTTCCAAAAAATGTGTTTCTCATGTAAATGCTGCCCCCAGAGCAAGGCCATGGAAATACAACAGAGTGCATTGCTGTTCGTAGTGTTTAATTAGTATTCTATAACCAATTTGCAGCTCAGTTTAAAGACTCCAGTATCACTTTCTCCACAGTTTTGCCTGAATTTCTTAACACCCACCCCCGACTGAACAGGTAGGTTTCAGCAGAATATGTTTGGGACACAGCTGAGCCTGACCTCTAAGCTTGAAGTTGAACAGACTTACTGGTTAGCATAAATGATGAATGGTGTGTGCTCTGTGTCTGATAGAAGACCAAATTCATTCTCTTTTGCTGAAACTTTTCTGGCTTGTCTGCATAACTAAGCATTCATTGATTGGGGTATGAGCTCAGCTTGCCTCCTTGCCATAGTGAGTTCTCTGATCACCAGATGGAAGAACCTTTCTGGCTTGCTGTCCTGAGACAAAATTTTTAGGGTAAATGAAACTGTCTGTAGGAGAGTCTGACAAATCCCACTACAAATACTCTGTAACCAGGAGTCACAGTTATGGGGACACCAGGTTTCTAGTCCTTCCCCCACTAAGGCTTAATTATTCCTGCAGTTTCAACAAAAGGAACTGAGACTGTAATATAAGTGGCTTTTGTCCGAGGACAGATCCCTAGATTTTTATATAAAAAGAAGGTCATTTCAGTTGTGTTGATGAATAATCCAATTATTTAATATCTCTTTATTTTTAAACAATTGTCTGAAATGAAATATTTCCTATACAACTAAATAAAAGTTCAACTGCAGGTGAGGCAAATAGAACATTTTCATTTTTACTGGATCTGCACAGTCTTGGACATATTCTCTCTAATTTTTCAGTCTGGAAGGCAGTCTCACTGTTTACTGGCAGGTCAGTGAGCCAATGTAGGCACTAGAAACTGCTTCAAATGAGAGCCTAAAGATGAATATCTTGGTATAAAATTTCATGGTGCCATTCAGTACAATATTGAGATCCTTTTTCTAATTCTAAACTAAACAGTCCAGTTACAGGTTTTGTGTAGCCGCAGCACCTAGGTTTTCCAGTAGCATTACATTGGCATGTAGTTCCTAAGTCAGTGCAGATATTTTTACACCGAGTGCTAATTCAAAAACTAGCTGGAGAAGGGATCAACTTTTTTTCAAGTATTGTTTGAGGAGAAACTGTCAAGTGTCTTTTATTTTAAACCAAGTCTCACCAAATTCCATTCAGACTTCCAACCCAGTGACTTTTCTGCAACAATGTATCATTATACCTGAAAATATTAAACTAATTTCTGATATTTCTTTTCTTTGTTAGAAAATTCCTCAGGGGAAAGGTCCTTCGTGTCTGCATGAGAAACAAAAAAGTGAATCAGCCAGGTTCCTTCCATCCAGAAATGATCTGAAGTTCTTATGCATTAAGCAATATAGAGCAAACTTTAACAAAGGTTGCTGTATCCTTCTTTGAAACGGGCTTTCATTCCTTATCTTGACTTAATGCAGGAACAGGTAAAGATAGTGCCAAATATATTTAGTTTTCAAATAAACTGAGAGAGAGGAGCCGTGTGTAGGACTTGGTTAAAGAGGGTATTTCATCCGAACTGAGCACGTTTGTTAGCAGAGATGACCAACTGTTACTGATGACTTCACTCAGAGTTATTGAAGCCAGGCTGAGCAAGTGTATTGATGAGGAAAGTTTTCTCTCAATATATATGTAGATGTGTAGTTGAAACTGATGGGCAGCGATAGTTTCTAAACTAACAGATGGATGATTTTTACAGGTATAGTTCCAGCTCAAGCATAACATTTTCCTTTAGGCTAGCATGCTAAGGGGTTTATGTGACCTGACCTTTAAGTGATCAGACTTTATGACTACTCATGTCCCAGTGGTGTCAGTGAGAAGAAGCACTGCTAATGGTCTTCCTCAGTGTGTCTGCACTGGAGAGGCAGTCAAGCTAGCTGTAATTAAGATGGAGTAGCAGAAGCAATCTGGGTGCTGTCATGAATAGACTTTATGCTACTAAGAGGATAGCACTTCCAACAGGCTGTCCTGTTGGTTTAGAGGTGGCTTATGCTTTGCTGCACCAGTGCATCTCCCGGGTGTTTCAAAGATGCTCCCTGAGACATTGAATATGCTCCATGAAATGGCTGGAATTGTTGTCTGTTCTTAAAATAAATGTGCACTTCTACACAAAAATAAAAGTAATGAATGAGCGCTCATAGTTTGCTGTAATTTTTACTTAGTTGGAAATGAACAATTGCAGCAACACAATGAATTGCTGTGGCACAGGATAGGCACTGATTTCTCAGGTTAAAAGAGGGTTGAGAAGCACTATTCAACTCTACTTTCACATATGACTTGTATTGTGTATCCTCCTAGAAGGTAAATGTATTTTTAAAGCCTGATTGTGAGAAGAAGAGTGTCTGGATATTGAAAAGACATTTCTATGCAGTTTTTGACAAGACCAGTACTTCGAAATCTTTTTATAGGTTTTATTTTTGCATTAAGGACCAAACAAATCTAAATGAAGAGTGGCAGGTCAAGGCAGAACCAGTGACACTTTGTGAGCCATTTCTGGCTGTCTTTAGTCCTCTTATCATTTGCCACTGAGCTGTCAGCTCCTGCGGCATTGAAATATCATTTCCCAGACCTCTGCTTTGGTGGAGGTGTAGCTATTCCTTTGAAGGAAAACAGGAGTTCTGCCAGTAGTTCAGAAAGGACCACAGAAAACCACTGTGCCTACCTCACTGTAATTGGCTGGCAGGACATTTTTTTCCCAGCTATTTTTTGTGGAGTATGTGATTAGTGGGGAAGCGAAGTTGACTTACATTTACAGATTGCATCATCACTGCTGAATACCAAGAATCCCCAAGGCTCTGGCACTGCTCTCAGTGAAACAGCAGGCTTTTCTGAATGGCTTGCATTTCTTCTGCCATTAATTCTCCTTTAGCTTTTTCTGCTTGTCTGTTGCTTTTTGCTCATCTAGTAACCTAAGCTAACATTATTTACCTCCCTCAGGTCTTTTTGATTTTAGATTTTTCCCTGCAATTAGTCATCTGTGTCAAGAGAAAAATGAAGCAGGTTTACAGCAGTGCCAATGCAAAGGTTGCTCATGTAAAAAGAGAGATGTAGCTACTGGATTTATTGACAGCATTATGGAAATTTGCTTGATGAGGATGTTACTCGCAAGGCTTGTTGTTGCATTAGTCTCTCTTTACACCTTCTTTATTAATTTTAACCTGAACCCTTCTTCTGTTGCTGTATCATGTGGGTTAGTGGAGCCCATTGCAGAACGTATCACACATTAAATCCTGAACACATAATGACATTTAGGCATACTTGCCCAGATCCTGCAAAAGGATAACAGGCCTGAGTAGCTCTCTGTTTTTGATTTTGAGCCAGTAAATGGCATTTCTATTTATTGTTTACCTGCTGTCAAATTTTAATTGCAGAGAGGTTTTCCTCTAAATATAAACATAAATAGTGAACTTGGGGAGACTGGAAGATTTTCCCTGGTGGATCAGACCGTTTTTTCTGTTTTCTATAGTATCACTACTGGTCACTGTTAGTGACCAGTAACCTGTAGTGGAAAGGGAAAGTAGAAAGATGGGGGAAGTGGCTTGTTCCACAGTAACTTCTTTACGGTAATTTTATAGTGATCTATACAGAGGAATCTTGGCTCATGCCTGGAGTTTCTAGGCAGTATAATAGTAATGGCTTTTTAAAAGAATATGATTGTTATTATTTCAGTAAAATTCAAATGCATAGAAACTTTCCCCCTTATCTCCTTCCATAGCATTAATCTTACCCTCAGTCTGGATGGGTTGGTGTAATGCTGTTGTCTATATGTTTAGTAGTAGTTGTAAGAAAGCAAAGACACAGAAATAGGGCTCTAATATAGATTTGCTAGGTTGGATGAACTCCCTAAAATGTCAGATACCTTGTCCTCAAGTCCTGAGGAAGAGACTCCCACATTTAGCCAGGGGGCACCAAACTAAAACACTGAGCATACAAGTACTGCAGGTGATAGGAAGACTGAATCCATGACAAGGCATTTGCCTGAGGCTGTGCATGAGTATACTACTCACGGTACCAGGTAATAGGCCTGTGTCCTTTATCCCGTGAAAATGAGGTTAGCAAAGCCCACAGCTCATACATTATAGTTCTGGCCAGCAGTCTGCCCTTGCTTTGTTCGGGCTCTTCGTGCTTTTTCTGGTGTACCAGTAGTGGGAAAGGAGCTGTCTGAAATGTCTTGCATAGCCTGATTGCAGTAGTATTGGTCCAGGTGACATGAGGGAATGTAAACCCACAGGTATGGGTTTGTCTTATTTTCTTTTGTCTTCTGTTTTCACATTTTGCCCAAGATAGGGATGTTCAGTGGGTTTCTTCCACTTAATCTTGTTATCTTTAAAAGTCCAGAGGAAGAGGCCTTGAGAAAGCCTTCATTCAAGATCCTGGCAGTAGCACAGACATGAGTAGACTGCAGTACTGTGTTCACCATCTTAGCTGGAGGTGTAGAAATGATGTAGATGAATGATAGGAATGATGAGTGACCGGAAGAGGTCCTGCAGGGCCCAGGACCCCAGTACAGCAGCTACCTCCTTCTATGAGCTTCACTCTCCTTCTCCTAAGCTCCCCAGTGCTATCACATGCTTGAAGACAGCTGCCCAATCCCCATGAATTTCCTAGAGGGCTGCCAGCCCCAGGAGAGTACTGTGTTGCTGTTGCAGAATAAATACAGTTTATTACTATGTACACTACTTTTTACTTTGCATGTCAATTTTTGCACATACTTTGCAAAACTCTATAATTATTTCATCAACAATTAACATTGCCAGCTTTCCTGCATTAAACTGTGGAGCCCATGCTATGTAATTTCAGTCTAATGAGTCTCATGTTATTCCATGCTGTGACCCAAAAGTTCCTCTTACCGTACTTTGCCCTGAACTTTTGTGTCCTCTGCTGTCCAGGGCAGTTTCCTCTGCTGTCCAGGGCAGTTTGGAGTAAAGAGATCGCACAAAATATGTGGAAATTGGAAAAGGTGGTGGCTCCAAGTGCATGACAGCCTTCTATTTCTGTACTCACTGAAAAAGGAAGTAAGCAAGCCAAACCACAATCCCTCAGTGTTTGAAAGGATAATGTCAAAAACTGTGGAAGGTGGTGGGATGGTATTGCAATCTGGTGATGCTTGTGGCAGGGAGCACTGAATGGTGTAGGGAAGAGCAAGTCCACTGCAGATGTGAAGTGGTATCAGGCTCTACTGCTCCCTTGCTGAGGCGGGTGAGTTAGTGCATAGCATCTGGGCGTTCCTGCAAGATGGTTCTACTTATGGCTGCAGCTGGGAATGTTGTTGTTCCAAAGATGATAAAAGAATGATTTAATCTAAAAGATGGTTTGGCACAAGAACAAATAGGTACAAAACTGGCCCCGAATAAATTGAGATGGAAATTAAAAAAAAGCATCCAACCATTAGAGTAGTGAGATTCTGGAACAACTTTCAAAGAGAGCGGCGTTGAGGGGGAAGGGGATGTAAGGAGTTCTGAGCAGGGCATTGCTGCTGCTTGATGGGTACTCTAAGATGTTAACAACTGGTTAGCAAGGGACAGGGCTCTGAGGCAGGTGCTGAATTCCCAAATTGGCTTCTATGTTCTCATCTGTTTTCCTGATTCTGTCCCTTTCCCAGTCAAGATAATAATGATCAAGCTTTTCTAACTTTTAACGGGATTTTACACAAGATACCTGAACTAGGAACTGACCTCTCTCTCTTAGGCTTCTTAGGCATCCCATGTTGCAACAATATAGCAGCATGACATCTTACTGAAGCCCTGTTCAATGGCTGACCCTAAATTATAGTGTTCAGTTCTGTTGTTTAAAAAATGTTGGAGCAAGACCAGTGCCTTCTATCTGCTTGCCCGGTTTTGCTGCCAGCCAGTCGGAACAGACTTAACTGGCCAAAGATGTGGCTTGTGTCTGACAGTCTTTGTGATAAAATGTGATATTCCCAAATCCTCCATTCAGATCTTGTAGAAAAGGATTCAGGTCTGCTCACTATAAAGACTTGAAGTACATGTAAATATGCCTGGAGCTGTACTGGGATGTTAACAGCTCCTGTAAAAATTCAGGTAGCAAAACACTTCAGTTTTTACCATGATGTCATATGTTCTTGTATTTATGAAGTATATATTTTTCAGATACAAAGAAAAGAAAATGTCTGTATCTTCAGTCTCTTGTCAGAAAATTACAAACCCAAGTCCCAGGCATTTCAAGTCAGTTTTGTATAAGGCAGGGAGAGTCAATGGACTCCAGTGTGGCCTTTAAATGCTGCACTTTCAGATAAAGAGCAAGGCTTCTGTCGACTCAGTACAATTCACTATTCAACAATAGCTCTTTTTTTTTGAACCACAATGAAATATGCCTACTGTACTTAAAAAATGGGTTATTTTGGCTCCAAATTGCCACTTCCCTCCTACTCAGTATTCTGACACTTGGGATTATTTCTGCCTCATCCTTGAAAGCTTTCTCAGTACATATTAGGCAAGCTGAAACTCGTAACCGAAGTCCTGTCCTTGCATGACTTTTTTCTCTCATTAAAAAAAAAAAAAAGAAATTTGTTCCTCTTTCTTGACCAAGGTCCACGTAGCTGACTTCTTAATATGAGTTCTCAGACTTTTCAACTGGTATCTTATCCATTAGATTTGTCCTCCCCCGTTTTTTAAACAAGAAGGGTAACTGATGTATGCTGAAAGGTTAAACCTTCTATTTTGAATTTATGTCACCCTATAGTATGAGCCAGATCACCTTAATACCAATTACTTCATAAAGTCCAACTGCTTTAATGCTTCTACTTCTGACAGTGTTTTGGTAAACACTTCTGTCATGCAGGCATTGTGCCATATAATTTCCTTTTTTTATCTCTAGATCTGTGCCCATACTCAGACTTCTGTTTTCCCACCCAGTCTAAAACTTGGTTTTGCTTTTCATCCCTTTGTGACTTTCCAGAGAGAGTTTCCAGAGCTGTAGTTATTAGGCTTCAGCCAACTCTTTAGGTCTAGTGCCTCAGGCTGACTAGTTTAATGTTCCCCATATAAGAACAGAGATTGGACAGTCATACATCAGAGAAAAATCCCATCTTATTTGTTGTCTAGCATGCCCATGTTTTTTTCAAAAGCCCTTGTAGCTGACTCAACTCTGCTATCATGACTGTAAACCTAGAAGGGTTGGGGCTCTGAATTCTGAGAAGCTTGTACATATTTGAAGGATTTCCTTTACAGTCATATCAAGACTCTTAAACATGAATATTTTTTTGACGAGCTGTTTAGCTGTTTGCTCTCAGATAATGCTGCTAGTCTACAGGATAAGATAGAGTGAGACTGTCTCAGTCTGGCATAACAGATAACGACCTTCCTGACTATTAGAAATTTTCAAAATCTTAACTTTTCTACATTTAAGGAAATGTTTAAAAATAGCCATACTGCTCTTTTTCATGCTGCCCCCTCAAATGTTGAATGAAAAATTTTCATAAACTTTAATATGCTAATTCTCAGAGTGATACACCTAGGTAGAAAAAGGGAGGTGAGAAGAGTCCTATCCCTGCCCTTAGAGTATTTAAAGATTCTTTCTTAGACCTAGTTAAAAAGAGAAACCATTTGGTAGTATGTTTTTTTTCCCCTCAGATTGGACTTGCAATGAAGTCTAAGAGAGTTAGGTAGCCACCTCTAACTGAAATTCAGTGTGAACTGAAAACTTCAGTTTTTTTAGTCTCCTCTGAAAAACCCAGCTTTAAATATTATTTTTGTTGTTTATTCTGTTGCTGGATTCAGAAAGTCCAGACTAATTACTGTCTTCCTCCTACTACACCCTGTCACTTTTTGGAGTGACTGTGATTTCTACTGTCATGGAAGTGCTACATTTTTATGAGTTATGTTCTCCTTCTCTGCCTGTATAGAAAGGAAGGGAGATCATTTGGGGTGGATGTATAACTTGTTTTCTCAGAGTTGCTGCATTTCACTTTCTTAAAACTGTTTGCTTGGGCTGCTCTGTCTTTCTATACTGTTCATCATCCAAAGTAAATTTCATATCGATCATTTTTTTTCCTAAAATAAATGTTTTGAAGAAATATGCAGGAGTTTAGCGTAGTTTCTACTCTCTTACAGCTCAGATAACACACTTGAGGAAACCAACCTTGGAAGCTTCCTTGTTTCATTGAGAGGCTGGGTTTTTTCTGCTCCCTGACTTTCATTTCAAGCAGTAAGTATCTCCTTGTAAACAGACTACAAGAGCCAAGTTTCCCTACGGCAGAGACAGCCGACTTCTCTGATGACCATGACTTCTCTTTATGACTATCTTTCTCCCCAGGAAAATAGCTCGAGAGATGGACCAATACAACAGGATGACCCTATAGCCAGCCCTCCACTATCCAAGGTATTTGAGGACCGGCATAACCTGCCTGATGGAGAAATCTGGCTAATACAGGAATTATGGGAAGTGCTAAGGTGCACAGTTGCCTATATGGAGCCTATAAGGAATGAGTAGTTCAGGCTCAGCACCAACCCCACAGTAATAGTTACTGATTTTACTCCTAGCTGTCTCTGCACAAAGCTCCCAGCTCTGATTCTGGCAGGACTTACTAGCCTAAGAACAATGTAGCAAGAAAGCATGGCAGGAAGTCACTCACATGGCTGTGTGTGGAACTGCTTTTTGTCTGTCAGTGGTTATTAGCTTTGGGGCCGCCCAGAGGAGCCAAGCAGGCTGCTGCCCAGTGCGACTCACATGCTCTCTCTTGGCTCTTCACCACCTCCTGACCCTCCCGCTGGACAAGCAGATTGTTCAGCACGTTGTACAGCCTGTCCTTGGCATTCATGGGGGCAAGGTACAACTTCCTCACAGCCTGGATCCAGCCCAGGGCTGCCGGCTTACTAGCTGCTCCTTAGACATTCCTTTCTAATATCACCTTGTATTAAATAAGGCTAATATTAATTGCTTGATGCATTTGGATAATTCAGTCTGCTTAGTTGAGTCTGTTACATTATTTTCCTCCTCCTACAGTCAAAATAAAGAATGAATAGACTTTCCAGATGAAATCTTTCCCCTGTTTGAAGGCCAGTGCAAAACTCCCATTGACTTTATCTAAGATTTTTCTCTAAGCATGTTTAATCATTTACTGCTTCTGATGTTTTCAAGCAGGAGAATGTCACAGGCAGTAACAATAACCCAAAAAGCTAGGTAATGGTTTGGAAGTGATTCCAGCTCAGAGAGGCAAGTGTTGATATTCCAGACTTACTACAAAAAGTGTTTGACAGGCTCTTCTTACCCACATTTATATGCAGTGATAGTTGAGCATTGGCCCACCTTGCTGCCTCCTGTGAGTCACTGGTAGTGAAACTGCAATTTCATTCTTACAAAAGTTCATTTGAAACAATGAGATGACTGCTAACTGCATACACTAAAGGGTATATGGTCTTCTGCCACAATCACCTGTTTTCACCACTGGTCATTTATATCTTCTTTCCTCTGATACAACATCATGACGTAAGGACAAGCCACATGATGGGACCTAAGCTTTGGTACAGTGGTCTTTCATGACAGGGTTGTGGTTCTTTGTATATCCTTTTGCTATAGAGTGAAACAGACTGGTGAGGACTTGGAAGGAAGGTCTGAATAGTGCATAGTCACTTGGTGATGTCCTCCTGGTCCTGAGGCAAAGATTCTTGGCAAGTAAGGATAGCTGCTGTGTGTGACAGATCTTTCAGATCAGGCTCTGAGACAAAAGAAATGATTGACAGAAATTATCTTTAAAATAGGGATTTTGCTGCTCTTTAGCTTACTTTGCATCCTGTTATATCCTCAAAAATCCAGCTAATGCTTGTAGCTGTATTTTCCCAAAGGGCCTAGCAATTCTAACACCCTCTAAGCAGGATTCAAATTAAATAAGAATGAATACAGGTTGTGAAAAAATTCTAGCATGGGTGGAAAAGTATTGTTGTGTACCTTTTGGAGTCATATTGACATTTTTCCTTAATTAACAAAAGATTAATATGAGAAGTGTGTTGTTTTCAGGCACTAACTAATCCAGAGATTTTCTGGAAGGATAAATGATGCTTTCTGTTTTAAGCAGTTGGATCCTTGCTACCCAGATAGCAGGCTTGTTACAGAGAATGGGAATTCCAGAGCAAGCTTATTGCCATGCTTATGGCTGTGACCTGAACTCAAACCAGACAGTGGAGGCAGGTTCTGCTGATATGAGTTTTCTTTTGCGGACATTTTTTTGGGCTGAAAGAAATATCTGCTTCACACAGTGTTCTCCATGGTCAGTAGGAGAGTAATGGATGGCGGTCGGGGAGTTCAGTCAGTAATTCCTTTGGGATAGCACAGCTCATTAAGCTCAAAGAGAGTAGGGGAGTTCCAGGATTGGCAGTTTCTGACAGTCCCGCTTGTGTTTGCTACTTCAAAAGTTTTGGATGTTGGTTCACAGCTGAACTTTAAATGCTAGGTAATTGAGTGCTGAATCAATCACTAAAGCTTTCAAAATAGTTGGGCCTTTGGAGAGGAGGAAGCTGAGGAGAAAAGGACCCTAAAAAAAAAAAAAAGAGGAGGGAATTCTCAGTATTTAGTCTCTGGCAGAATTAACATTTCTCTGTGTATGTGGCAGTTTGAAACAAAGCTGAGTGAAATGGCTGCTTTTCTTGAAATCTCCTTAGAGTGAATCCCAACCGTGTGCTTAAGTCCCACTGCTCCCACTGCAAATGAAGCATCAGGGGAGGTCAAAAAATCCACTTGCAAAAAAGTGTCCCAATTAGTCACTTTCTGCATCCCTGTGGCACTATTCTTGCAGTGACATTGAGGCAGAAGTCAAGTCTGTCCAGCAGCATCTCAAACCATCTGCTTTAGTACGGCTGGTTCTGCTTCATTTATTTTGACTCCTCTGCCTTCCATCTGACTTCCAATTTTGTCTTTGGCTCTGGCTATTAAAGTGCATGTCTAGACATGTGAGTGTATTCTGGTAATGACGCATACCTTTCCTGGTGATGATGTAATTATCCCATCAGTCCCAGTTTCGGTGTAGTATTTAGTCCTACCAATCATTCAGATGAAGCATTGATAACATCTGCTCATCCCCTTTTTTTCCTTGTCTTATCTGTCTTTCCAAGAACCATCTGTTTCAGAATACTTGCACTCTTCTGAAACGGCCCCATTCCTTCTAGTTTTTGTTTTAGAGCTGCATTCCTATCTCTCCACTGAGCTCCACTGATCTGTACTTTATCCTGGTATCTGATATCTGTCTACCTGATTTGGATCTTTCCAAAATGTCACATTCCTGTGATTCTGATGTGCTGTTAATTCTCTTGCAGTCCCTTGCTTCTACTTAGCCTTTCTTACTCTCTCTGCTCCCAGAAACTCTTTTCACCACTGTTCTTGAGGCATCTGATCATAACATTTAGGTCTAATAGTGACACTTGTAAAATCTTCATGCAGACAGATCACTCCTAGGTGAAGTATAAACTGTGTATGTTGTTATATCCAGTGAATTACAGTGTTATTTCATTTCTTATTTCCAGCTCTGCTATCTTAAAGTAACTATATCTTTATGCAATCACTACTGAAAGTATTAGTGGTGTTCAACTAAAAAAAAAAAAAAACTGTTCCTCAGAAATATTTTCTGAACTGCTTGAGTGACTGTTGAAACTTGCTAGACACGTTCTCCTAATATAACCTTGGCTAAGCCAAGAAATGATACTTAAAATTTTAAATTAACCAGGAAGTTTGTTTTTCCTGCTAAAAACTGTGCTACATGCTCTTCATCCATGAATCTTTGATAGAAAAGCATATATTACCTGTTTCACTTTTCACATTGTTTTTGCTCTCTGAGAGAAACTTGCCTTTATACCCAGTGAGCATGTTTGGAAATCATGAGAATTAGGGTTAGTGCTCAGTGCGGCCTGAAAGGTGTTTTGTGATCTTTGGCTTGCCGTGCACTAGGTGCAACAGTAGTACTACCTTCAGCCACCAAATGTTCAAAGGTTCGTTTTCTAAACACTTGAAGATTCTGCAGTGGAAAGTCCTGGATGAAGCTGATTGTTAATGATGTCCAATATAAAGAAAACATACTGTAATTCCCATCATCTTTTCTTCAGCTGTTCTTGCAGCTGAAGTCCTGGATGCATCCCAGTGCAAAAACTACCTGAATTACTTGTGTTTATTTCCATTAGTACAAATGCCGTGAATTCAGTCACATGCAGGAAATATTCACAGTATTCACAGCACTCTTCTTTTGGCAATTCATTCAGATGTTTAAGAAGACCGATCTCCTTAAACACTATAGTCAGTGTAAGGAGAGGGGGGACTTCTCCAGATAACGACTGAGACCAGGAGCTTAACTAATGTGTCTGTAGCTATACGTGTACTGATAAAAAGCAGGAGGCAGAATATATTGCACCCACATTACTCATGACTTGTTCTTTCCAGGATGAACTAGGCACCTTCATATAGCATTGGGCATGGCTGGATTCTCTTCTGGCCAGCAAGCAGTGGCCATATGGTCTTCATCGAAGTGGTACAAAATCTCATCCATACTGTCCAGACAGAGTGGCTGCTAGAATCAACCAACATGAGATAGGACCTTGGAGGAGACTAGGGAGCTGACTCCAGAACAGAGCCTGGGAACAACTGATGTATATGAAACAAAGAGGAACAGAGCAGTAGGATGCAGAGGAAGACACCAGAAGTGGTGTTTTCTGAGGTGAATAACAACCGAAATAGTCTGTGATCTTTTTACTGTTGCTAAGCCATGCCCAAGTCACCAACCCCTCCCTATTCTCCTTTGGTTCTCTGCTGGAGCACCAAACACCAGACTTCAGCTCTGAAGCACAATATTGCCCTGTTCCGGGTGGAATGATTAATGTGGAAAAATTACAAAGCAGTGAGGAAGACAGATGGAAACATTACAGGATGCTTTTTATGTAGTTAAACCAAGGCTTTGTTTCCTGGGTGCCAGCTCCACTCTCTCTGGACTCTTGGCTCTGGCTCACCTCTCTTCCCATCTGGCCATGTGCTGATTTCCCTCTGGAACTGCCAAGTTTCAGCGTAAGACTGGGCTGAAACTTGAAGGTCTTTAGCATTTCCAGCTGCCACATGCAGTTGTGTTGGTGGGAGGATGCTCTATGTGGATTAATGTCAGCCTCCTGGAAAGTTTATCTCTTCTCTGATCCTTTCTCTTCTTCATATTTCTTTTTTGGAAGTGGTGCTCCACTATGCAATGCCAGGGCTTGCATGACACCCAGCAGTGAAGACTTTGTACCAGGCTGTATGGAGGAAGCAGCATCTACAAACATGTAGCAACAGTTCTGAGTGTGCATATAATGACCAATCCCAAGTACCTGCTTATTATTTATGTATATGTTAGCTCTTGGCAACTACAACCACCATAGAGAGTGCTCTGTTGTACTAGGTAGCGAATGAAATTGGTTCCTGCCATGCAGAGCTTACAATCAAAGTACAATATGGGAGATAACAGGTGGCTATTGCAAACAGATGATGAGAATGCATGCTAAAAATAGAGAGGCAATGAGTGTGCATTTGAATATATTTCTCTCTCTTCTTATTTAGTCAACTGCAAGACTGTCAGTGGAAGGGCAGAGCAGTCCCAGCCTTGGGTCGTTAAGATATTTCTGAGTTCCTTTAAGTATCTCTGTTACAGCTATTCTTTAAAAAGCTGCTTTGACCAATGTTGGGAAACTTAGTTGTCCTTGCTGCAGAGTGTAGCTTTCCAAGTGATAACTGGAGAGAAGAAAAGATGAGTATAGAACAACTACTTAGGTCTAAGCGCTTTCTGCAAACTCAGTAGGTTTTTAGTAGTGGTACACTAATTTCTTGAATCTTCTTCAGTGCTTCAAGCTTCAGTTACAGAATCATAACAGCAAATTCAGATTGCATTGAATTCTTGTTACGTTCTTTCCCCTTTCTTCCTACAGGATTCAACTACTCATATGCTCTTCCTATCCTGTTCTTTTTCTTTCCCTTTTCCCCTTCTCTTCCCTTCCATGCTTCTTAGCTCTAGTTTTGAAGTGCTGTTTTGGTCCTAACTGATGTGGAAAGCAGTGTGGTTTTCTTCTACATAATCATGATATGAGATATGAGAAATATTGATGTGGGTCGCCCTCACTCTGTAGAGTTGACTTCGTTACATTTTGCATGAAATATGTAAGTGAACATTCATTTGGTCAGAGAGAGGGGCTATGACTTCCTTGCTCAATGAGAGTTACACTCTATCTTTTTCACCAAGAATCTGTTGGTGGGAAAAAATTACATCTCACTTTACATAGCAAAACAATAAATAAACTGTTTACAAAGGTCAGTCTGTGATAGATGATGCTCGTTTACTTAAAAAGACACCCTGTGTTTCTGAGTAACTCGGATGTGAACACCAGCACATTATGCACTATATGGAGCCCTCAGGTATATAATGCTATGTGTATGTAAAACTTTGGAGGGAGAGGAAGTATTTATCTCTTTTTCATAGGAGGGGAAAATAGGAACTTAGAGATAATATGCTCTGCCAAAAGCCACATACTAAGTTTGTATTGGAGCTAGGAATTTTCAGCTCTTTTCACTCTTTGTGCTTTAATCACAGGATCATCCTTTCCCTGTTGTTATTATGCCCTGATATGCAGCCATGCTAAATTGAAACAGAGGCTCTAATTCTAGATCCTTCTATGACCCTTTATGTCCTAGTCTAGGGCACAAGTCCTAGGGAAAGCTTTCAAAGGTTAAAGACCTTTAGCCAACTAGATCTGTGATTTAAGGAAATTTAATCATCTTCTGGGTGGCTTAATTGTGGTAGAATGGTTTTCTTTCTCTTCCTGCTGCATTGCTTGTCTGTTTACAGTTTATCTTCTGTCTCATATAATGCAATGATTTGTGCTTTATATATATCAGAGAAATATTTTTTATTTATTTATGTAAAATTAACAGAGACCTTACTGTATTTTAGGGCTCTTGCACGTTTTTCTACTCCCAAGCATAGTATAAGCTTGTCCATAAGCATAGTAAAAGCTTGTCCTTAAAAGCAGGGTAGAAACTGGTTTCATTTATCTAGCTGGCCTATCTAAAGTATTGCATGAAGGTATGTATGACACCGTAGTGTTGGGTTTCCCATTCTTGTGGTGAAAGTCACTGGAGAGGAACAGTGGAATGCAGTTTGTCGAACTCCAGAATTTGCTTTCACACTTTTGGCTGAGGGACAGGTGACGTACATCACTGACATGGTGTAAGTCCTAGAGTTTATTTGTTTGGAAGCTCTTTTCTCTTGCAGCAGCTCTGCGTTGAGGTGACTCTAGGGTCTCTTTCATTGTAGGTTGCTTCCATGTCCCTAAAGTATGTTTTGTAAGAAGGAAATATTCTCACAGTGGGAACATTCCAAGGCAATAACAATGACTATGTGTTTTCTCCACAGAGCATCCCAAAGCAGTTTCAGAGATCTGGGGAATCCAGGACACACCAGGAAGTCTGCTCTGCGCTCTGTATGACTTCACCGCAGAGGCCTTAGTCATTTGGTAGGATACCTAGTTCAGGAGAACAAAATTTGTGTTCTGTCGGTGAAAGGGGGCAAACTTACCACCTGTGCCAAGGTGCTAATGGAACCTCACAGACTGTAAAGATTTGCAGTTGGGGTAATTCCACCTTGGGGAGGAGCCAGCCAATGTTAGGTTAAATAAGACACAACTTTTCCGGCTATTTTCTCCTATAACAAATTAAACAGCAGAAAGATTCAGTGAAGTAGAAATGATGTTTTTCAAAAGGCTTAAACAAGTTAAGGTTTAAAGCAAGATAATGTAATTTACATGAGACATTTTGACATGTTTTATAAGGCAATTCATATCTACCTCTGACAGATAAGCACACTCATGCATTAGCTCAGAGGCTTCAGTTCATTCATAGTGCGCATTAATAGCTTATATAGCATGTACTTTCATATTGTTATTATTGCTTAAACAGGTCTTTGCCAGGGAATTTTTGCCAATATTTTTTTCAGATAGCACTGATCATATAAAGTTCACTACTCTGGCTTATGGTTGAAGAAAATTTTCAAAAAAATATGTGGGCAAAGGGATGCATAAGCAGAAATAATTTCAAAGGATAAAAGGATGTGCCTTTATGGGGATAGTAATAGATAGCCTGATGGATGAAAGGATAATGGTTGTTTAGTCTGGTTCTGCTGGGTACGAGGGAAGAGTGAAAGCTCCTTCAGTCTGTTCTAGCAGTTGAGAATTACTGGATGTAGGGTTGCTTCAGCCAATGCTGTATGTACATAGTCTTGCACTGAAGGCTGCCCTAAAGCTTTTAGGAAAGCCATTCTTCACCATCCAAGAATATCCTTCAAAAGGAGTCATTTTTGGAAGGAGAAAACCTACCCAGCTCTGTTGCATTACTATTTTGGGTTCTTGGTACCATCTGCTGAACATGGTGCTATTCCTATCAACCAGTGGGTAAAGTTTTACCAGGGCTGCTAAGAGGTCTGGAGCACCCATGCCCAGTCACAGGATGCAGGGTGACTTTCACAGGTCCTCATAACCCCTCAGGTTTGTGGTTGTGCCATGTCAGCTCCTGCTTGATCTCAGTCTTCTGTGGGGCTGGGTGGAAAACAGCAGACTCACTCCTTTGTAGTGTCTGGCCCTACTGCAAATGAGTCCTTCATCGTTCTGCTGTATTGTGAGCTCTCTCAGATCAGGCAAAGGGATGGAGAGTTCTTTCACATTTGAATATCACTAATTATGCTCTTGGATCTTCCTGAGATCTGTGGACCCTCAGACTCAGAAAACAAAACAAAAGAGAGAGGCATTAGGGAGAAAGGAGGAAGGTGAAAGGAAAATCTGAAAGGAAAGGAAAGAATTTTCATGTCAGTAGGACAGGTCTGAATCCACTATTAGTGCGCTTTACAGGTAAGGAAACAAAGGTGCAAGGTGCAAAGAAAGCAAGGTGTTTTTATAATTTTGACAAAATGTTTCATTGGCTGTGAGGAAAAAGGTTTGTAATAGGGTATTACTAATAAATATATTAAAATATACACTACTTTGATAATTAAATGTTTACCAATAGCTCATGAGCTAATATCAGGGGTTCCTGGTAGTGGACAGAAGCATTAGTCTTTCCAAAGGTAGCTATGAGAATAGTTTTAAACAGATATAGTGTATTTCCCCTTGCTTCAATACTGCTCTACTTCACAGGAAAAAGATGTATTTTTATAATTACTCAAAAAATTGTTTGTGACAAAATCAGCTCTTTTTTTTTTACCCTCCAATTTACTTCTGTGTGCATTCAATATTGAATCTTCTTCATTTAAGTTGCTCTTGCCTGCCCACACACACTCTGGCATTTGCAGTGCTTTACACTTTCTGGCACTACATAATCTCTGTGAGAGTTATCTGGATTCTTTTCTGCTTTTGCTGTTATCAGTAGGATGGTTAAGAAGTACACCTTATAGAATCTTTGCTTTTATTAAATAATAGGAAAAACTTATTTCAGATGACAGATTGAATAATCAAGAAATCAAATATAAAAATGAGGAAATGTAGTTTCCTAAATAATTTCATTAGTATGAAGTTCTGGCATGACTGCAGTTAATAATGAAACTCGTAATGACTTCAGTAGGGAAAGACTTGTACCTGGATCTTGAAGGTATTGGAAGCCCACAGAGATGCTTTTAGAATCTCTTTTTCAGAGAAACTGAACTTCAGGGATCACAACTTTACTGTAGTGTTATGTGTTTATTATGTTTTTGTGTTGCTCAAAAGATCTGTAAGCAGTAGACATTTTCTAGTCATGCAGAGTGTAAGTCATCAGATTGGGTTCACTTCAAGAACTCTTTGCAGAGTTATTAGAATATTATGAAATATTATCTGAACTAAAAATGGGAAACTTTCAGAAGCTAGTAATCATTCAGGAGAAGACACTTTTTATGGGTTTCCACTTTCAAGCCAATTGAAGGTTGGAGGGATTTGTGTCTATTCTTGTTTTTAGATAAGTTGCCATTATTTCACTCTTTAGGTTTTTTTGTTCTGTTTTCTGATCAGACAGAATGTTAATGGTTTTGAAAAATGTTAAGGAAGTTTTTGTTTCATACTTTGTGCCTTTCCTTTTGGTAGTTAGTGTTTTCACATGGAAAGAAGGGCTATTATGGAGAAGGTTTTGTACATTTTGTGATTTTCCTTTAAAAGTCATTTCACTTGAGATAAGCTCTTAATTGACCGAAAGATGCTGCAGGTTTGTACATGATGTTGCATAGTAAACTACTGAGACTACAGTTAGCATTTTGCCCATCTTTCAGCCCAGAATGTAGGTTGTTCAACACCATGCTACTTTGAATAAGACCTTAATCTGAGAAGAATGTCACAACAAACCTTTATTCATTCTTTCTATTTTCATTAGCTCTTTGTCTTCAATGGCCATTAAATCTCTAAAAGTAAGGTGAAAGGTGCTGCTTACAGCTGAGCAACACATCATCTCAGCCCTGTCTATACTTATGACTCCATTTCGAAACAGTTTGTTTCTGTGTAGAAAGATTTTGAACCACTGGCTTCCTGACAGTTTCAAGCTCTAACCTGTAATATGCTGGGGCAGGCCTTGAATTATGGTTTCTTTTTGCATTACAAATTCATTGCCTGTGGACGCTTGTCCTGCTGTAATGCATCTTCACACAGATGACAAGATTCAACTTTTGGCTGTTTTCATTGGCTTCCAGTAGTGGACCAAGCAGTGATTTTTTTTTTTGTGCTCATGAAGGGTCTCCCTTTAGGCATGTGAAATACACTGGATAGAAACAAAACACATTATGCTGTAATTCACTGGGGTATTGTGTGCCCTTCTTGCAAGCTGTGTGACAGCCGTTGCCTTCTCTTTACTGGGTCTCTGTGTGAATCTGTGTCTCCCCTCTATTCCCCTGGTCATTTGTTATTGTCGTTCAAGAAATGCCAAATGTATTTTTAACTGCAAAACGTTGCACGTTCCTGCTAACTGGGCCATTCAATTGTTTCTGTTCCTTCCTTCCTCAGTCAGGACACAAGTTCGTTCTATGATATGTTCTCCAGTGATATGCCTCATTCAATTTTAAATGTCTCATATAAAGGAGCTCTGCTTTGGAGACTACTTAATACTATTTCGGGGCTAGATTGTGACCTGGACTTTGCACCCCATAAATCACCTAAGCTATCTGACTCTTGGTTTCAGGCATATAGAATTTCAGCTGTCTTCAAAGAGCATGTACAAAAGAGGTGTAGGAAATGCTTGAACTTTTCACTTCACTGTGTCAGTTTAGAGACCAGAGCACTGGTGCAAGAGCAAGATAGTTGCTGCAGAACAGGTCAGCAGTAAGTGTGGAAGAGAGGCACTGTGACAAAGGAATGAGCATGACTCCTGATACCTCCTGTGGCTTCTCTGAGGGTTTTGGTCATTATTCTTGTTCAGTCAGTGTTAAAAATGACAGCTGTGCTGATAATTAGAAGGTGTCCCTCTCTATTTGTCCTCTGAAAATCATCCTTTGAATTCTGCAGAAAAAGTTTCTTTTTGCTAGTTACACATTTTCATCTAAGCTTGAGAATCTGCTGAAGGAATAAAGGCCTTGCCTGTCCTCGCTTAAGTTGTGAAGCAGACACCTACAATACTTTAAGCTGTATAATGTTACAAGATATAGCTGAACTTTGTATAACCTTAAGATGGAAGCTCGTGCCAGTTAGTTCTTTGTTTTCCATTAGGATTTCTGCATCAGCTGTGGACGGGCTGTAAGCTAAGTTGTATCATCTTGGTTCCTAGAACGATACTGAAATCTGTTCTACATAGGGCTAAGACTGATAAATTCTATCAGTATGTGGTCATTGTGGCTTCATTCGCAGGAGCTGGATAAGGCAAGGTGGTTTTGGAATGCTTTGCCTTATGGAATACAGTGTTTGAAACTGGTCTGCAAGATCTCAATGCTATTTTAGATATCTTTTTGGTCTAATTGATGTAAACAAATGAAATATAACCATAAGGAGTACTGAACAACTGGATTGTCCTAGTTTCAGTACAGAAATGGTAGCTGTGTGACTTCAACTAGACTTTATTTCTACTAGGCTTTACAACCAGAGGCTTAAGTTGACTAAAATTTGCTAGTTTATGGATCCTGACAAGGAAGATTAAATTAAATCATGGTATAAATGTATATGCTACTGGTCTGAAGGGTGCAATAGTACATTTACTGAGTCTTATCTGAATTCTCCTTCACCCTTCTCCAAATACCTGTGGACAGGGTGTGAATAGGGCTCATGACCTGTATTCTCCTTGGAGCTAGTCTTTATTAGTTTACCTTATCATAAACCTTGCCTCTCTTGTTTTCACTGTTTGCCTCAGGGCAGCTACCCTCAGGTGAAAAAGCTTAGCTTTTGTTATTCTTTAGCTATGAAAACAAAGTGATACAGCATTAACAATTTCACCTGCTATGTGTCATGTCAGCTTCCATTCTTTTTAGGTTCTCAGCAAGATCACAGAAAATCAAATGCCTTCTAAGTAAATTTTTTTTTATTATTATGAATACTTTGCATTGGTGGGATTTCAGACAAGCCCATAGATAAACAGAATTTCTCCATACGGACCATTACTTTTTTGCTTCTGCTACAGGAGGCTATTGTGTATTTAAGGTCTCTTAAAGACTAATTTTTCATTCGTGTTCCTTTTGGCAGTAATAATTCCACAGAGCAGCAGACAAATTAATCCTTTCCAGGTGAAATGAGAAGGCAGAGTTCTGATTATTGCCATTCTGGTTGTGAGTGTAATGAGATGTCAAGGAAAAATTTGATTCATGGTATTTCTCCTCAAGTTGGTTGCATTCCGTGCAAGAATAGCTAATTTTGGAGTAAAACAAATCTCTTGATGAGCCTTTCAAAGCAATTAAAAAGTAAGCTATCAACTAGTTTTTATATAGAAGGTCAAGAAGCTTCCACATACAAAGACACTATATTGGGAACTCACCTGGAGTCAAGAAATATTGTAATGGTTTTGTTTTTATTGCAGTTTTGCTTCATCCCATTTGAGCATATATAAATCTGAATGTGAAGACTTTTCTTCTCACTTTAAATGTAGTTAGTGGAGGCTTGTTTATCATCAGCACAAATTACTGCCAAGAACTTCCCTGAGAACTAAAGGCTTCATTTTAAGAGATTTTGAAAATGATCTGACTGTCTATGAGAATTAGAAACAAAAAATTTGATGGCATTCAATTGCTGTTCCTGAACCCATTTGACTAAGGAGCACAAGCATTCAATAGAGGATTTGTTCTTTGTAATGAAATTAAATGATGCTTGTCTCATAGCTCTTTTCCATCTAACTTCCTCTCAATCGACAAGGCATGATGTTTGATTCTTTTTTTCTCTTCCTAGGGCTAAGGTTAAGGTCTAAAAACCAAATAATTGTGAATAAATAGAATCAACTAGCCTTGGTAGCTATCTCTAAAGGCATAATGCAGTATGAATGAGTAGATTGTCTTGCATTTTTTATGCTTCCTGGTCCAGAGAGTCTTTTGTTTCTTCTTAAAATAATTTTCATCTTTTTCTAACAGGTGATGAGGCCAGAAAATGATCGTGCTGACCCACTTCTTATTCTTTATTCTGTACTTGCTTCTTCTCAAGATGGTAGTAAAACTGTTGTTGACTTCAAAGGAACAGGTTCAGGGTCTGCACAAACAGTGAACAAACCAGCTGTGTATCATCAAGTCTTGACTTTGTATATTAATACTGAAAAACAGAATTGCTGCGTCCCTTCCTCTGGTTTGACCGGTAAGGGAAACATGGCTTGGCCATGAGAAACTTCTTTGAGGAAGGTCCTGGTAGCACCTAGAGGAATGACAACAATATGGATGCAACAGTACAAACTTTTTGTATCTGGCAAGATTAAGCAGCCCCTCAAGATGGATTAGAACACCAGGCTGACACACCGTGGCTGGGTGCTCTGTTGCGTAGCTCAGGGTAATTCAGCTTTTCCAGATGTTCATCAGGAAAGAGGACATGCTCTGAGCTGTGACTATTATGTTTTGCTCTAATCCTATAAGCTGATTTTTTTTTTTTGTAAGGAACATTCCCTCCCCTAATAAAAAATATGAATTTATAAATTGTCCTGGGATTCCTGCAGTCAGTTTTATTGGCTATGCCAAAAATTTTCTGTTATCATGCTCTGACTTTGGGAAAGGTTCTGTATATTGCACCTGCCATGAAGCTGAGTATAACTGCTCCCCTTCCATTCTCTCTCTCTTTTTTCCTATGTACAATATAAGAAATTAATTCTGTCTCTCCACTGCATTTGCTTGATCAGTGATATCTTGCCTTTAGCCAATCAACTTTGAGTCTGCTGTTTTTAAATGCCTACAAAATTTAAACTCTAATCAGAGAAGTAATTTGCATGTACGGTAACTTTCAGAACTCAAGTCAGAATAAATTTTTCATTTGCATTTTAAAGGAAACTCTTTCTAAGACCATCCTAAATGCATGCATTAGCAATAAGGAAAGACAGGTGAAAATATGCAAAGGTACTTGATTACTAGAAGAAGGCTGTCTCTGGTGAGATTCACTATGGGTAAAGGCTTAAAGTACAAAGCTACCATAATTTGAGTTCTGGCAAATGATGTGGTCTCTCATCTTACAGGTATATTAAGCTGAGATAAGTCTTGTTGAATTAAGCTTCTTACCTGGGAAAAAAACTAGTAGGAGAGAGGAGGATCGGGATCTGTGGAAGATCTCAAACAGCAGCCTATTTACTGAAATTATTCAGAATAAAGAATACATCTGTGCTAGTGCTGCCAAATCCAATAAAACTACCTGTGAAGTAAGGGATGATACAGTGACCCTTGAAATTGAACATCAAAACTTGATATAAAGTTTATTGAAATCAGTGAAAAGACAGCTTATTACAGAGAATGTTATTACATTCTCTGCATTTTGATTTTTTTCTCTCTTTTGATATAGAAAGATTTTTGCAAATATTTTCCATTTTTCTTAAAGCCCACAAATGCATACCTACTAAAATGCATCAGATCTTGATGACTGTTTTCAAGCTGCTCTATTTATATGGCTTTGAGCATCCCTGGGTCTTGGCAGGTTTGAGATCTGGATTCAAGTCTTCCTGCTTAAAAATCTCTTTATGAGAATCAGAACAGGTAAAAATCAATGTTCAGTAGGATATCTGTATGTCATATGAATGATGCTAGCAATTGTCTCAGCTCAACAGACCACTACAACAGGACAAACTCAGTCTGATGACCTTACCTTTGCTTGCGAGTGTCTTGCCGTTGTGTGGTAGATCCTCTCTGCCAAAGTGCCTGGCAGAAAAAGGGCATAAGGACACCTGGCAACACCTTGCTGTTGCTTGTGATCATTTCCTCACACCATCTGTGTCTATACAGCAGAATTTTACGTCTATTAGGATCAGAGTTCAAAGCTCTCCCTGTGTCTACAAATGTGGACTTCTCACAGCACTACCTAATGACTGGGAAATAAGGGCACCAACCAAAACTGAGCATCTTACCTATTTTAAGGTGCATATAATATATTTAGTAGTAGAACAGCAGCTGATCTTGGCTTTTTTAACAACATTTCATTTTTCCCCAAATGCTGTCAAACACTTTCTTTTTCTTTAAGCTTGGATAAAGATACCAACTGACTACTAAGCCCAGAAAATACTGAATATTCTATATATGTGTTTCCCTGATTCTAGTAGTAAAGAACAATATAGGATACTGTGACAGTACCCCTTTTTTGGCATTGATAAGTAAATCTTAGTTTCCTACAAATAATTATATGTTCTTCACATGTGATTCCCCTTTTTCAGGGTCAGGATTCAGGAATTTACTAAAAACAGAATTAATAATAATGTAAAGTCATGAATTAGAGTGCACACATGTTCATGTATACAGTTAGGCTTCTGAAGTCTAAACAACTGCAACTGCTTTTGCTTCTGTACTATTATTCCTGGATGAACGATCACTTGCATAGCTGATGGCAAGAATATGTTCTTCTGATAAAATGTCAGTTCAGAAAATAGTGCTGATTAGAAATTGTTTCATATAACTGCAGTGTATAAAGAAAACTGCAGTGACAGACAACTGGAGGACATATTATCAGGGAAAAGTTTTCTTTGCTAAAGTGACCTATTGGCAAAATGTCAGAACCTGAAAAAATGTAAAGATACATTGTCCAGATTGAATTTTGAAATAAAAATAAAAACCCACAGATTCTACAGTTATGAGTTATGAAAAAGTTGTTTCTTCTAAAATTTTGAACTGAGTTTTTTATTTCTACTTAGCTATTTCTGCTGAGACTGTATTATCATGTGATAATAGATTAAGTTCGTGCAGAGACTGAGCAGTGGGACTAAGCTTCTTGGTTTCTGTGTATGGCTTGATTGCTTTAAGGTCTGCTTTAAAGTCTGATCCAGAAAGAGTGTAACAGAATAGCATCCATCTCCACTGTCTCTGCACCAGGTATCATATAACCTACATTGTTGATTGTATCCCAGCTAACTGACTGTAAAGGGTCATCTTTTATTTATACTGTGGTAGGCCTTGCAAGTCCTCATCAGGGTTCAGCTCTAGATTGTGTGAGAGCTGTGCATAGGAGAGAAAAGTATACAGCCTAAGGAATATGCAGTTCATCCCACCTAAGCCATGGAACCTAACTGAGGCACCTCTGTTAGGAACTGAGATGTCTCACGCTCCCTCTGTAGTCACAGTGGAAAGAGAAAGGGGCAGCTGCATAGGGAGAGTCAGATATTAGATCTGTGTGTAGATGTGGGATGCCAGACATACGTAAATAACCCAAACAAGAGAAGGAGCACAAGTGAGATACCAACAGGGACGGCAACACTGATGTAATCTAATATGGTGATATCATCAGGGGGTTCTTTGTTTGTTTGAAAGGATTTTGGTGTAATTTTTTGGTATATTTCCTTGCAACCTTGTGTCTTTGGCTAGCAACAGAGCTTCCTCCTTAGTTGTTCTGTGGTTTCCCATTAATGATAGTGGGTAAGGAGGATGTGAATCAATGTAAACCGTGTGTGACGTCCCTGTACTGGATATTGCCTAGTGAAGAGCTTCCTCAGTGAGCCCATTTTTGGGGGTAGCCATTTTCTCTGTACTTGATATATTCCTCCTGCATCAAGAGAATAAAGGAGTGCGTGTGTGAGGTGCAGTTTGATGGCATGAGATGCATATAATTGGGCACCCTGACAAAATCACTGTTAAACAGCGTAGAATTTCCAAATACAGGGCAGATGAACAAAACTGCCTTTTCTTTGAAGGTGATCAGGACTTCACCTATAAACCTATACCTATATACTGAAGTCTTGCACTTGTGTGATGTCCTATGCTGTGCTTCTTGTGTTATCTTCACTTTAATCTTCCCTTTTTTCGTTTCTGTGACATGAGGATTGTTAGCCTCAAAGCTGGTGCTGAAGTTCAGTTCATAGCACCGCAGTCCCTATTCTGCCTTTGATACTGTTCAAATAATACAGTTGGTCTGTCCATCTTGCTTTGTTGTAATCTCTTATCTTTCTCTGCTGGTATTTGAATTTACTAAACAGTTTCCCCAGACTTGACCATCACATGCTTTAGTATAGCAGCCTCATTAAGTTCTAGATGGCCTTTACCATCTCTCTGAGAGAGGGGATTGTTAACATGCCAGTGTGCATATTCCACATTTCCAGGCAGACTAATTGCCACCTAGCAGAGCTTATATAACACCATAGTACAGCGCTCAAGATTGCTTGTCCATCACAGGCAAGCTGCGTTTTGTCAGCACTGTGTGATGCATTCTGTTGTTCCTGTTAAACCAGCCTGTAAATTTAGTTATCTATAGCAAAATTGGATCAATAGCAAACCTTTGTGCTACCAATACAAAAACAATTTCTGGATATTTTACAACTCCAGTGCCTAGTGCTTACGCCTCATAGTGCAATGGAAATGACAAAGACAAGACATCTGATAATGAGATGGCTGCCGATCAGTAAACTTGTAGTCTTTTGTTTTATAATTGTACTGTTCAAAACAGCATGGAAGTGGCACTGTGAGAAAAATTTGTTTCTCTTATGACATGGTGTGCAAATGGATTTCCCTTTCTTAGCTTCTTCCTTGAAGTGGAAAACTACTAGAATTTATTTCAGATGCAAGGTACTGGATAGCACTAGGGAGTGTGAATCAATAAGGAGAGACAGAAAGAGTTTAAAGCAGTGCCTATTTGTGGTGAATATTGCTCTAGGGATATAACAGCCAATTCATTTTCTCTAAGCCTTGTGGAAGTTGCATGTTCAGTCTCTGTGCTGACCTTCAACCCTGTTTCTGGCTCTGCTTCCTAACCTCTCTTTCTGCTGTTAACATTTTGGGATGGAATCATGTTAGGGTATAGTTCCTAAGCAAATTAAAGTTACTCCTACCGTAACATTGAATGCTGCTAGAAAAACATGTCCTGGAAGTGAATGGAGCTGCCTGGCTTCCCATCTGAAAACAAAGAAGGAAGCGGAAGGGTTTGGGGGCTGCCTGGGTGAATGTCTTCAAATCAGCTGAATTTATCACCCATCACAGCCCACCTCATGGGTAGACAGCTCTTACCTCTGAATTCACCTCTGCCGCTGCATAGCTGGTGGAACTTCTTCATTCTGTTACCTGCAGGACTCTGTGATTATTAAGCCAGAGACTGTATTTGTGCTGTTCCACATGGTATGACTGTCACAGAACTACCAGTAAGGTTTAGGAGGTTTCACAGTGTTGCTGTTTTGATGTTACCTTTAATGCTGTCGTCTCCTCTTGCACAGATACTGGGACGTGGGTGTTTAACTTTCATTGAAATGTACACAAAATACCAATTTAGAGCAGCCCTTTTTCTGGTTGCTGAAAAGCTGTGGTTTGGTGACTAAGTTAGATTTTGTTTTTTAGCTGCTGTTGCATGGTTACTCAAATTTATGAGAGATATTTTAGGTGATGCGCTCAGAGATTGCATTTCCAAACCAGAGACTCCAATATATTAACTTCCTGTCATAGCTCCTATTACATTTTAATTATTTTCTTCTGATTTCAGCAAGGAACTGCCAATTCTATTTAAACTACCTAAAATGCAAAATTAGAATACCCCAACTGTGGTTGTTACCTACAGATATCTCTGTTTTCTTTCAGGTCTCCTGCAATATCTCTTTCTGGGTCATAATTCTTGTGTCTTTACCTGTTGTGCATAAGACACTGATTTTTCCCACCTTGTAACTGAACCTGTGAGTCAAACTAGCTGGTCTGTCTGGTTTGCAACTTTCCCCAAGAGGATCCTGTGACCAGTGTAGAACAGAGTGACCAGATGATCTTAAAACCAAAGTTATGTTTAAGTGGAAAAGGGGAACATACCAGAGCGCAGAGGAGAACAGCAGGCAGATGCGGGTCAGTGGGGAATTCTTTGCTGACCTGGGGTGTGCAGTGCTGGGGGTACTGCTGTCAGACCAGCAGCCTGGCTGGTGGGCTGGCTCCAGGGCGACGGTGTAGAGGAGGTGGAGAAGCTCAGGGGCTTGCCTGAAATGGAGAGGGGCTGTGACCAGGAAACACACCCAAGCCTTTGGATAGTGGAGCACTTCTGGGGCCAAGAACAGCCAGAACTGTCTCCAGGCAGCAGCAGATGTTTGTTCGGTCTTTTTTCTTAATTGTTTCTCCCCTCCTTTGTAGGAACAGGTGTATTTTTTATCTAGGTGGTGAGAGAAAGGGTGTGTGTGGGCAGGGGGCTTTTTTCTTTGGTGTTGGCAAGCTGAACTCCATTCTCTCTTGTCTGGAAAACCAATAAAATTATCTATTACATCAAAAAAGCATATGTTTGTTTTCTAGAGAAGGTGCTCTCAAGCTTAGCTTTGTTAAGAGAATTACACTGGCCCACAGTGAGAACAGCTGTCCTGAGCTGGGAGCTAGGGAGGATGCAGTGTACGTGCCCTCAGGAAGAAATGATTTTCCAACCTGTGGATTTTCGTCTCATGTGGAGGTGCAGGCAGCAGCACCTCTGCTGGGCTGCATGCAAGACTATTTCTATAAATCTAACTATAGATAGATTTACCATCTTCCATGGGGAAAAGAAGATACGGCAGATCTCTGGGAGGGTTCTTAGCCACAGACGGGATGTTTATCCCCTCTCTGGAACCTTCATTCTAGATAAGTAACACAGCACTCTGTGCCGTTGGAACAGTACATGCTTACATACTGACAGATCTGGCTTGTTCTTTCCAGATTGCTAAAGCTTATTTCCAAAGGTCTCATTATTGGAGCTCTTCCACTGTGTATTTAAAGCCACTGATATCTTGCTGTCAATTATATGAAAACAAATTGCCGTTACTTTGTACTTTAAGGGGGACCTCGCAATAAAAATATGGTTATCAACAGTTACACATACGGAAGTGTTTTAAAAATATTTTAAGTGCACTGCATTAGCTAAAGGTATGAATGAAGTTGCCTGTATGCATTGCTTTGCAAACAAGGCCTTAAATTCGAGGATTATCAAGGTTGCTGGTCTGTTTTTCTATATATATGGTCAATGAAATTAGAAGCCTTATCTCTAGGCAAAAAAGTTCATGTTTTCTTTGGTTTATGTAATTCTTTCAGCTAGGAAATATGCAGTATGAGTAGTTTAAACAACTGTTTGTCCCTTTATAGTTGGTGTGAAACATTGATGCATTGTTCTATGCTTTTTAGTAATTACTTTACACAATATATCAGCGTATAATGCAGAGAATTCTGAAAAACTTCTGTGGATTTCTGAGAAGTACAGTTACTTTTAGCTCAGAGAAATGGTATTATGGTATATGCAGTCAAATTATAAAGAAATAAGGTTATTTTTGGGGGGAGGAATGTGTTCATATTTGAACATGTAAGTCTAATTATAAATGTAAGCCTCCTGTGGTTCATGAAGCTAAAATACTTGTTGGTGCACAACTGTGATAGTTTTGTGCAGAAAGAGATGTGCTGAAGCACATATACATTTGTACATGTGAATCTTGGGTTCACGTCAGATTGCTACTCCTCTCTTGACACTTCACAGTGGGAGGAAATGGCTGAAATGATTCATTGGCAAAAAAAAAAAAAAAAAAAGAAAAAAAAAAAAGAAAAGGAAGAAAGAAAAAGAAAAAGTGTGGGACTTAAGGATTTCTAATAATGGAAAAAAACAAACATATTTTCCCCTCCTCTCAAGCTTAATTTTTTTTTTACAGGCTGGAGCAAAAGAAGAGTAAAATATGTATTGCAACAGATGGGTCATTTAATTCAGGTATATGACATCTAGTGCATAAATTGGAAGTCAGTCAATGGACAATTCAAGTGCTATAAAGGAGCATGTGATCAGTGGTCTTACAGTAATTGCCATGGGCTGTACTTGTCACTTGAGTCTCCTCACTTCAGCTGAAACTTTCTTTGTTATCTTTGAAGACTGAACAGATTCTGATGGGTTTGTACAATCATTTAAATACAGGTTAAAAGAAAAAGACTTTGCATTTATGGTGTTTCAGGAATGCTGGGAACTAGAAGTGAGACTGCAGAGGCTTTGTTCCATAAACAAGGCTATGTGTACCCTAAGAGGCCTTCTGTATTTTGAAGTATTTCACATTGTCTGCAGGTATAGTATTATTTAATATATCTTAGGGAAAAAAGAAAGAAAAAACACAGAAGGCTCCTTCCTTGCTGCTATTGATAATGTCAATGATTGATATTGATAATGACTTTTTTTCTTCCCCATCATCTTCCTGAGATCACTTGGACAGCTAAAGACTGCTGCATGTGGCCCCAGTAACATCTGCCAATAGCTTTGTCCCAGCTTGCATTGATACTGGCAGGTGACTTTAGCAACTTGGGAGAAATACTGTCCTTCTTTAAAAATTTATTTTCCAGATATTCCCCCCTTGTGCCCTTGGCATAAGTGGGACAGTGACCTGGAGGAGCATGCTTCTTACATGCAGATTCAGAGCTTGCTTTGCTTCTTTTCCTCCTCCATGAACTCACTGCAGATGCAGCCAGAAATTCTTTAGTACATCTGGCAAACACATGCCTGGGGTGGGACAGGGGGAAGTAGGAGGGGAAGTAGTTGAAGTTAGAAGGGACCTCTGGAGATCATCAGGTCAAATGCCCCTCCTGAGGCAGGATCAGCTAGAGCAGGTTGCCTGGGGCCATGTCCAGCCAGGTATTGAATATCTCCAAGCACAGAGGCTCCACAGCCTCTCTAGTCAACCTGTTCCAGTGTTCAGCTACGCTCACAGTGAAGAAATGTTTTCGTATGTTCAGACAGGATTTCCTGTGTTTCAGTTTGTGCCTGTTGCCTCTAGTCCTGTTGCTGGGCATCACGGAAAAGAATCTGGCTCTGTTGTCTCCACACCCTCCCATCAGGTACTTACAGACATTGATCAGATGCCCCCTGAGCCTTCTGTTCTCCAGGCTGAATAGTCCCAGTTCTCTGAGCCTTTCCTCATATGAGAGATACTCCAGCCCCTTCATCATCTTTGTAGCATTTAGCTGGACTTGCTCTTAGCCGGACTTGCTCTGCTATGTCCATGTCTGTCTTGTATTGGGAAGCCCAGAGCTGGACCCAGCACTCCAGATGCTGCCTCACCAGTGAGGAGTGGAGGGGAAGGATCACCTCCCTCAAATTGCTGGCAACACTCTGCCTAATGCAGCCCAGGATGCTGTTGACTTTCTTTGCCGCGAGGGCTCATTGCTGCCCCACATCCAACTTGTTGTCAAGAACCACCAAGTGACATCAGAACCAGCTAATGTATCAGTCACTTTCCCATTTTTGTGTCATCTGCAAGCTTGCTGAGAGAGCTCTTGGTTCCATCATCCACATCTTTAATGAAGGTGTTAGTCAGAAGAGTCCCCAGTATCACCCCCTAGGGTATACCACTAGAGACCCTCTGAGCCCAGCAGTTCAGTCAGTTTTTGAAGCTGATGGGTCAGCTTCTTCTGGGAGAAGATCTGGTTAATCTCTTTTGCATCCCCTCTGGTGCTGCAGTCTGCTGACTTCCTCCAGCAGCTCCTTCACTTGGTGGCATACCTCCTGCAAGCTGGGAGACCATCTGCCCCAGCTTCAGTGAGAGGTCCCATGCACTCCCTGCAGCCCAAGACATGCAGAGCTGCATCCTCCTTCTGAAGCTCCATCTGTGTCAAAGCCTCTGATGTTGCAGAGACAGTTGCTCCAATGGCTGCCCAGGACCGTGCCCTAGGGCATCTCACTACCATAGCAGAGGACATGCATGCTGGTCTGAGCAGAACTGCTAGCCCCTTCTTTGCACTCCACTACATGAACTGCTGCATCTGCCAGCTGCACCCTGGGCCTGGCTCTTATATAAGACTCTCCCTAGCACTGGCTGAAAGGGTGCTTGACCCTCCCTAATCAGGGGGCAGCTGGAATGAAGGTCCCAAGCACCCTTTGGTCAAAGACAGCTGATGGAACTTATTAGAAGCAACTAGAACTTGCTAGCAGCTTGCCAGAAGCCAAAGTCTTCTGTGGCTGTTCTGAACTGACAGCAGCAGGCATGCTCAAGTCCTTCAGAAGGTTTCCAGGAGTCCCCTGAGGATCTTCACGTCCCCAGAAGATGAAGGAGATCTCGAAGCAGAGCCCAGAAACTGCTGTGCATACTGCTGCATCCACTGGCCACCTTTATCAGCTACTTGGAGCTGAGATAAAGACATTCTTTGACACTTTTCTAAGTCTGTTTCTGTTGTATTCCAGTGGGAAATTGAGATTATTATAAGATACCCAAGAATTTAGGGACAAAGTTTGCTTTGCTGCTCCTCCCCCATAGCCAAGATCTTGTTTGTTATTTGTGCTGCCACAGTGTCTGTAGACCCCAGCTGTGATCAAGGTCTTATTGTGTGAGGCACCATAGAAATGCATTGTATGTCACAGTTCTTGCCACAATGACAGTACAGTTTAGTTTGAGAAGACAAAAAGGGGTGGCTGAAGTAACAGAATTGTGCTGTGACTTGTGTAAAGTCACCCAGTGAGCAGCAGGCAGGATCAAAAGTAGGACCATGGTCTCCAAGTCTCAGTGCCCCAGCAAAACTATGGACAGATTTCTTTTTAAAGAAAGACTTTCATTAGAAGAGAATGTGATTTTTGGAGATTTTCTTACTAATGGACCTTTGGGAATGCCAGATAGAAAAGGAGCTGAAAAATTTTAGATGAATCATTGGATGAATTAGGTATAAATCTCTCTGAAATTGATTGGAAACAGGACTTGGGCTACGTTTAGTGACTTTCTCCCAGTTGTGAGAAGAGTCAGTGGGAGCTTCACTTGCTTTCCCTACATTTAACTAATTTAACAAACCTAGCTCTACCCTGCCATCCTTCTGCTGAAGAAGTTATAGAGAAAATTTCCACTTAGGCTGACTATTGTTTTTAATCAAAAAGATAAGTCTTTTTATTACAAACAATGTTTTCAGGTGGGTCACGAAATTTAATAATTTATATCAAAGGGAACCTGACCTCACATATAGTTGTTTTTTCTCTGTTTAACTTTTCTCTGATCAATACAGGAACTCATTAACAAATTGGTAAAACAAGAGAAAGAAACAGGAGAAGCACTAGCTCTTGCAAAGGGACACTAGCCCCTTTTAGGGATATGCTACAAGTCCACAGCTTATAATGACACAATAGACAAGATAATGAAGAGAACAGATAGAAAGACGAGAACAGTGAATGTTTAATGATGTGAGCTGGTCTAGAGTAACTCTTAAGGAACTCCAAGCCCTGATGTGAATAAATATCCAAACATCTAGATACTTCCCAGTCATCTAATCTGTTGCCTGACTAGGTCTTCTGGAACAGTTGGGAGGTCTGCTTCAAAAAGCAGTTCAAAAGTCCTGCTCATTATTTTCAAAACTGCTAGGTATTTGACTCATTTGCAGATAAAGTCTTTTTGATTTTATCCTGTTACAGATATTGGGCCCTGTTTTATAGCATTAAAATCTAGAGAAATACTGTTGAATTTGATTAAATCCATTGTTCCTCATAATTCAAACATATAACTTACATATAATGCAATATAGATACAATATATAATAATATCCTACATAATTTCTGTTAAAAAATTGTATCCTGCTGACTCAGAGTATTTTATTGAAGTGCGTTGACTTTCTTGGTAATTTCAACTAAAGCTAAAAAGGCTTACCTGCTGCATTTTTTTAGAATTATGCTGTATTTTTATCAATACAAATTGAAGGAAAGTTAGTAGAAAATTACCAGCTATGAATTATGAGCCCCAAACTTACATTCCATTGGCTAATATGCCACCGGACAATAAGAAAAAAATGCACCAGTTGCCACATCATTTAAAATAAACCATTTTTGTAATGATTGCCAATTAGGATATCAATAAACTCCTATTCCATATTCTTCTTATTATTTAATATTCTTTTCAGTATTCAATTCTATTCAATTTAATATTCTTATTCAAATTGTTGTATTACTGAAAGCTCATTTTAGATGTTGTGGTAGCCAAACTGTTTATTGTAAAGAATAGACAGAATGGATCTCAAAAATATTTCTATCATCTTCTTTTAATAAAATGAGTCCATGTCTTTGAGTTGAAATGGTTTCATTAAAAATACATATCTTTCCAGGGCAATATTAACATTTTGATTTAATTTTTATTATTCAGAATGGAAAAAAGACAGAATTTCCACCATATGGCAGTGCTGGCTTCTGAGCAGTTTTTGTGCGAGGCACTTCACTGCCTTTCCTACTCTGTCCTGAAGATGTTACAGTTCAGCAGATCACTACTTCCATTTGCTCTTCTAATTTAGTTCAAGCAAACAAGATAGGCAGATAACACTGTAGAGGGATAGCAATGTCCTGTTATGCAAAAGTGGGGGAATAGTCTGTACAAGAGACTCTTTTTCACTTGTTCAGTTAAAATCCTTATAAGCACATTGCACTGTGGAAGAGAGTAAGCTGGGGTAGTACACTGGCCACAAAACACATTTCCTCAAGGTACCTGCTGTATAGCTTGTGGTGGTCGTGAGCAGGAAATGGCCATTCACCTCATGGGAACAGTCCAATGCTCCATACCATGCAGGGTGCTGGCTTCTCTTCGAGGCTTCATCTGTGTGAGAACAGAGCTCATAGAAAGTGAGTCATGAGACCGTCACTCTCATCCCCATCACAGCCCTGCTTAGAATAAGATCTGGTCTAGAGTATACATGCAGTTACATACCTGGCAACAATGTCTATGTATTTGGGTGCTGAGTCACATTTTTTTTCACTTCCTTTCAGTTTGGTACTTTTGCTGTGCATTGAAGAGGATGGACATGGGTGTTCCAGCATTTGGACTTTGAATACTTTCACTTTTTGAACAGTTTCTATGATTTAGGTAATTTGTTCAACTGCAAACTTAAAAAAAAAAAACAAAAAAGGAGAAAGTAACATCGGTAACATCACCTCAATATGTGAAATCATTTAAATCCTGTGTATGCTGCTGTGTGTGTAGATAAGAAACCTGAGGAGCCTTCTGATCCATCCATAGTACAGGTTTATCTTGAGAAAGCAGTAATAGCACCTATTCAACTGCCTGTTTTCCTTCCCTGACTTCTCCCCAGAGGTCCCTAGCACTGCTGCCGAGATGGCTCAGCTACTCATGAATCAGCTGCTGAATAGTTGCTATAGGAGCCTGAAGAAAAGGGCATCATTTTGATGTTCCATAATACACTAAGACTGTAGTGTTTGATGGCTAAGTAATGGCTTTACAGGCAGCTCCCCAGTTTAAAGTCCTTCAAGCTTTTGAATCAGCACCATTAAACTGGCTGCTATTCTGTTAGCAGTGGAGCTGTGGAAACTTGGAGCCCAGAGCAAGGCAGCAGGCAAAGTACATGCTCAGGAAAAGTTTATAACTGCACTGTACTCTGTGTTACTGCAGACACACTGCTGGATGTGCCTGAGCTACCAAGTTTGACTCCTGTGAGCAGCAATGTAACCAGCATCCAGCTTGCAGATGATCTCAGTTGCAAGGCCAAGCTTTCCAAGGTGAAAAGAAATGAATACTTCTGTCTAAAACGGCTTGCCCTGATGAAGACTAACTTGTAGAATAGGAAGGTAGTTATTTTATACCCTGCAAATGCTTCTGGGAGAAGTGAGCTATGTCAGAGCCCATACTGCTATGTAGGTGGTAATAAACTGTGCAGAGAATACACACTTCATGCAGACTCTCTCATGTATGATGAAACTCTTTAGTTCCTGCCAGACATTATGGTGGTTTCCTAGCACGTAAGAGTAAATATGATTCAACTTCACATCAGCCTCCTGAAGCTTCTACAAATCTCGAAAGAGAGATCGTCTTCACATTGCACACAGTGCTGACAATCCTATAAAAAGCACTTACTGCAATAGAGTTCATGTGTATGAAGCCCTTAAACTGACGAAGGGTGGTCATGGCTCTCTGAGAGCAAATCTGCAATCCATGTTACTACTTCAGGAGTGATCTCTATTATAGAGAACCGAAATGAAATGCAGGTTGCGTATTGGATAAGCAGTGTGACCTATGGGAAGGCCATTTAAAGTGCAGAATAATAATATAGGGTTGTGAACAAAAGAGCTGTAAAGTCAGGAAAATCCCCAGCAAGGCCCCTGCTTGCCCCATTATGAGCCAAGGAGATGGGAAGGGGAATCCATCCTAAACAAGAAAAGGGAATGTAAAGGCTCTGTAAGTTCCCAAGTGCAAGTTCCTTGGGGGAGGGTGAAGCCAGAGCCCATCTGATGAGAAGGTATAGCTAGAAGACAGCTCACAGTTATGCGTAGTTCCCATTTGTCACATGCAAACTGAGAATTTGTAGTCCAAGGAGACTTATACTCAGAAAAGGCTATTATTTCCACAGTAAAAATTAGATTTTCTTCTGGAAAACACAAATGATTTGTGAAAGTAATGTTAATTTAGAGCTTACATGCTACTTTGAAAACAGCAAATGTTATTTAGGTAATATGGATGATATATTTATTATTTTTAAATGGATAAATGTAAATAAGGACATATGAATGTCTGTTCTAAATATAAGCAAACTTTGTTTACAGAGTCCTGTTAGGTAAGTGGTATTCAAATAGGATTTTTTTCCAAAGGAAGGTGAAAGGACTGGCTTTATGGTCAGACAAAATAGATGCTCCGTTCCCAGGAAGAGGCTTCAAGATGCCTCAAGAAAGCAAATATTGTGATTTCTTAGTAATTGGTTCCTAGGTTAGATTTGTCTCAGCAGGATGTACAAATAGGACTCTGCTGGATCTAGCAGTAGAGGTGGATCCAGGAAACCGAGACACGCTCTGGTTTTGAACTCTCTAGACTTCTCTGCTATTCAGAGCTGGAGTTTGAGTTTCTACAGAGGAGTGCTCCAGGCATTTCAGGGGCAGAGAGCTTGTCATAGAGTGGAGGGTCCCTAAAAGGCCCAGAGAGGTCATTGAATTGGTGGGTGTTTCTTTTGACAAGGACAACCTATTAGGGAACCTCTTTTTTTACTTCACACATAATTCCATTTAATGTTAAATCTGTAATTCAATCTCATTTTTACCTTATAAGGATATTGTGATGAAGAATAAATGATCCAATGAAAAGGTAGAATGTTCTTCCTTTGTTCAAGGTTGAACATAATCAGAAACATTTCCACTGCACTCTGCAGTGGACAGGGATAGTACATACATCACAACCTCATTGATTACTTCAGGAAAGTAATTTTATATTTAGACTGTGATCTGTTTTGCATTTAGCTGAACTTCCCAAGCTTGGATCCAAAGTTGTCTGCAGCATAACCCAGCTATCTGATTGCTCCCACATGTGTGGTTAGCCTATCTAGATCTTTTTTGTGCTGTTCTTTCTTCTTCTACTCTTAATTTTAGTTTGTTTGTATTTGTAGTTTTTTAAAAGTAGGTTCTATCCTAAAATCCATTCTCTCATTCCTGTTTATGATTTGCAGTTTAGTAAAGCAATCATGAAAATTTCCTGTCATTGCTTCTCATTCGGTGACTGAAAATAATTCTTGAGACGAGGTACTCCAAATCAAATTGGTCAAAGCCACTTTTCCATCACCTTCATCACAGGTGTACCCTTGTGCACCTTTGGTGCGACCCTTGTGTTAAAACTCTTGCAAGAAATAGTATTGTGTTGCAGTGCCGGTTCATGCTCCTTCGGCTTTGGTTTCATTTATTTAGCAAATATTTTTGAATTTGTTCCCATTTGCAAATTGAATTTTATTTTGGAGGAATGTGGGATTTTATCACTGTTTCTGTGGTCTGGCCACCTGTAACACTATTTCAGTGACACACATTGATCATCCCAGTTCTGCGAAAGGTATTCCTTCCATTCAAAGCATCTGCCACGGTTAGCAGTCGATCAAACAGCTGGTGTTGCTACAACATCATTTTAGCTCACTCTCTAGGATAACAAGTATTCTTGTCTGTCATGTGAACAGACAGGAGCCTGGTGTTAGTACATGAGGGAGCTGCTGACCCAGGAGTTCTAGACCCCAGAGTTTTTTAGCTTTTAATTTTTTAACGCAGTAGAAATTTTTAATAAAACCAGCCAACTGGGAATATTCATTAGCAAAACTCTAGAACATAGATATTTTGTAGACTCTGTATGTATTTCATTAATACTTGAAAAAATGAATTCCATATGCAAATAGTCTGAATCATTTTGCAATGAACAAGCTGTTATTTATGTATTAACATTTCCTAAAGAGGCAGTTTCTATAGAACATCAGGAAGCAGCCATAAAAGTGAATATGGGAAGAGTCTGGGACAGAAACAACAAGTGGATGCATTTTGCAATGTGCTATAAAGAAACATTCCATAGCAAAGGTAAGATTACATGCGGTACAAATCGCTTGCCTTTGTGAGCTGGCACAAAATATAGTTAAAATAAAAAAGTGACATCTTATGTGACAGAACCTGAGTAGGCAGCACAGCATTTATCACCTCCTGTTCACTAGCTTTTCTTTTTTAAAATTAGTGAGATTTATCTTATATGACGCCTACTAATGGGTCTCATTGGCATGAATAAAAACAAAATAAGAAATGTAGCTACATAAAATAATACCATAAGTTGCTGTAGCCAACATATAACCAGGAAGGAACAAAGTCATCCTTGGTGCTATGGGAAAAGAACTGTACAAGGGTGGATACAGGCCCTGAAGTTTATTGCTTTCTGGGTCTATATTTGTTTGGTTTTGTGCTCAGAAATTCTGCTTGGGAAAAGCTATACATTTAGCTATTTGCCACAAAATGAAGATTGGACTGAGATCTTGAGTTCAGCTGTGTAAATTTGAAGTTATTCTGCCAAAGCCAGTGAAGTCATTCTGGTTTTATATTTGTAAGCCTTTAATCAGAATATGTCAGTGAACAGGAAGATGTGACACATGAAAATCAATGGTTGATGCTGCTGTTTTTCTTTCAGGCTGAGCATTTTGACATCTTGCTTGCTTGGTTTTCTGTGCTGAGTTTTCTGATTCAGGCAGGCCATGCACTGAGACCAATAATACTCTCTCTTAAGAAACATGGAATCTGGGATGTTTCTGAAAACCAAACCAAATCAAAACAAACAAAAACAAACCTAGCCCAGCTTAATTTTAAGACACAAACAATCAAATATTTTGAATTTTGAATGACATGATTTTAACAGAGAGATGAAGAGTGCCATCACAGAGAAATCTTCATCTAAGAGGAGGAGCAGAGCAGGGAAGAAGACAAATTATTTTATGACTGTATTTATTAAATCAGAGCTTGCAGCAGAACTCAAGCAAAATCACATGGGGAGGCTGAAGGAGTGGAAGCACTGTCCGTATAGCAACTATATACACAGTTCTAAAATCTGACTTTTAGCAAGGGAATGAAGTGAGCACATTTTTGAAGGAGGCAGAAAATGGTGACCACTGTTTAGATTTTATTTTGTGATGTCTTTTCTGATGAGTCACTTTTTAATACCCACACTTGAAGGATGCCTATAAATGTACCCCAGAGCTCAGTGGGAGCACACACATAATTACAACTGGGAACTGATGTAGTGGTATTCCCCTGTGAAAATGGGAAAGAGGCCAAGATCCTGTCTCCTCCCACTGTCCTTAAGTTGCCAGTTACCCCCCAAAAGTAGAGGCAACCATTAGCTACAGTCCAAAGAGAGCAAGAACAGCTATTCTCCCTTTCTCCTTTCCTGCCTGGTACACCGACATCATCTGACCTGCACTCATCTGGGAACAAACACACCAAATCTGTCCTAGAATTTGTGCAAGCTTTGCAGGGCCCTCACATGGAAAGTAATGGCTTGGGCAGTACGTGGGTTGTTCTTTTTCAAGCTCTCCTTATTCCAGCAACAAATATCTGTGGTGTGAATGTACCCAGTTTGTCTGCATACAGTATCATGTACTGCACATTGTGTTCTTTGGTATTTCAGTAAACAGAAAAGTTAACATAACACAGGCCTAGGAGAAAGGAAGGTGTATGAATACAGCAACGTACCTTGTACAACAATGCAGTGCAGATTTCACTGTGAAAAAGGAACAGCTCAGATGATAGGCTCAGGGTTGAGGAGTTAACTCTATGATTTCATTGTGCACTGGGTGCAATGAGAGGTTTGGATGATCAATTACTATTCTACTGTACAATTCCATTACCTTTTGCTCATTATCTTGCCTGTCTTTTCTACATATAAAGTGAGCCATCTTTTGATCTGTATTTTTGTAGTAGCACCTGACAGCCTTGAGTGTAAACCTCATACAGGCATAACAAAACACCTGTGGTTGTTTGCTAGCTATCAAGATATTTTAGGACATTAAACACCAAATTGGGATGTATACAACAAGATTATGAAATGTGTGGAACACCTATCACAATGTTTAAGGTGACTAGCCATTATTAGACTGAGCATCCAGCATGATCTATTGTATACCAGAGCACTCTTTTGATAGGTCTTTCTAGGAGTGGTCTAAGTGCTTTAAATATGTATCAGTGGTGCACAGCACTGACTGTGACCTTATATATAGATGTTACTTTGCTATAAGTCACCAGTCGTCATTCCTACTCATTCAAGTTTTCATCATCAGAGTATTGGCAACAACAAAGCATTTACCAAGGGAAAAAAAAAGCATTTTCGACTGGAAGTTATTAACTGACACTTCTCATTTAAGCAATGTCACTTACAACCAAATATTTAGACTCCAAATCAGGATAATGAAAAAACATTTTCAGAAGTGTGATGGAGCTTCTTTCTGTCTAATTGACACTTGTACTTCCCTGCAATTGGTGGGGATCAAGTTTCATAGAAGTATGAGGTAGTTACCAACCTAGAATCTGCAGCCTTGACATACATTATGTGGACAATATTTAAATCAATAATGTCTTTTACTGCTTACTAAATTCTGTGTGGTTGCTAATAAGGAGATAGGTGAATACATACCTTGTCACCTAGCAACTTCAGATGAATGTTCTGAACAGTTTTTGAATGAATAGTTGCTGATGGATTCTCAAAAATAGCAATTTTTTTGTTGGTTGTGCAGTTGGAAGGTGTGGTCCCCCATATGTGCTTGTGTGAAATGATAAGCAGGCAACTGAAAGGAGAGTGACACAGAAGAAGAAATAAAAATGGAATCATATGGTGTAATTGGCATACATACATATATATATATATATATATATATATATATAGAATTTCTGTTTCTATTCTTTTAAGTTGGCTCTGCATAAATTTTCATGACATACCTCAAGTTTCCTGTCTGTTCCATGGCATGCTAGTCAAATTCTTTCTTACAGGAGAAATCGGCACATATATCCTTTGGTACACTAAACAACCCCCCCGTATAAGGTAGAAAAATTAGTGCTGGAACTCATTATTTACTTACGGTGTACTGTAATATTATTATTCTTTGGCTGTAGAGGGGTGCCTGCACTAGACTTCACCCTTGCACCTTAGAGCTAAATAGCAACTGGTAGCAATAGTTGAAATTGTATTAACAACAGCAGCTTGGGGGGGTGGGTGGTTTGGACAAGGGTGGATGCGGCCAGATGCAACCTGGATGAAGTGGGACAGCTGTGGGCAATGATAGCTTTTGTATCGTGTTCTCTAAGCAGCGCTCATGGAGCAGGGAGAGGGCTACAGTGCCTTCACCCTGTCTAGTAAATTCACATCTGGACAGGGCAGAGTCACTTCTAGTCCAGAGCAGATTGAGATTCTGAAGTAATTTAAAACAGTCAGGCCTTGGTGACTGGGTTCCCTTAGTATTGTGTCTGTAATGACCAGCCTGATGATGCAAAACACCTACAGAAGCACTCCAACGGGCTGCCAGTGATTCCCTTTCTAAAGCGTAGTCTCTTGGTGATGGAACTAATCTAGGAGTTTTATGTGGCCCTGCTGCCAGTTTACATGTCACTGGACATTCCTATGAGAAAAGGAGCATGGCTGTACCAGGGCTAACTTCTACTGGACTGACTACTGGAATGGTTTGTCTGGGACAAAGTGTACCCCCAACTCAACAGCTTGACAGAATGTGCTAATAAATTAGAGTAAGGTCCTATTGTAAATAGGCTTTATGCTGAGGGTATAATTTTGAATGATTGTTCGCAGCAACAAAGAGAAAGGTTGATTTCTTAAGAAACCAAAAGTATCTGATTTCCCCAAACTTAAAAGCCAAAGTATTACAACAGCTATTTATTTTTGTAAGTGGGGGTACTTCTTCCATTCATGTGATAATTTAAAGCACATTATTTTTGTTCAGTGTAGGCACTGAAATACATTAAGAATAAAGACAGCACTACTGAATACTGCTGAGTTCTTTGAAAGCTTTCTTGGCTTTCTCTTTCAGCTTCCAACTTTTTGCCTGAAAAATAAGAAACACATTTTAATGATGAAGCCCACAGTGTGAAGAATAAACTGGGGAACAAAGAGGAAATTACTACAAGAAGTGTGAGACAGGTCAGGCAGGTTGGTTAACAAGCTGTCATTAATGATCTTTAGCTCACTGTCTCTGGGATTATGTTTATCATAGCATAGGGCTTGCTTTTATTTAGTTAATTTAAACACTGAATAAACCAGTTGCCAGTTAGCTTCAGGTTACAGCCCTATTTGAAAAGGTCTTTCTGCATGTTGTCCATGTATTTGTTCCAAGCTGCATGTGTCTTACGGTAGGATCTTACAACTGCGATGCTGTCTGCTAGATGAGAAGATGTGTGCAGCTGTGCACAATTAGTGCGTAGGTCCCTAAGTGTCCAGACTGGAGAAGCCATTGATGCACTGGAAAGGGCACTTGGGGCTCACTCAAGAGTGAGCTTGTGAAAGTCCCAGTCTGAGATGTAGGCAGGGTATCCCCAAAGTTCACACCGGGCTTTGACACTGCTGGAGACACTGGTTCCACAATGCGGATGCAGCCTAAGAAATGCCTGAAGTTTGGAACGAAGCAGTAGGATGAAATCCAGTGGCCCTTTATAGCCTGGTTACTGCCATTAAGATTTTGCATTAGAAATGGGAGTGTGACCATCTCCAATCTCATTTTCATCAGAGGGAAAATAAAAGTTTGGCTAGCTTGTGGGAGGTTTAGGCAGTTTGCGAAAGACTCTTCACGAAGTTATCAAAATAAAAGTGAGCTTCCTGTAGAGACAGAAAACACATCAAAATGTTTTCCTGAAGTCAATAACTGGGCCCTTACATACATTAGAGACTGATAGTTCCTGCTGAAAAGGGTGCTGTGTATTTCTAGTGTACATTTTAAGGTCCAATCAGTTGCTGTCCCATAGTGCAGTCTGTGTCTGGCAATACTGAAAAGATATATTTTGTCTAAGAAATTAGCAACAGGCCACCTTGTAGCCTTTTGATATGGGCAGGGAAAAATGTTAGTGCTAAGCACTCTGACTCTTTGCTGAGTTACATTTATTTTTCATGTAAATGTGAAAAGAAACAAAGATACAGGCGTGAGAAATTAAATATTTGAAGATGTCTAGTACAATAATGTTTTTGCTGTCTTTTGGGTCAGGAAGGAACGATAGATGGTCTTCCTTCTTCTTTTCTATTCTGTATTTTTAATGCCCACTCTGCTCTCCATTCGCAGTGTTTTTCCATATTTATACTGCTATTATTCATTATTATAACTTTCATGAGTGCCAGATTTCAGATTTTTTCTAATTCTGCACCACTATTTCAGATTCTTCCAGTTATTTCAGGTTTTTCTCTTTTTCCTCCCCCTCTAATACTTTCAGAAGAGAACTGTAGATTCATAAGCTAACAGGCAGGACTCTGTGCGGAGGGGGAAGGTTTTTTTTACATGATTTTCCTCCCTGTTTATTTCTGCAGGCTGCAGTCTGACTTTCCATCACAGTTGCTTGACAGTGTGTTTTCAGAGACATTCTACTGCAAGTATATTGTGCTAGTGTTTGTATGGATGTGGATATACAATACCACACCTAAGGCAGGGGCCTCAGTTCTCCAGTTTGAAAAGACCCCCAGTATCAGTCAGCCAGTGAAATCTGTCAATTGTTTTTGCATTGTATGGCATTACGTGCATCCTGTGTGAAAGGCATATTGGACATAGCTTTTTTTCCCCCTTCACCCAGCTTCAGTCGTCTACTGCTTGGATACTGAGCAGCTCGATTACATATTTTAAGATAACACGCCTGTCCAGTTGATCTGCTGTTAACGCAGAGTGATTTTATGTCATGCTGTCAAGGATCTGACTGGCCTCACTCACCAAGTGATGTGAAATCTCTTTGTGGAGGCAGTTTTGTGCTCTGTGGCTGGAAGTAGGAGTGGGGAGGTGCTCCTATGTGGAACTGTGCTGGTGGCCTCCAAAATCCTCACCATGCCTTTGCTAATGTTACAGAATTTCCAACTCTTGTCAATGTGACCCTTCTAGCTGTGGCTGGTGCTTATAATCTTGCTCTCTTTATTGCATACCAATTAATTCATCTCTGAAATCTCTCTTCACATGTGAAAATCTTTAAATTGCCAATCCACCAAAGACGCTAAGTGCATGTTTTAGAAATCCCAGGATATTACTTGTCCCCCCAATGGATTTAAATTTTTTTAAGCTAGCTACTCTCTAGATTGAATTGTGCAGCTAAGTCTTTCTCTTGGCAAAACACAATACCGCGTATTCATTTGTTATCAGTATAATGTGGAAATAGTGCTAAAGCAATGTTATGACAGGTGTACTATGGTACAACTGGTAGAAAATATGAGCTGAGTATTCGGGTCTCAGCAACTGACAGGAAGATGAGAATTTAGTTCTGTTTAGTGCTTAGTGTGTGAAGTCATAGAAATACAAGAATGGCCTTCTGATTCAGAGCACAGGTCAATCTAGTCTAGTATTCTGTCTTTAGCAATGACCAATAGAGATTGTCTTTAGCAATGACAATAGAAACAGCGAAAGACAAGCATATTCTCCTGAGTATGGCAGCTGAGCTTCCAGACACCTGTGGCCTAGGGGCTTCCTGAGCTAGAGTGTTTTTTCATGCTTAGTAAACCTTTGTGAATTTTTTTTCCTTCCAGAAATGTGTCTAAATGCTTCTTGAATTTGCATAAACTTCCCTATGGACAGTATCCAGCAGCAATGAGTTCCAAAGCTGAACCACATGCCATATGAAAAACTATCTCCTTTATTTTGAACCTGTCCTCTGGACATTTCATTTGATATCCCTACATTTTACATTATCATTTTATAGACCTTTATCATATCCTCCTTCGGTTTCGTCCTTCCAGGCTGAAGACTTCTAGTCTCTTTACTATTTTCCTGTGCAGATGCTGTACAGGAAATTTTGAATATTGTGGCTCTTTATATCTTTCTCAGTCTCTATTTCTACTGTATCATTCTGGAGACAGCATATAGTTGTGACGAGTGATTGCTATTTGAACAAAGATTTCTTGTTGATATGTGAACTGATTCCTCTTAATTCTAATGAGGGAAGAGCTTTTCCCTCTCTCTTTTTGGCTGCATGAATGCATTTGAATCTCAATCCTCCAACCATTTATAACCATATTTATTTTCTGTTGGTTTTGTTTGTACCTATAATAGTTCTTGGCAGATTACCATGGCATTTTTGGGAAAGGGAATCTTCTCCCTTTTTCTGTGTCTCTTATTCAAGCTGTTTGTGTGCCTGAATCCACCAGTGCTGAGCCAGAGTTTAGTATTACTTTCTAATTAGAGTGTGTATGAGCCATAATCAAAAATTTTGAGCTGCAAATAAGGATGGTCCATTTAGTCCATTACAAGGAAACAAACACAAAATGGGAGACAGAAATACTATAAAACTATGTTGCTTCACTGAGCAGGCAAGGAAGCCTGTTGCTAAGAAAAAGCTAATGGATGTACATTAGCAAATAGGTAAGTGCCCAGGATACAAAGAGTAAAGAATTTCTGAGGTGTTTTTTGGCAATGTGGGTTTTCTTTGTAATGAGTGGTAGTGATCACTCCTAGGTATGGGGAGGGATCTAGCAATGACACTTTGTTTCTTTTTTGTGGGTTGCAATGGTTGTTACAGAATAATTGTGATTCAGATTGGATCAAAGATAAGTTTAATGAACCAGGGACTTCACAAACATTTCTTGTTCTATATCTCACTGCTGCATTAAAAGTACTTCTGTGTTCTTTAAGAAGAAAATGTGTCAACCCTCCATAGGACAGCCTGAAAATCCCAGCCAGATGTGGTACCATGGGGCCAAGATTATACAAAGCAAAGACAATCTTTATCTCCTTCCACTTTGCCTGCATCTGCACTTCAAAAAGTCAATGATTCACAGCTTTGTGCTCAGCTGTTCAAACTGAATTATATTTTTATCCTTTTTTTGCCTGCACTCCGTAAATGCTGGGCTTGAATGTGCTTAAAATTTTCTTTCTCTTTCACCCTTGCAGAAATAATATTGAGGTATTATAGACACACACATATATATATTTCTTTTTGCTCAAGAGCTTAAATGGTAGAAAACATTTTGTTCTACTTCTTCTCATATGAAACAGCTGTTTTTTTGCTTTGCAGTCCAGCCTTATTTACATTGGTATGCAATGGGCACTTGAGGGAATGGGAGGGAGCCAGGAGGGCCTTGAGAAGTTGGGCTTATTCTCCTGTTGGCAGAGGAATAGGAAAGGTCAGCATGGCCTGCTATTTCTGAATGATGTCCTTGCACCAAGTGCATCTTTAGGACTAGCTGTCACCCCATATTTATCAGTCAACTGTTGGTGGCCGAAGCAGCAGCCAGTTTGGCTTTCTGAAGCTGTACTGGAGGCAAAGTAGGCAGTGGGCAGAGTAGGACCAGTGGTGGTCCATTTCCACCTTCTACAAAATGTTGCCCAGGGGGACTGCTGAAGTTGCCTATGGCTCAATCCTGCAACACATAAATGCAACAGAGGCATTTTATCATATTCTGCAGCACTTCCCCACCCAACCTGGATCACCTGAAAACATGAGGCAAGATAGATCTAGTATCGTTAATGAGGAAAAGCACATTGTGTGAAGTCTCTTATAAAAGCTATAATAATCTCATGGAAGCTGGTGCAAATGACTCTGTACTTCTCCTGGGCTTTAAAAAGAGAAACATCACACTAAATGTACTGCATTTCATACACTTTGGGTGAAGGGGAGTGAACTAGGTGATTGGATGACTGCAGAGAAGCTGCTTTCATGCCAGTTGACAGTAGAAATTAGCTAGGAAATTTCTCAAAGGACTAGAGCTTAGTTACACAAACTTAAAATTAGAAGAACATTCTGTACTGTATGAAGGAAAACATATCTGTAACATTTGGTACAATCTAACATTAGTCAGGGTAATTAAATTCAATGTTTTTTAAAGATTAATGGATGTTTTACTTCAAGTGCTTTAGCAGTGCAAAAATGGGAGGAAAAGAATATTGCTCCACTGCACTTGCTGCTTGCATATATTTTGATGTGTCACTTTGCCAGCCCGTGTCGGAGAGGTGGCTAACTGGATGGATTCTCTTGATTTCAGGTAGAGTTTTCAAAAGCAGATCGCTGCCTTAGAAAGATAAACCCCATTTTTGAAAGTCATATAAGAGTTTAGAAATAGAAGTGCCTGAAAAATGGATTTTGAGTCCCAAGGGAAGTATTGATTGATTGTTTACCTCGCAAATCATCAGGAAGAAAAAAAATAATAAAAAAAAGAGAAGGCTCAAATCCCTTCACCATGATATTTCAAGGAGATTGACATTTTTTAATGCAAGTTCTAGAAAACTTGACATTGGAAGAACTGAAAGAGAAGTTGTAGAAAGCTGTGCTCCTGTGTTTCCTGCTTCCCAGGGACTTGGAGAGTCAGGTACCTATCAAAATGTTGAGCCTAGCAGGAATGGTGTCATGTTTGCTTGGTTGACCAAGCTGTGCAACCTGCCACCTGGGGATGGGACTGTGACTTCTGAGCTATATGAGGCAATTCCTCCAGTCAGTCTTGGGAAACTGAAATTTAGGTACCGTTTTGGAATTTTCAGAATCTGTGTTCTCTGTGCAGTCCAGCAGGACTCTCTAACTGTACAATAAACACCTTATGAGGTAACCTGCTCACACCAAATCCCCAGCACACTAGACCTCACAGTTACTGTGAAAGCAATAAGGTAACAGATAGACATATGACCCACTTTGCATGTGAGATAAAGCAGTTTCTTTGTTGTTTCACTTTGTTTTTTTACGTAATGGCTAGATTTTTATTGACATTTATTTTTAAGAAAACATTGTGCAAATATAATAGCTTTGTGATCAATGAAAATATCATATTGAAAATATTGAGAAATAGTTTGTTCTTTGTGGGACTGGAGAGGCTTATACCCTGACAACTGTTGTGCTAGCATCAGCTGGGCTGGTGCCTCACAAAATTATCTGATCACATGAGGAAACACTGAAAACTGTGATATTTCATTACATGGTATAGAGTTTTCCTTTCAACCATGTGGTAATAGGCTGCATCTTTCTTTCTACTTAGGAGCTTGTCTTATGTCTGGAAAACCCCAAAGCAAAGCACTAATTCTGGATGATAGCACCATAGCAGACTGGCCTTTTACCCCCTCTCTTCAGCTGTTTGTAAGAGCCAAACATAAGCTAGCCCACCATGCGGCAGAAGTATGTGCTATTTATTCACACAGATCTATAAAAAGAAAAAAATTATGCTCTACAAAATTTACTACCTAAATTGGACCAGTGACAGTGTGAATACTGACAATAGGCCATACTAGATAAGATGGGGTGAGAGTGGTAAATGTTTTTGAAAGTAATTTTATTAAAAGAAATGAATCCTATAATTAATTTTGTGTTATATGCCGTATTTCTTTTTTCAGTGCAATTGTTCTTTACCTTTCCATTTTTAATGGGCAGGCAGGAGAGTGGGAGTAGATCGTGCTACAGAGAACTCAGTAGAAGGAAGCTAGTTAAGTAGAAACTGTAGTTACACAGAGATCAAGCCTAGCTATAGAACTCATCTTGGCAAGTGTAACTTGGTCTCACGCAACCCACTTCTGTCACTGCAAAATCTTTGCATTTGGAATATTGCATGCATGTTCTTAGAAGGTGAGTTGACGCCTTATATGTTTGGTCCTCTAACAGTACACTGATGAGTTCAGAAAGGAGTCAGGAGAGGTGTGTGCATCAGTCTTACTCTGAGGGCATCTTAAATTATCAGATTTTCCAACCCAGAGAATCAGCAAAGAAGTGACAACGAAACATTTACTAGAATGTGTGCAGTGTTACTTAGGACCACCTCTATTAATCAACTAGAAAGTGTAGAGGAGTGATCATTCCACTTTTAAAAACAGTTTCACAAAATAGAGAAGCAATTATTCAGGCACAGAGTCTTTAATTGGAAGAATAGAAGATATTTGGTTAGTAAGAGCTAGATTATTAGAAAATATAGGAACTGTAAGTAGCAATTCCACAGAGATGAATCAGACAATATCAGCTAGTGAATGCCGGTAGATACCATCTCTATTCTTTATTCACCAATTCACTTTAGTATCTAGTATGTGTGGATCTTGAAAAGATTTTTATGTAGGCAGTTCTGAGAGTGAGACTGAAGCTGTATGCCCTTTACTTGACACTATATAAGGCTAATCACTAAAAGAAGTCAGAACTGTTGTCTGTCATAATTTTGGATATTAACATTTTTGTTTTAAAAGGCTTTAGAAAGATTTTTGATAGAAATATTAATGTAAGTATGTAAGTTTTCACAAATAAAAACACTGCCAAAAATTGCTGATGAAAGAGTAGTAAAAAGCAAGCATGAATCTTCACAGAAAATTAGAAAATGATGGTAAGAGAACTGGATCAAACAGATATGTTTCAAAATCACAGAATATTAACAAATGGAAGAGTTTTACTGAAGCAGCACAACAGTGAAGTGGGCATGATTGTACTTGAAGATTTTTGAGAGATGTGAATTTAAGCTGCTTCTGGGTTTGATTTTATTCTTGCAGTCTTCCGTAGATTTATTTTGGCATTCCAAAGCCAAAGGGTGGGGAAAAAACTGTTTGTTAAAAATAATTGTAGAAGATTAGAAATGACTACTCATTACTGAACTCTTGGAGAAGATTAGTCAGCATTCGGCTGTCTTTGATCTTGAAATGCAAAGGAGACATAGGTCTGTGTAGGAGTCAGGGAGAACTCTATCATGAGTTGACTGACATCCACCTACCCCTTTAGATGCGTTTTAGGTGCACGTTATGTCATCATTTGGAAATCCATCTTTTTGAGGGCCTGCATCCTCAAAATACAGTTAAATTGCTCTACAGGAAGGGGGTATGCCAGGAGTAGCAAATGGGATGTTGATAAGATCATTTAGGTTATACAGGAGTCAGGAGACAGAAGAATATCCGTGTCAACTATTATCAGTTTATTAAACACTTAATGATTGACAGTGACATTGATTTTAATATGCAAATTAAGGTACATGTGTTTAGTGTCAGGAGAGAAAAATGATAAAGAGAACCAGTGATGATTAGAAATTCCATACCATAATTGGGGAGGAAAGATACTCTGCTGCCTATGACAGGTATGGCTGACAGAATGTGTGTGAAGAGCACAAACGAAGAAATGTTATGCCATGTTTCTTTTGAAGAAAAATGAGGTACGGTATGAATAGAAAGAGAAGAGTGTAAGACAATTGTTCTCTTTGGACTGATATACATGATATTTTCATTGCACTGGTATATGAACAGAATAAGCTTAGTATAAAGTATCTGTAGCTTTATTACGTTGAATAGATATACAATATTCAAGTAATAAAATCAAATGACACTGGAAAAAAATGGCCTTTTAATTTTGTTGTGTATGTGCTGTAATTGTTTACATAAATATTATTGGTTCCTATTGGAATTAGCTATGTTTCCTATTGCAAGGTGATCTGAATTTATTATGTTGCCCTGTAAGTTTGCCAGATGTGAATTGCTGTAAAATCAAATTAAATTTTGTTGCTTTCAAATTTATGTTGTTTCTGTGCTACTGACTAGGCTTCTATTAAGGAACATTAAGCATGTATATATAAATGTCTTTTATTACGTGATCAATATCAATTACATAAAACATCCATGTTCAGTATAGGTTAATTAAGGTTTGGATCATGGTTGGCAGTTACCCATCTTCAGAGTAGAGCAAAGACTCCTACATTCTGGGATGGGACAGCCCTGAAGGCCATGCTAAGGGCTGCAAGGGTTGTTTGCCTTCCTAGGAGCATGTCATCGAAAAGGCAGAGCCTGAGTTTCAACAAGCTGACTGTTTCCATGGGGAAGACTTGATTTCCTCCTCCTTTAAGAGTCAAGAATGTAGATGTCACCTCCAGGACAACTGGGAAGTCAGATGAGACAGAAGAGTGCCTCTACTCCCTCCTGTACTGCTTATTGCAGTTTATGGCTATATACCACAATCTATTCTTGAGAAAGTGCTCTGTACATTTGCTTGGCAGATGGTGACTGCTACAGATAGAGTGATGATTCCAGTTAGGATATCTCCACAGATGTTTATGAGCAATGCAAAATATGTTGTACTTTTCATGAGTTTTTTCCATTACCAAGTAAAAATTGCCTTAACTTATTGCACGGTGAGAACAGAAATATCTCCTTCAAAGGTTTTGAAGACTCAACTGCTGTATTATTCTAGAAAAAAGTATCATAAAGAACTTTGATGTTAGAGCTAGGATGAGGAACATGTGTATTTAGTCTATACATTTTGAAGCAATTTGTTATTATTTTGTAAAAGGTATCTGTGTTAGTGATGGGCTGTCCATGAAATTGTTCACATTTAACTTCTCCATGATTTAAAGCTTCCTGTGCTACTTCTTATGCCACCAGTGGGACTGCACATATTCTGTGGCATGCGTTTAATTAATTAGTCTTTTTCCATCCTATTTGGAGACAGACAGAGGAACTTAATATATTATTAGTAACTAATGAGCAAATTCTACTTTCTGATGATTAAATTTTCAAAAGTAATTTGAAATATAGATTGTAAGTCCTTCACAGGGAGACAGCATCAGATGGACTTCATTAATTAATCAGCATCATTCAGAGCATGGTATGGCTATGCAGGTACTAAAGTAAAATGACTGTTATTTGAAGTTATTTTTCACATTTCTCATTGTTTCATAACAAAAATGGCCCAGGGTTTATTATTTTCCGTGTCCTGTTAACTCCATTTATAACTCAAATCCCATCCAGAAGGAAAATGCCTTAACCTTAATACGTGTTAGTACTTCTTAGCTGAACAGTTAACCTGAGCACAGAAATTGAGCTTGCCTCAAGTTAGTACAGCTTATTAGCTCCTTAAGCAATCATTCTGCTATGTGGATCTGGACTGTATCTGTGTTGGTGCTGCGAGTCATATGTTGGTTTTCTGTAATTCCCCCTTCCCCATACGCCCAGGAAAGACAGGCAGTTTCTCCCACAATTCATTCAGAGGAAAGAAAAAATTGTGGCTTAGCTTATTGCAGCAATGAAAATGTGTGTTACCCCTTCAGAACTCTTAGTGCCAGACAAACAATGGTAGGGCTTGTATGGGCTTAGCTGTTTGAGTCCTATTCTGCTGTGCAACAAATGACAAGCTAACTCTTGCAGTGAAGACAGACTCCCCATTTGTGCTTCTCATGTCTGAAAGAGTAAGAAACCTTCCTCCTGTGTTTGTGAGGCTGGAATAGGAGCCAGGATTGTGGTCTCTGTGTTTGGAAGAGCCCAGTGACTGATACACAGAACTATCTGCAGAGGGTGAAGCGTAAAAGCAGCACAGAGTAAGGCGAGATACCTCATTAATATGCTGTGGACAAAAGAAAGGACTAAGCTGTACACGATGAAGATGTCTGATCCTCGTGGTACCTCCAGCCTGGAGGACTAGGACCCCAGATTGGCATTGAAATGATCAGTGAAGTTCATGCCATGAAAGTGTTGCCTGCTTCGTCATTTTTGCAATCATTCTGTTTGTACAGTTTCAGGAGCATTTCTAGGGAAGCAGCCACAAGATTGGTAAAGCGCTCTCCTTCCTCTGAAATTCCACTTCCTGGCAAGCAACCTCTTCAGCTGAATGCAAATCTAGTCCTGCCAGTTACTCATCTGTATACTGTTGTAAAAAATTGAATTGTTAGGGACAGAAATTAATATGAACAGAAACATGCTGACTAAAGAAAAGACTTGGAGTTAGAAGGGGTGAGTTTTAGTCTTGACTCTGCACTGATTTAGAATCAAATAAGGTAAGTAACTTAACTGCACGGAGAATTAACATAAATCTCTGTGGGTTAAAATTCCAGTCTGAGTTTTGCCCAATTTAATTGGGCAATGACAGTGACAATATGGCAGTGACAATGACATTTTCATAGAGATCACAGAGACCACACTGATAGAAAAGAATAGCATCATTTATACCCCCAAAGAAGGAAGGGTGAATGTCATGATGGGATGTGATGCAGAGAGTAGTTTTTAGATGCTTGGCAGTTGTTGGAACCAAAACAGGAGAAACACGTCTTGAATTATTCTGATCCAGGACCCAGTTCAGAATGATACTACTAAACAGCCAGTATATAATAATTATTTTAATACACTCAGATTTACCCCTTTCCCTGCAGTAATGCAGAACTATAGAAAAATGAGGAAGCTGGTTCCAAGGGATTAAAAGAAACAGCCAAAAGGAAAAAATATTTGTGGGGTAACATGGAGATTGCTTAGCTCTACTATATTGGAACCTCAGAATAAATGTTTTTCACTTAGACAAAAGGAAAACTTTAAAAAGAACCCAAAATAAATCTTCAAAGGTAAACATCAGGGTAAATGGGATTATGAGGAGTTAAAAGACCTAAAAATGAAAATCATATTCAAATGGAAAAAGAATATAAACCAGTTAAATGTAAAATTAATAAGACAGGACAAAAAAGAAAGAAGATTGAGGAACAATTTTCTAAAGCCATAAAAATTAGAAGTATACTTGTTTGTCAAACATATTAGGATGCCTGCCAGAAAGACTTTGGGGCCAACAGATGTACATGCTTTAATAGGAGTTCTCACAGGACAAAAAAGAAAAATTAAACCAATTCTTTTCAGTGAGCATCACTACAAAGGAGGCACTGAAACCAGAGGGCTTTATGTTACGTGCTTCGGAGTTTAAAACAGAACTGTGTCCAACAAAGTTGTCAGTAGAATAAGAGTTAGAAGAAACAGATCAAGTAAAGGTGGACAGATTACCAGAACCAGATGCTATTCACTTGGGAGCCCTGAGGGAACACAAATATGAAATTGGGAACTTTCAGGTATGCTATAAAGCAGTTAAATCAGTCTAGTACTAGATGACAGTAAAGTGGCAAATGCAGGTTCAACTTTTTAAAAGGATTTAATGGGGATGGGGAATTCATGAAGCTTAAGATAATCTGTATAACTTTGGTAATGTGTGAACTGTTAGAAGCCATCCTAGAACTAATAGACACACAGGTGAGTACAGTATAATGAATAAGAACCAACACAACTTTTGCAAAGGGGATTAGGACCTTACAAATCTATTAGAGTTGTTTGAGAGTCACTGAAGAAGTCATCAGGTTGATACACTGCCAAAAAGGTTTTTGACAAGGTCCTTTGCTAAAGGCTCTTTAGGAAATTAAATTATTGTAGGATCGGGGAGAAGATCCTTTGCATATTAATAACTGTTTAAAAGGTAGGAAATGAAATGTAGGAATGAATGGACAGATTTCACAAGGGAAGAGGATAATGATGGAATTCCTCAGGGACCTGTGCTGAGGCCTTTACTGTTAAATATACTGATCTAAAATTATACATTGTATAATTAAGTAGTGTGTGTGTATGTATAATATATATACATACACAGATCTATATTTTAATATGCAGATGACAACATGATGTGAAATTTGTATTCTGTATCTACAAATGCAGAGTAAAGCACACAGGAAAATCTACCCTAGCTATATGCCCACAATAATAGGGTCTAAATCAGCATTACCATGCAAGATAGTGAGCCTGGAGTCACTGGAGATTGTTCTGTAAACACAGTGGTTCAGTGCTCAGTCCTGTTCAAAAAAGCAGAGAGAACATTAGAAACTATTAGGAAAAAAACATTGATGTTTACTGTTTTGTCTTCTATGTCACTGTGAATAATCATAGTTCAGCAACATCCTGAACACATTTTGGACATGTCTGAGTGTCACTTCCTGCATTTCAAAAAGCTATGATGTAATTATAAAGGCGTTATAGCTATCTCTCTTGATAGATACATACTATATGATATATATAAAAGATGATAAGGATTGCTGGGATATAGAGCAGCTCCTATACGAGGAACAATTAAATAGCCTGCTGTGCTTCAGATAGGAGCGGAGACGGATAAGAGAGAGAGAAAGAGATGTGGTCAGGCAGCAAGTTTTAGACAAGTGCTTGTCTGTTCGGGGCAGAAGTAGTCTTGGAATTCACTAATATTTGTGGTGGCCAAAACTATAGATGGGTTCAAATAGCAATTGCAAAGCACAAGAGATGTTAATCAGAAGTTGTGGGAACACTTTCTGCTTGCGAAAAGCCAAAGCCCACTGCCTCCCAGCAGCATAACTCAATTGACCAGCACTGTTGTGGCCTTGCCCCACTCCCTGTCCAAAGCCAAATATCCCCTCCCAACCTCACTGTGCTGGCATCAGCATATATCTGATGCCATGATGAACAGTCAGGTCACTGCGCTAAAGGACAATTAATCCCTTTTTTTTGTTGTAGAGTTATTTTTCTGTCATCACTGTGTGCTGAACTGGTTCACTACAGAAGGAGCTATCTGTCAACGCCAGGACTAAGGAGTGGGCAGGACTGTGTGGCTGGGCAGCAGGGTGGAAGGGAGAACTGCAGTTTTTCTCATTAATATTGGCTTAATCTGCCTTATAACTGCACTCTAAGCTGGAAGCAAGGTGTGGAGGAAGTCACTTTGCCCTTATACTGCTTTCCTGTGCATTTTGCACAAGCTATTATCACGGACAAGTTAGATGGTCCCTTACCCTGATCTAGTTTATCTTGCTTACGTTCTTGTGACTTGTATTTCTTTATTTGTAAATCTCTTTAAGCTTAGCCTTCCTGCTTGCTGAAGAGGCAAGCCGAACTTTTGCTCATCTTGGAGAGGTTGTGCAAAGCTTACTGTGGCACAGGTACATTTATTCTAGGCCAATATGAATATAGTGCCTAGAAAATTTTTCATACAGGTGGTAGTAGTTTTTCCTGGTCTAGTTGTTTTAACTGTGGCCAGAAGGGACCTGCAAGATGCTTTCCCATTCTCTTCTAACTATAAGGCTATATGTTGCATAGAGTCTTCCCCTTCATGGCCCTGGTTCTATTAAGGGTAAGATATCACATTTCATTTCAGATTTGGCTGGTCTTGGAAGTCCTGCCTCAAAACTGCTAAGTCATATCTTGAATCCTCGCTCCCCTGAGAGCTATTCCTGCTTTCTTGTAGCTGAGTGAGACACAACAGATATGCATAAACTTACTCAGGGGTGGAATGTATCTTGCCTAAACTGAGAGATTCAAAATATTGAAGCATGGACCAGAGTGTGCCATAAGCAGGTGAAGCTGGATACAGCTTCTGTGACAATGCCGTATTTACTGACTCAGTTGTGGCCCAGAATAGTGTAACTTTACAAAGAAAGCCTTGCAGTTAGCGACAATTTGTAGAAGCGTTTTTTGGGTCATTTTGAATGACAGATGCATTCATGAAGAAACCACATGCTTTACATACAGGCACATCTACAATAAAGAAAAAGTAGAAATGCATTGGAATTGCTTGTTACATGCTCACCTCTTCCAAGAGCCAGGAAAATTCAGAAACACTCTACAATTTCTATTTTGCAAAAATAAATAAATGAAAGGGTTAATTGAAAAGATGATAAAGTAACTGTCTTGATATCATTTAAATATTACAATCTACTTAGAAAGGCAGACATCTCTGAGAGGAAATACTGCTGCTTTGCATGAAATACAGTGATTTAACATCAACATTAACACTCTGTCAGTGTCAGAGCAAAGTATTGATTTCTAAACCTTTGGAATATCATAATTTTGCATCATGATATGGTATTTAGTATGATAAGCATCAATTTTTCAATAATAAAGAGGTTTTAAACAGAATCAGGGAAGAAATGACTGTTTACACAGACCACTAGATTTGTCTGAAACCATGTGCACCTATTTCTGGTCTCTTGTTTAAAAAATTCCATAAATAATGGATTGACAGTTTCATGGTTTCCAGAGGATACATGGTACCTATAAATGTCAGGCAAATAAATTTAAACATTCCATTTTTCGTGATGAATAGCTCAGTGTAAGGTTTTTATGGTCCTAAATAAAACTCATAATTGAATTTGCCTGGTGCTTTAACTGAGTTTGAGGTACTGTGACAAAAAAGGGAAAAAGGGTGAGTCTGTTCATCCCTCCTGAACAACTACATTTGCTGCATGTTTAATGAAAAATTTCCTCAGTAAGACAGGGCTATTCACTGGAAATATTTAACTGATTTCTATTACTTAATGTACTTGCAATGATAAATAAGTATATAACGTTAAACCAAGCTCAAGTGGCTCCACTAACAGAATTTATTTTTCCTGAATGATGAATGTTAAAAGATAAGGAAATGAAGCTTAAATGTTGCTCATAGAAGAAGAAAAGCTAGAATGAAGGGTAGAGTGGATGCCATGATAACATTCTGTTGTCATCATGCATTAGTAATCTTCAGGAAGTATTTTCTTTTCCTGATCTACTACTCCAAACTGTTTTCCAGTGGAGCTGTGGACTCCAAGTTGATGATGGAAGTCCGACTGAAAATAGACTTGTTTTCGTTATCTGTCATGGATTCCTTTATAGTGGAATATGGATTTGTGATAAATGCATTTGATTTATTTCTTCATGCTTTTTAATGCCATGTATGATTAAATAAGGTGACTGGCTTCCTATGGAACCTCCTGGAGATTCCAGCCTGCTCAAGGATGGAAAGTGCAGCCAAGAGGGTCAGACCCCAGGGTTGAGATCTGCACCTCCTGCAGAGACATCAGCAGAGAAGTGTAGGGAGCAGACAGGCCTCAGAAATAGCAGAAAGGAAACTTTCTAGGGACTGAGGTACCGTGCGGTGCATGGTGCAGCTGAGAGTCACTGCGTTTGCTGAAACTAGTCCTGGAAACAAGGATACCATGTGCAGGATTATAAACTCGTTTGTACTCTGAGCTACTGACTTTGAGTTTTTTCTGTTAAAAAGTTAATACTTATTTCTGTTCTAACAAAATGCAGATTTTTTTTTTCTATTTGAAAAACCTGTTTTGCTGAGCTCACTTTAAGAAGAAGATCTTCGCAGATCAACTTCAAAGCTCTAGCTTACCTGGGGGTCCTTCATGTATTCATCTTTGTATGTTACAAATCACTGCTTTCATGGCCATTGTTGAATATGCCTCATACTTAAAAAACACATGGGTCTGATAGTTTTAGCTGACTATCAGTGAACACTAGCTGACTGTGAGTGAACACTAGAAGAAAGACCTGCAGGGTCTAGGAGTGCTTGGGAGACTTGTGCCCATACAGAACATAGGAAACTGTTCCCAATCCTGTTAGATAGGCAGAGTTTTAGCAGGAAATCATAATCCTAGGAGTTGCCTTCCTTTTTTGGGAAATGTATGCTCTGAGCATCGCCTTAACACAGGGAACTTGTGCGGTGTTCTGTGGATGACCACAAAGATAGAAGGTCTCCTGTTTTCTTATTTGCCTCTTCATATACTACCAGAAAAGGAAGTTTGGGGACAGAATAGGGATAATGATTACACAGACCAGTGTTTGCTATAGGTCAAATACTAAAAGGCAAAGCCCTGTATACAGAATTCAAAAAGGACCCTTAGGAAAAGAAACTAACCAACTATTTATGTATACACAAAAATGCCCTGTAGAGCAAAACTGGCTATGCACCATCTGCTTTTAATTTTTGGACAAAACCCTCATTCTTGCCTAGCATTTCTAAACCCAGGCCCTCTGAGAGTTCACTTATAAAAGCAAATGAAGCCAGCTTTCAATGTACAACATCCTCTCCTACGTAAATTATTTGTAGGCTGAAACATTTCAATGGAGATTAAAAATGGGCTTTCTCGCCCACCAGTCAAAATGAACTCCAGTGTTACCCACAGAGAAGTTCCTGATGACACCATCTTTGGCATATTAACATATTACTTGTGTAACAAAGCCACAGCTTAATTCTAGTCCATTTACTGTAGAGATTCTTCTGGTAGCACCTTCATCTGTGTTACAACTGCAGAGAAACCTAATTATCTCTGCAGATACTTCTTACTTCACTGGAGGACCAAGAGCCATCCAACATGTCTGTGAGCCAGAGACAGACATGATCACAATCTGAAATGCAGCTTAGTGTTTAGAGAAATGATTGTCTAAGGACATTCTGAAAGCTGACAATGGTGAACTAGAATAGTGTTTGCCATTGTGTCTTGTGGAATATTGATTGAGTCAGTAACTGATACTAAACCTGCACATGAGTTGTTCAGTGTAGTTTAAATACGTAAGTTGGAGGAAGTTTTGAGTCTGCATATGAGGCCTCTTATAAGCATGCCAGACTTGAGGTGAGGATGGTAATAGCCGAGTGGTTTGGGCATTTTCTGCATCCCCTTTTACGCAATACCTTAATTAAAAATAAGCAACATCTTTCTCTCTGCTACTTAATGATGATTGTCCAAGAGGGACAGATGACTATTTGGCTTCTTGCTAGTGAGATAGGAAGGCTACTTTCAGAGCATACCTCTTTCTTCTTAACTTTGTTCTTTCTCTGTATAGAGGTTGTCACATCATCTTGGATTATTCTATTCATCAGATGCCTGTTTCGCATGATTCTGAAAGTCCTGATTGATTTGCATTTTGGATTGTCTCTGTCTCTGGAATTTGTGGTGCTTGGGCTAAGGTTTGATGTGCTAAACATTTCCTGGAATAAACAAAGACAAATGAATAATTGGTGTAACAGTAGCTGAGAAAAAATACTATCCAGGAGGTAACTCAGAACTTTAATACATTAAAATTGAGAGCTTTCCAACTGAGATGTTAAAAAGCTCCAAATCCAGCTTTCATGTGCAAATTAATACAGCATATTAATGAAGAGATAAAAATTTGCACTAAGAAAGAGGTCTTGGTAATTCTGAAATAATTTTTTTGGAGGAAAGGTCTGATTGTATAAGAAAGGACTATAGAGGTAATACAGAAAGTGTCAGGGTGAAAGACCACAACCAGAACATATGAAAAAAAAAATCCTACCAGCAATGTCACAGCATTGTGGAACTAACCTTGCATTAGGTGCTGAGGCAGGAAATGGGTAAAGAATGTTTTCTTCTTCTTCTCTGGGAGGATCTCCTGGACTGAGCTAAGACAATACACATTTAACAGTTCTCATGCATTTGTGAATTTTTTTGCTGTGGAAATTTGTTTGAACTGAATTTGTGCTAAAACTTTAAAAATGTATTTTGTCCTATAAATCATACTCCTATCCTATCAGAAAGTAACAATACATAGATTTAACATGTCTTTTGAGGGGTGGGGAGAAAAATGGTATTTTCCTTTTTTTCAGTCTCATACTCGCATTGAAAACTGTCTTCACAAGCTAATGACATTTATGGGAATGTACCACAATGTTTAGGAAGCAAACTTTTTTCTGGCATTCTAAACTATAGTATACTCATTTCAAAAGGGATATTTGGATATTTAGAGAATTAATGTGAAGGCACAGCAAAGAAAATGGACACTGTCCAAACCATACTGTCCTCAGTTGGAGAAAAACTAGAGTCCATGCTTTCTAATATCATGGTAGCAGGAAAAGAAACAAAACCATCCAGAGATGGTCAGAGAGCTATACATGGCTGTTCTCAGTGGTGGCTCCAGCCTGAACCTCTTGGAAAGATATTTGAGCCATAGTGTGAAGAGCCATGGCCACATCTGAGAAATGTTGACACCTGGACTAATTTTCACCTTCCTGTTGCAATTTCATGGAGATGATGTTTCAGCGGCATGTTGAATAATCAGGCAAATTCAGACGTGATTAACCAACTAGAAGGAGATCTTACACTGTCAAGGTACAGCAATTCAAAGGTGCTACATGCATTTTTTACAAGCTAATATTAATAAAGGCTTCAAAATGCTGTATTATTATTTTTTGTAGAGACCACCTAATATGTTACTTTGTGACAGGTAGCTCATGTTCACGTACGAAGGTCAGTACATGTACTCAGCTTGTGTAGAAAGAACAGTATAGCTGTTTCAGAAAGATGATGCCCTGAAGGTACACGTAAGAGAATGCAGTGTATTATACACCATAAAAATAATACAGGCAAGAACAAAATAAAGGCAAATAGAGCAGATGTGATTGCTGTGTGGAAAATGCTGTGCAAAACAGGGGCTCACAGAATGCCACCCCTTCCCAAATGGTGAGTAGTAACTCAGACCGGTGTGGCCAACAGTCTCGCTGGTGCTTTGCAGTTTCAAGCTTCTGGTTTGTGACAGTACTGTAAGCTGCAGTGTCTCCAGCCACTGCTGGGAACTACTGTCACATTGCTATACACGGTGCCACTGCCAGAGGAGTGGGGTGGAGGGGATGAAAATCCTCCATTTAATAAGCTTGCCTGACATCAGCAATTATCAGCTGCCATGTGTCTGTGAAGTATTTCCTCTATTTCAGCAGCCGGGGTGGTGTTTTCCAGGCTTGCTGCAGTGCAATGATTAGATTGCTCTCTCTAGCCAGCTAGCACTATGATGCTGTACGCTGAATGATAACTACAGCAGACAGAATGGGTTATTCCTAAAGTGCTCCTGAGAGTATCATTGATTTCTTTCTTTATTTTTTTCACTCACTGCTTACTAGTAGGAAGCTTATAATGGGTGCAGCATTGACAACTGTTCTAGGTCAAGCTGCATTAGCCCTAGTGATAATGTTTTAAAAGATTCAGATTTATGAATTCAATTACAGGAGTTTACAGCTTGTTTAGCTTTGTTGTTACCATTATTATTATTATTATTTATCCCTGTCTACATTTAGCTGCACTCCAACCCATTTCAGGGTAATTAGGGAGGTTCCTTTTGATAATGTTCAGACTGAACAAGATGATGACAGGACTACAGAAATCTTTCATTTTGTCCTTCCCCCATCTGACAGCTGCTGGTGTGAGCATATGGGCCCCTCAAAAGCCTTACTTCTTTGCTCCTCTGACTGCATTATATAACTTTTTTCTTTACTCTTTATCCAAATAATGCTGATACCAGAGAGTAAAGAAGGCATTTGTTTTATCTAATTGTTATCTTGACATTATAAAACAGATACTATGCAAAACAAGATAAGCACCTCTGCACTTTTTCTTTTAAAATACTGTGGTTTCTTTTCTCCATCCAAACCCATAATTTGAAGGCTTGGGGCTGACTCATGCTTTTCATAAGCTTGGGATTGGCAAGAAAGAGTATGTTTGTACGAAGGGCAAAGAACCAGATAATCAGATTTTTGATGTCTTCAGAAAAAGCCTGTAACATTTAAGATCCTTAGCAAAATACCCCAGGAGTCCAAGCAAGTTACAGTAAGCAAATTATCTTGGAACAAATTATCTGATATCTAATGGAATTTCTTATCATGGCCCCTGTCAGTCTTGTGTGCTGTAGATTACCTGTAGTGTGTGCTGCACTTGATAACAATTACAGTCAGTGATTAATTGTCAGCCATAAAGCAGCTGAAAGACTGTACATGGAGGCATATTACAGACAATACTACCAGGTTGCTCTTGCTGTAGTCCTGAACTTTACCAAACAGTCAAGTAAACTATTAACAATCAAATCAGAGAACATTTTTAATTAGTCAGCAAGAGGCACATTACATACATTTAGCTAATGATGGTAGAGTGTTGGGGGAATAACCATTTTTTTTTTGCAGTTTTTCATATATGTACAGTCCTGTCCCCCCCTGTCCCGTTCTCCACCCCCCCCCCCCCCCCCGCTGCCCTGCTTTTGCACTGTGTGTATTTCTAAATTGCTGCTCTAACTCAATGAGATCAGTTTTTAATAACATCCTGTGCCTTCTTGGTCAAAATACTTTTATACCTACCTTATGAAGTTCTCCTGTGTACTGAATTCTATCCTTGTGTGAACTAGTTCAGAGAAAATTAGGACTGGAGCCATGTTTCTCTCTCAAATTAAAAAACATGGATTGAAGTTGAAAGATTAGAGATATGTTTTGTTTATTTTGTCCTTCACATTTGCATTTTTTCTTCAATTTTTGAATAAGAAAATAACAAGAAGTCCAAAGAACAAGCTGTTTGAACTTTTCTGTATTTCCTCCCTTATTCGTGGAAGACCCCAGGAATTACCAAGCATTTGATGAGAGATCATTGTTTTCTGAGATCTCTTTTCTTGGTGGAGTCATGCAACTCAGATAAGTCAGACCAATATCCTGAGTAACATGACAGGACTTGGCAGCATGGACAGTCACACACTAATGTGCCTAAACACCTCTGAGACTGAAGGACATTCACCTAGTACTGTCCTGGTGAACTAGCAGCTTGATCATAAGCATCTGTTCATTTTTGCATATACATGCCCAAAGGTTCAGAGAGCCATTGGGGCAAAGCTCTTTAGCCTTATGGAACAGAGATAAAACAGTTAATGGAGAGACAAAAGCAATTTAGGAAAAGCAAAATATCATGTACCACTCTTTTGAAAAGAATTGTAGCGTTTATGGAAGAATCATGGCAATTTTTAGTTGTTTTTGCAAATAAAATATGAAGGGAATGAAATGAGAAATGCTTTGTTGTGTTTCACTAAATGAAATACTTATGAGAGTATATGAGCATAAATTGTCTCCTTTCTTCAGTCCAAGCTTCTCTAGTTCTCTATGGTAATAAGAAGGTGGAAATATTGTTGATGTGTGCATTTGGTAGTTCTAAACATCTGTACACTAAAGATCCTCAATCAAAATTAACATCACTGTTTAAGTTCTTAGGAGAAAGGAAGTTTGTTTAAATTCTAAGTAAAAATAAACTTCATTTACATGCAAGAGAACTCCTTTCTCTTTTTTGAGATTGGAATTCAGGGCCTGTTGAGGTTGGTGAGATTAATTCCATGGTTTCCCCCTGTGTGTTCTTTTCTAATATTTATTTAGCTTTGCATTGAAATGAGTAATTGTTCAGCAATAGCTCTCCAAAATGGGATGAAAACAATTTTTTCACAGTTCTTTGTGAGCACTGTTCTTACATACAGCAATCAGGGCACACCAATTATTTGAGATTGTCCCTATTTTCAAAACCACTACAGTTAAAATAGTGTGATTGCCATGACAGTCAGCATAGTTAATAAGCAATGTCTCCAGTATTCCAATCCTTTTACTGTAAGCCAGTTGTAGATAAGTTTAGCTACAGTTTGTCTGAGATGATATTTTATAGGTCCAAGAGAGCAAACATTCAAATGCAAGCTTGTGTTTCATATACAGTCAGCTCCCAGGCCTCGGGAGCTTCAGTTGCAAGTAAATTACCTCACCAGATCTCTATTGCATGGCTTGTTGGTCTTTTTTTTTTTTTTTTTTCCTTCCTTGAAGCATAATTTAGATGAGACATCTTAGATAAAAGACTTTTTTTTATTTTTATTTCTGAGCAACCCTTAGTAACAAAGAGTGCATTTGGGAACTAGTACAAATTGTGTAAGAAGGCTCTTCAACTGGAGTCATTATCTTCCTAGTAAATCCAAATTCAGCATTCTTCCTTGCAAGGCATCATTTCCTTAAGATATTTCTTCATTTTTAAGGCTGACATATCTTGACATGATGGCAGCTGATGATAGGATTAAGAAGGATTAGTCAAGACAGTCTAACATCTGAATAAAGCTTTGACAGAAAGCCTGGCCCCTGCATGCTGATGTCCCACAACTCATCTTGTTATATATTATATTATGAAATATAATTATTTTTGTTACATTTCTGGTAAATATAAGAATAGAAGACCATAGAGATATTATTTAATGCCTCTTCTTAGCAACCGTTCTTCACAGGGTTTCAAATGAGACGTTCATCCTGCCAGGGAAGCAGGCCCTATTTCTATGTGGGGGAGATCACAGTTTCACTGTGCTGCATTCCAGAAATAGCAGGGAAATTCATCAAGGTTTTCTGTACATTCGATCCCTTTCTCCTACATACAAACCCATGCTATCTTCTGAGGATAGAGAGATGCCAAAATGAACACAGTGATGTAATGGTCTGTGATGCTGGGGTGAGGCAGAACTGACCCTGCATCTCATTACTGTAGTGCACTCTCTGGTTGTTATTTGATAGTCCTGTAAGCCCAGCCTAGTCAAGACCAAATACATGTAGCCAGATACTATACCACACATAGGGTGTCTGATGACACACAGATTCTGTCAGTTATAAAAGATGTCAAGATGTGTGCTGTCCTACAGCAGAAACAGCCAAAAATAGAGTATGCTTAGTCCTAGATTTATTGCACAGGGGACACTGAACAGAGACTGTAAAAGCTCTAAAAATATGAAGATGATATATCCTATTTGAAAATGTCTCCTCTCAGGACCATGTGAAATTCTGCCAGTGGGAGATACACTTAAAAACTTAAAAATACCCATGTGCAGAAAGTTAAGTCTATGTCAGAGATAAGCTAGACAATGCTATGCATGTGTGTGTAGTACAGGATGATATTTTTTATGGGTTTGTTTTCACATGTATATTACTGCAAAATAAAATGTTTTTTAAAAAGTTGAGACTAGTTAAGTGATGAGGAAATGGCATATTAACACTATCAGACTGACTCACTTACCTTAATTTCTACTCAGATCTAATTACATCCTCCACTGCTGACTTTGCTTGAGTGCCGACTTTCCCCGTGTGCTGGTAGGTGTAGGTAGTTGTGCTTAAGTATCAGGAAAAACCTAACTTAAAATAATCACCAAATGTTCTTCTACATAGTTCTCTGGGTTAGGCAGAGACTTTGATTTCAGTAAGCATGAGGGAATAAACCTTGGTGCCCTTCTGTGGTCCTTGGACAGCCTCAAAATCTACTTGTATCATGAAGTCCTCTGCCCCATATGTTTGTGAACATGCATGGAAATGTGTAGTGGTGTCACATGTGCTGTGACTCCTCAATAAATGCCATGCAAAGTAGTGAGTTTGAACAGGGTGGGTTTGCACTGACTGAAGGTAAGCTGAGGTTACAAGCAAGGGAGCACTAGCTTCATTCCTGTCCCCACACTCATGGAGGCAAGGCAATAAGGGTGCAGGTCTGTCTTTTCTAGGGAACCCTGGTTTAAGTGGGAGGATCATGTGAAGGTACCATTGGACTTGGGCTTGAAGGCAGTTGGAATGTCCTCAGACTTCAGGGATATCTGAAGTTAACTTGAGACTGACAACCTATCTGTGAGGCAAGTGTTTTTCTTTTCTCGTCATCTTCATAGATAGTTAAAATGAAACTTCACAATATATCATTCTTTGGGTGGGTGAGGGAGACAGATCCTCATTTGTTATCTAATCCTTGATAAGGCAAAGTACTCTGTATTTTTATGGCATGATCAAGGTCCGAGGGATGAAGATGTAACGTGTCCAGGACATTGCCCATAATATTTTACTACAACATCTAGCATTTGCATTGCTTTCTAAAATGTATTTCTGCATTTTTTGTAGTTATCATTAGGAGATGCAAATTTTTATATAGATTTAGCTATAAAGAACATTGGAATTTATTATTTGAATTACCATAATAGCAGATGTTATCCATGCTGTGATGGCGGTGCAGATTTTATGTCCTTAACACATACCAGGATGGTGATAAATATTTGTACATCCATAGTGTTGTTCATATGCAGCTGAGGAATCCAAGGGCTAAATTTATTTGTCATTATTCAGGGGAACTGTACTTGTAATAGCTCCCATCTAGATTACTGGCTCAAACAGCAGCCATATGCAGTGCTGGATGGTTTGCTGGACTGTGGATTCATTTAGAAACAAGACCTCTCCAATAGCTGATGACAAGTGCAGACTTATCACATTACTCCTAAAATACTTAACAAATATACCTGTGGCTAAGATGCATTCTCAAATAACTCATTCCTTTTGTTATTATAGGATTTAGCCTTTTATTTGCAGCTTGGTATTTTTGCTGTCCTAATTTTGCCCATGGTTTCATGCTGCTACCCTTCAACGTAATATCTGAGCACTTTCCAGATACTGATAATAACAAGTTCCTGAAAGCAGTGGTTCTCAACCTCTTTCAGACTGTGGACTCCTACAAATTTGCCAGTAGAGTTGAGGACTACTTTTAAAAACATTTGTAGGTTTTTGCCTTCCAAGTATGAGTTTGCTTTACTCTAAATTGCTTCTTACCAGCCTTTTAGAATAAATTCTTAAATCCTCAAGGATCTGTACACTGCAGGCTGACATCCATTGTCAAAATGGGCTACTTAGAGCTTCTGGCCCTGTTTGACTCAGGCAGGTTGTTTTTCCTTTGCAGGTGGAGGATAGAAATCTGCAGAGCTTGATGCTGTAGGTGTCATTTGGGGTATGTTTAAAAGATTTTGCAGTAAAAAGATTTTGTGCAATCTAAATGGTACTAAGACTCTGGATTTGTCTAACTTTTCTGGAAGGTCTGTCTTTTGAACATCTGTAAAGTTTTGTCTTGGCCTCTCAACCCCTTCATTTTAGATTCTTCATGACCTCAGAGAAGCCTAATTGATTTTTTGTTTGCAGTTGAAACAGTGCAAGAGTGCACCAACAAAATAAACTAACTGAACAATATTATCCTGCAACAAATGACACACAATAATGTTGGATAAATAAGTATCCAAGACAATCTTAAAAAAATTACTGTGCCAGAGTATTGTTTTCAGATGTTTGTATGCAAGCTGAGAGGCAAAGGAAATAGGTCTAAAATGCCAAGAGCGTTTTTTGCTGGCATTATTTTGGAATGCAAAACAGAGAATCACGTAAACAAAACCTCTATACTGAATAAAGCTAAAGTTGCACTGAAAGAAATACTTTAATCAGAAATCAGAAAGGAAAGGAAATCTATATGGCACAGCTGTGTTATAAAGGAAATATGTTTGTTAGCAGAATTTTCAGAGTAAGTTCATACTTTTCTGTGTCTTTAGTATAGAATATAAAACTGATGTCTGCAGCACCAGAAAACAATAATGCTTTCTTACACATATTGTAGTTGTGTTAAGAGCGTGAATTATATATGGTTGCAAACCTGAAATGAAAGACTAGTTCCTGTATTGAAGAATTTTGAGATGTGAGAAATTATCTTTAGCTGAGGTATGGTACTTTATTAAATGTTTCCAGCTTCAGGAGGGGATTTTGAATACTTCATGCTTGTACTACAACCAAAGTAACTGAAGAGAAGGTACAGCTTAGTGAACAGGATCTCTTTTTTTCTCAGTACACTCCAGGGTTACACCTGTACAGGGCCTCAAACATTAACTGTATATTGTGTAAACCGCATTTGTGAAAGGTACATCAACAAGTCAGTACTGAACTGCTTCCCATTGACCACAAAATCTGTTAAGTTTCACCTAGCTAGAAAAGGATGTCTGCTTCCTTGACAGATACAAATTTCTTGTTTGCATGAGGCATTGCTTTTAGCCTCTTGGTCTTTAGGTGACTCGAGGGAGGAACAAAGTAATGTTCTGCATCAATAACCTTTCACATTAAATACCTATCAAGAGTGCTTCTCTGTACCTGAGGTGTTCATTCTTGCTGCAGATATGCTTTAGCTTTTCTGTCCTGAACTCTAATCCATAGTCCTTCAGTTGCCCCCTCCGCTCATCTTTGCCCAGAAGTAGCTATAATGGTTGACATTTTGAAAATTATGGTTCTATAATAGAGCTTTCATGGAGGTATGTATGGGGATGGTCCTTGCATTTGTGTTGTCCTCTGAGATAATAGGCTCAGGTTATGTGGACCTGTCTTGCCTACATTGCTGTGATGGAGCTATGTGATAAATGAAAGAGCTGTGTTCCTGCATGGAACTTTTAAAGAGGCATGCCATGCTACATAGTGCAGAATGGAGGCATGGCTGTGACCTTGTCACATGCATTTGTGGAAGATGGGGGTGGTTCAAAGAGTGTGCTTGAGAGCAGAGTGGAAGGATTGCTAGAGGGCAGAGAAAATCCATGAAGTTTCTGAAGTTTCTGCTATTGTTCTTGCTGAGACATGCTCATGGTGCTTTAGAGTTCCAGGAAGAACGTTAATGTACCTGTATAAGAGCTACCATGGTACATCTTCATTTATTAGAAAAACTGCATTGTAATCAGTTTCCATTTAAAGAAGAGGACTTGTCACTACAGGTCTACTCTGTCCTGTTTGTAGTCTTTGTGTTATGATAACTTATCTGGACGTATCCTTCTTCTTATCTCTCTGCAGTGCCACCAGCATTTCTGTGATTAGCTCTGCTTTATGTCATGAAAGAATATTGGTTTTCAATTCTCTGTTTGTAAAAACTAACTTTGTTTTATTTTTGTACACAGGGTCTAATAATGAAGTACTAGTACTACCACAATAAATGGAGATTATTATTAAATAAAGTAACAATATGCAGGTATTCACTACAAGAATGAAATAAAGGAAGAATTTGTATTTAATGCACAAAAAATTCAGTGTAAAATGATGCTGATTTCCTTATTTGCTGATTGTGCTTACAACACTTCTGATGCTATCCACATTCATAGATTCTGTCTTGGATCCATTAGATCATTGGCAAAATTCCTCATAAATTGAGTGAAGCCAGGATTTCACTTATCACTCGTCCCAAAGACTCGACAAAGAAAGTGGACAGGAGGTTGGAGGGAAAGGATTAAAATATATATATATATATATTTTTTTCCTTGAAGTTTGTAATGAAATATAAGGCCTTACTCATGGGTGATTTGGTTGTAGTATCAATACACTTTTGCATTAATTCTTATTTCTTCTTTAGTGGGCATTGATGCTCATGAAATAAAATTCCAACACAGGAAGTTTGTTGTTACAGAAGGAGCATATACAAGTAGATTGTCTAAAAAGGGACATTTCATACTGTAAGTGTAACACATTCAGGAATGTGCAAAATTATTAGACTGATAGAAGGAAAGCATTCCGGGTAGTGATGTGCAGTCCATGAGACAGACAGAAAACTCAGACATTCTTTAACTGGACATACTTGTTCCCTTATAAAGTAGGGAATCTTATATATATTCCAGTAATGAGAATACCTTCATTTAACAATCAGATGATCTGCAATTGTTTACATGTTTAGTTTATTATTTACACATTCCTCATGCTTTGTTACTTACTTCAATATGAATAATTAGACAAGTCATGCTAATGAAGAGTTAAGTAAGTTAATTATGGGTAGAAAGATTTTGTTTTGTCTGATGCAAAATGTTTCACAAGAAAAATAACAATGAATTGGTTGGCTGTGATGTTTGTGGTATTAGTCATATTGCCCCTAAACCAACTGAAGAGCACCCTGCGTGGAACAAAGACGGGTGAATGTACTTTTTGTTCTTCTGTATTCGTATCTGCTATATCATCTGGGATCTAGATGCCATTTCTCCCTTTCTTTTGGCATGAGATTGATTTCCAGTGACTCTCATGAATGTGAAGTATTTCTTACTAGTCATTTGGAAACTTTAATTTTACTTGAGCTTTTTTTAAAACAAGTGACTGAAAAGTTCTTTTCTTTCTTTAGAGGTGGTACACGTATCTTTCTTGTGTAATTTCTAGTCGGTGTACTATACATCAAAGTATTCTTTTGAAGAGATGTTTGAGGGGGAAAAAGATACTTATTTCAAGTATGAGTTGGATATTCTAGAACTGCAGTTTAGGTGCCATCCTAATGCAGTTATTCAAGAGAACAATTCATGCTGTTTTACACTCATGTAACTCCACAGAATTTATTTGCATGTTAGCCTGAGAATACCATTTCAAATGACGAAGAATTTGAACGCTTTTTGAGTCAGGCTTTTAGACGAGCGAAAGGCACATACAGAAAATTGCTTCAGGGATAGATTTATACAATCATTTTAACAATTATCCATAATGCACAAAGGAATATTTTTTATGTTAATATGTCCTTGAGAAATTACTGCACTAAATAAGCTATTGGTTGAAAAATAATGACAGGCAGCAATAAATGCTCGGAGAGAGCACACATGGGTTGTAAGCAGTCCTTTACATATTCGTGTGTCAAGTCTTCAGATCTTCCATGTGACTTGGCGGATGAGAGATAGTAAGAAGATAGTTATCACCAGTGGTAAGATAAATCAGAGAGCATCAGTGAACTTGGCAAAAATCTCCTCCTACTTAAGAAAATTATAGACAAATCCTACTCCAGTATCTTCTGCTCTTTCACACTGAGTATTTCACAGAACAGGCAGTAACAGATATTCTTGATCTGTAGATTTCACAGTCAACATCACAAGGCTACAGATGACTTCTATACCAATCCATCTGTTGACATAGAAATTCGTGCTTCCAGTGGTGCACTGCCTCTGTCACAAACTACTTGGGGAAATTTCAAACTTTGCTTTGAGCCAAACTCAAATTATGGATCAGACCTCCCTTAAAGACTGAAAAGAAGAGAAAGGTCTTGTGCTTCACATTCTTATATAGTTTTAAGGTTGCTTACCTGCCACCAAAGAGTGCACACATCAATAAGTATTTTTTGCATTATAGGGTGATGCAATTCTGATGTTCTGTCCTGGAATCGAAAAGAGGCCAACAGATACATATGGAATGTGTGGGACAGGGACATCCAGGCTAGGTAATCTACCAAATGAGTAAGACTAGCAATAAGGCAGCAGGAGTTGCCTTAAGACTCCTTTCAATGGATATGGAAGGCAGTGAGGTCCTCACTTATCGGATGAATGCAGATTCCCTGGCTTGTTTGGTGTGACCTTTCTGGAACAGATCCAGCCTGGAAAGAAGGTGTTTACCATGAAGAGAAGAATCTTCCTAATTGATCAGAAGTCAGACACGACTGTCATTTTAAGCTTTGTCACAATCAGGAAATATTATAAATAGAAGAACGGCCCAAATTGCAATAAGAAGAATACTATTTTCATTTTTTGTATTTGACTTATAAGGTCTTCGGTTCATGGCCTAGTGTACAATAATGGTGAAATACTCAAGTACTCTCAAGTACTCAAAAACAGTATGTAGGATGTTAAGAATGAATTGTTTATGGTCTTTCTTTGGTTTGTTCCAGGAAGTACTTAGATTATCTTTCCTCTATGCTTGACACAATTTCACCAAAGCATTTGACAGATACTTCCAAACATTAATTTTATCTCATATTCTAACATCTACGTATATGTTACACCATATGGAAAGGGACACTTCAGGAATGATCACCTCTGTGTCAGATCTGCTTTTGTTGAAATCAGTGGTAATTGACTGCAGTAGGAGCAGTGAAATTCTATGTATTTGAGGAATTTCAGCCTAAGAACCCAAAATCAAATTCATGCAGCATGAGGGTTAAAATCTTAAACTCCACTTGACTCATTAAATGTAAAAACTGAACCTTCTCAGATGCTTTTGAGTTTTTTAAACTCTTAACATGTGCATATATGCTTTTGGAGGTGAGCCAAATGCTCTAACTTTTGAATATGTAGAACAATCTTAATCTTCAGCTAAGGATAAGTTTGACATTTAATTTTTCTGTTACTTATGTATAAAAAGGGAAAAGTAAATAGAAAAAGAAAATGAGTATTAGATGTGTTCCTGTGTGAAATGCCCATGTGTGCCTAGAATTTTGTGCTGAAGGAGTACCACAGAACCACTGTAGAACTTTCTATCAGTGACTTCACACTGTTCCAGACTCTTGGAGTCATGCAAGGAGCACTGTCACTTAGCAGAAATATTGAGCTCAGTGGTCGGTCCCCAAATACTATTTTGCTGTCAGCTAGCTATAGCTCAGCTTGGTGCTTTTCTTTATTTTCTGAAGAAGTGTGAAAAAACTTTCTTCTTGGAATTCATGGTTATAGGAATGTTTCAGTATTTTTAAACTCAGTCATTTTTGTGTTAGGTGAACATTTATACAGCATACTGCTATCTTAATTAGCGTAATGTGGTTTGAGACAGATGCTGACCTCAAGCACTGATTCACAGTTGAAATTTTTCTTTTTATCAGAGTTTGTCACTCAAAAGACAAGCCAACCAAGATAAGTCAATTTCATTCTATGCATCCACAAGCATCCTCCTTGAAAATTACTTTTTTCTCCTGCTTGAGACACATTTTAACCTTGTCTATATTTTTTGTTTCATTTGCTAAGGAATTTACAGATCTGTATGTCTGCTTACCCACTCACTACTTACTTTATCAGTCCTAGAACTGTCAAATAAAGTACAAGCTGAATCATTTCCCCTGGGCCTTAAACAGCTGAAAAAACGCCTGACGCTTGGTTTTTGGTCTTTTATTTTCAAAAGAGTGTGTGGATATTTGAAGGAAAACAGGCTGGGCTCTACTTAATTTACCTCTGCCTTCCAATGTGAAGGAATCTGTTACCAGAACCACCTTCCTGTTGAAACACACCCTCCCAGCCATCTTCTGACTGTGAACTCCACTTAGTGCCTTCGGCCCCGGACAACAACCTGTGTCAACCACATGGGCTGGACGAGGAAGTGTGAAGAGAGGTCAGTGAACCCATGCTCTGCTGAACACCGTAGGGCCAACGGTGTTGAACAGAACATGGTTTGTCAATATATATATAAAACAGATCATAGAAGAAGAACTTTGCCATTGGGTTCACAGGTGACAACCTAAGCTTGTAGCTGACTTAAAGATTCTCCACCAGGTTGCTTTCTTCTTGTATCTGTGAAGGGCTTGATTCATCTTGACAAGAATAATGTTTTGATCTGTTTTTTCTCCCAGAGACAGTTGTGTCATTTCTCCCTTTGTTTCCCTTATTTCTTTTTTCTCTCACTTTCTTTTTCCATTTCTTCCTTCTGAAACCTGTGCTTTCTGTACTTGCTTTTCCTGCCTTTTTCTTTCTTTTAGTTTAAAAAATATATGCTTAGATTTTCGGTTCTTCTTTCCTCTCTGCTTCCGTGTTATAGTACCCCTTCTCTGGATAAACTCACTGAGTACTCTGTACTTCTTTTCTCTTTTCCTTTTCTCTCATGGTCACACATTTCCCTAGGTACCTAATGCTTCTCTCCAGTTCTTTGTGCCCACAGGACCTACTCAGTGTTAAAGTCCACAATAGACAGCATTTAGTGTCTTAGCATGCTGTTGTGCAAAGCCAAATAGCCAATGCTGGTGTGAGATGTCAGCAGAAGTGACTGCATGCTATAACTTTAGTCACTTCAAGTATGTCATATCTCTTTATTTCATCTGTAAAATGGCTCTAATGATACTAAATGCCTTTGAGATTTATGGATGGAAAACTCTCTGCAAAATTGGGTTTATAATTACTATTTTTGCATCCTAATTTGGCCCTTTATCTCTTTCCAGTTAAATTTTTGAGTATCTGAAGTAATGCAAGATTATAAAGAAAGAAGAATTAGTTGTTATGAGGCCTGTCTTCCACAATGCATATCTAAAAGCTTGAAGAGAGAACTGCTTTTCTGAGTCTTTGCTTTTAAGGCACATAGTTAATATTCAGAGGTCAGCTATGAAATCTGCTAGTTGGTCAGTCAAGCTTTTATTCTGAGATTTATTTTTTCTAAATAGCTAGGAAACAATGAAACAGACGTAGGATATTTGAAATAATAATGTCAGCTGAATTCTTTCTGGTGTAGTGGTGGGTTGTTTCTCCTTCAAATCCAATGAGATACAGAGCTGTACCCGAGAGGAATGACCTAGATACAGACTCAACTGACAAACATTTTTTAAGAGAAAGGAGATTCTGTTCCATGTCAGTGATTGTCATTGAACTGCATTGAAGAGCTAAGGGTGTAATTCATACAAAGAAGAGTTGATTCACTAAACAATGATTTCAACATACTGAGGATTTTTTTTTAACGAATTTGTACAGCAAAGCCACTAAAAGCAGGCCAGATATTGCTTAATGGGCTCCTTCTGCTTGTCTTTCATTTGATTTCTCTCTGCTGAGTTGTCCAACCAGTAGGTCACTACTGAACAGGTAGGGAACCACTATTGTTTCTAGAAGTCTTTAGTTGTCTGTACTGAAATGGACACCTGAGGCAGCTCAGCTAAAGAAAATTATTTTCAACACTGTTTCTGAGTCTCACAGAAACATATCTTAGGGATGCAAACATGCATCCGTGACCAGAGGATGAACAAATTTTCAGAGAACACCATCTGCTTGGGTTTTATGTCTGAATCCTGGTTTGGTTTTAATTCTTATGTATCTTTCCCCCCTCACTGTGTGACACACTTGGGTGTCTAATTTGTTTTTTCAGGATACACTCCTTCTAGATTGAGATCCTGAAAGAAAAAGCAGAGAGACTGCACATCATCATGCCTAAATACCTGTTTATTTGGTTCTTTAATCTGGACAGCTGACACTATGTCTTTAAAGCAGGTTGTTACAAACTCCTTAAAATCTACATCCTGCATAGTTCATTAGATATTGAATGACTAACACATCACACATTTGTCCAGAATGGCCAGTCTAATAAGCAGCATGACAAATGGAAAGGGTTGTCTGATCTCCTCCAGCCATTCAGACATACAGTATTGTGTGCATGTGGTCTTGCATCCTGTGAGTTGTGTTCAAAATAATTTTTTCAGTGGTCAGTGCAGTCAGCAGGAATGAAGACAACTCAGCATCTTGAAATATCAGGCTACTTCTTTAGATGCTTAAATGTGGGTTAAAGTGTCAGGTACCTATATGTGACCCAAATTCTAGAATGAAATTCTTGTTATCCACTGTTCCCTCCCCACCGCCCCGCCAAAAAACACAGAAATAAAGCAAAGCTTATAAGCGCTAATGAAAGCTCCCCCTTAGACTGTTTTTAGCTTTGGGCTCAGTCCTCCCCCTGCCTTTGTTGATGATTACGAAATAACACAATCATTAACATTTATCATGAAAAGATAAATTCAGTGAAAAGGAATAATGTGAAAGCCACATGCCATGATAATTATTCACGTGAAGGAATAATGTAGAATACATTACTTAAAGAAACTGTGGGATGAAATTAACAGATCCATGTGCATTTTGAAAGAGCCTTCAAGATCACACTTGGCTAAAAAATGAATCCTCAGAACACGCTGTTATTTGTCATTTAAATATATACATTAATTATCATTACCAGATTTAAATACATTTACCTACCAATGTAAAATACCATTTGTTTTTTAAATGTCAAAATTTAGAAAGGATTATCTGTTTGCCATTTGTGTTTTCCCCCACAACTTTGATTAACTCATAAAATCTCTGTTTATGCCAAAATGTTTTCTTCTTTGCAGAAGCCATGATTTCATCTCTTCCAAGTTTATCTGTTTTGTTTGTCAGATAATCTTTGAAAATATTTTATCCACACTGTCTTAAAGAAATCAAGTGTAATTAGTACAAATGGTTTGTACTCTGGAAATGGTAAGCACTGATTTTTCAGATGAGAGATGGAAAAGGTAGACTTAATCTTCTCTTTGCATGGTTAAAAAATAAAATGAAAAAGCATCCCATTGATTTTGATTCTTCCATAGATCAGACACTGAGGTTAGTGTTCATTTTACTAAATCTCAGCTGTTTAAAAGACAAATGTCTAGTCTATATTGCTTCTACAGCCAATGGAAACAAAGGCAAAAAATGGTCTCCACAGGGCAGTTTATACCATCTGCCTTAGACACTGGACTGTCCAGCTCTAAGTGCCTGTATCTTTCCATTGAAAACAGACCAGATGCTAAATTTTAGAATGTTAAAATTAAGTAAAATAATGTTGTCACAAGGCTTTAATGCTGTACTGAACTCAGAGGCTCTGTGGAGATCATGGTGGTCCCAAAGCATTAGATTTCAGGACTTCAGTTCATTAGCACATATGAATCAACATTTCTATGTGCTAGAACTAAGCCAAAAGGTATCAGTGGCTAGATTATTTTTCCTGTATGTTTGTCAAACACTTTGTGCAATCCTATATGCATTACACAGCCATTATTTAATAAATGTTAAATATTACTTCATGTCTTAATTTAACATGTTCAGAATTCTTTTCTGAAAAAAGTCATGACTGTTTTGTTTTCCCGTTGACTGCAAGGCTAGAGCAAGGCTAATATATCTACCAGAGGCAAATACTGAGGCTTTTGTATATTTGTTTAGGTTTTTTTTTTCATGGTATTCTTAGTTCTCTCAGTACAACGTGGGTTTGGAGGTGAGATAGCAATGGGGTTTTTATGCTTATATTTATTTATGCATTTATGGCCATATTTATATAATAATAGGTGGTATGTTTATGCTCTCAGAAATAGGCCCTAGTTCAGTAGTTCACCTCATCTCTGTTTATGCTTGTTTTAAACCCACGTTTAAGTTCCGTTGAACATGTTTATTGGGAACCCTGTTAAAAACTGTTAGAAATGTGTTGCTGGGCTAGACGGACCTCTAACTGACCCAGTACAACTGTTCTTATATTCTCAAGCACTTTTCTAAATCAGGACAATGAAATATTATTATAAAGACCAGGAGGACCTGCTATTAATGTGCTATGATTCTTATTTAGCAAATACAAACACAGCAGTCCAATGACTGCTTTTCTCAGAAGAAACACTTCTCTTCATTGTTTCATAATTTTCTTATTTTCTATAAAAGTTTGTATGAAACAGCCTCTAAAATGTTTTGTCTAAGGCATCATGAAATGATGAATCCTGTAAATCTGGCATGCAAAATTTGCTGCCTGTGGACCTCCTTCATTTTCTTATGTTTTTGGTAGAATCTAAGAACGGTGTTCTGCTGTGAGATACTGAATGCGTTTTATGTGTAGGTAGTGACTGGATAACAATATAAGAAGGCAGCTAGCCAACTCAGTTGGCAAGACATGAACTGAATGGGATATTCAAAAAATGAGAATGAAAATATTTTGGTTAAAATTTAATTTATGGAAGTATAATGTTTAGTACCAAATGTTTTTTTTCTAGTCATTTTCATAACTCCGCAGTCATGAATCAAGTCCACCAGTGGGTATATGCATGTGTGCATTCCAGCTACCAACTGTTGAAATTTTATGTTGGCTGATGCAAAAATGTAGCTATTACGACTATTTGACATCTACCTCCACATCTTGAGTAGACAGCACTACACCATTTAAAACTAATTCTTCAGGAGTGACATCTCATGCGCAGGGATTATGAGTCATTAAATAATCATTTGGTAAACACAGTGTACTCCTTGCTTCTCAAAGTGGTATTCAGCATGGTGCGGACTCAGTTAATCAACCTTAACACAATACTTTCCACTCTCCTAAATTACACTTCCCCTCCTAAGTTTGTAGAAAAGGTTCATTTAACTAGAACATGATTTTAAAGGTAGAAAAGAGCCTGAGCAATGAAATTGGGATTCACATCTGAACTTTGTCAAAGGGCTGAGAGATTGGATCTGGTGCCAAATGCTACCTTATGGCTGCTCTGCTGGTACAAGTCAGTAGGAAAATCATCAGATCCAACTCCCTGTTGACTCCTTCTGCAGAAGGAAAGCTGTGGACCATGGAAATGGCTCGTGGTTTGGGGAGCTTCAGCTATTTTCATTTGCTTTAGTTGCCTTCTGGTGCTCTGGACATCAGTGTGCATACTGGAGCAGCTGGGATATCCCTGATATATGATGGGTTCTGGGCAAGGTTGTGCTTGTCCCAGGAGGAGAGCAATTAATTCCCACACTGAGTCTGTTTGCAACAAATACTGCCTAAATCATTTAAGGCAGAGATTTACAAACTATTTTTGTAGGATTTCATGGTAGTGGGGCTGGCAGGTATCTGCAACAGCAGTATGAGTAATGACGAGGGCAGATCTGGCTCTGTGTCAGCTTGTGTACTGCTTGAAATAGCATGTGCACTCTTAATGATACAAGTATTTCAGCTGATAACTTCTAATAGCCCTCACTTTGCAGCTGAAAACTCCTGCAAGTTTGGCTCATAACCCATGACTGATTTATGTTCTACAAATGTAACGTTATTCAGGGCTGAGTCAGAATTCCTTCAGATTTGGGTTTTGGGCTTGACTTAGCATTACTAAAAATGAAAATACGTGTCAATAATGCAGATATCATACTAACATTTTGTGCTGAACTAGGGTCATATATATTTCAAGTTATTTTGGTTTGAAAAAGCATTTTGTTAAAAAGAATTATGATTATATAAACATATATATATATATGACTCTACATATATATAATGAGTATACATTAGAAACTCTATTTATTAGCTAGCTTTTAATTCTATTCATCATCCTGTGGTACTGAACTGGCAAGCAGGATGCAGAGCTCTACTGCTTTACAACAAAGATCTGGCCTATAGGCTGAATGAGTGTCAAATCACTTATCTAGGTTGAGTTATGGGATGTAAGCAAAGATTTCTGTTGCCAAAACAGAAATCTTGTTCCTTGTGGCTGAACTCAAGACTCAATTATAAAATCTTTTCAGCACTTCTTTGCATTGGAATTCGAGTAGTGTGGAGACTGCTTCAGCAATGTTTGGTAATGTGAACATTAAGGAAATAAGAGGTTATTAATTTGATATAATTAATAACAAATGATCACTCTGAAAACACTGAATCTATGTAAACTATTTTTAATCTATTTGGTTATTTTTGGCCTTTATGAATTACACCATGCAACACAGTTTTGTAAATTAAATTTAATAGGAAATAACAGTTGTTTACATATGACCTATTTTTCCTTGGCTTGTATGGTAGGACTCTTTTTGTCTAAATTTATCTGCTTTAAAAATAGTTATCTGGTTGTCTATGCTGACTCTATAGTCAAGGAAAGAGATAGAAGGGGATATTGTAGGGACATTCTTCTTTTTTCCAGTGACAATAGAGAAACCTGGAGCAGCTAGTTTAGGCTAACCGCTGGTAAAAAAGTTAGGAAAGATAAATCTTGCTGTAGTATACTGTCCATACTCCATTTGCTTGTTGGTGTTTTGCTATTCAAGTGGAACAACAGGGCAGAATTTTAACTCAATTTTTTTCGGTGTGGAGTGTTTAATTCTTCCTGCACCACTCATAATTTATAAAGCCGAAGAGGAACACTATGTTCAGCTAGTGTGACTTCCTGCACAGGAAGGACGTGGGACTTCAGTGGGTGAATTTGTTCAAGAACTAGACCGTCTATACCTTTTTAAAAACTACTCAAACTTGAGCTAAAAGTATTAATAATATGCACTTGGTATTTTTTTGTCAGAATGGCTTCAGTTTCTGCTTCCAGCTGTAGCATCTTGCCAAACCCTTGTCTCTTAGATTGAATGCCATTTTGTTATCAAATTGTTATCCCTTACTGATATATTAAAGACTTCATTTAACTCTGCTCTTACCCCTTTTTTTTTGATAAGCTAAATCACTTCAGGTCTTTGAATCATTTGTAATTGGATGTGTTTCCCAGTCCTTTAATATTTCTCGTGGTTCTGGTCTGATTCCTTGTCAAAATGTGGATACCAGCACTGGACAGCATCCTGGTGCCAATTATGGAGATAACAGAGCTTCCCTGGTGTGTTATTCCTCTTGGCTGCAGCATTTTATTGGAGCTTATATTCAGCACATTATCCACTATGGTCTGCAGATTGTTTTAAGAGTTACTATTTCACAAAATGTAATTCCTATCCTATAAGGATTGCATTTGGATTCTTGTCCTCTTTGAAGATTATGCCATTCTTGTCCTCTTTGAAGATTATGCCATTTTAAAAAGCAGAAGTTTTACCTGAAACCTCTTTCGTCAGCCTCTTGTCCTCTGCTAGTATAGGTGCACCTACCAGCATTATCAGTAAAACCTTCATGCTTTCTTGTGAGTCATCAGTAAAAATGTGACATGGGACAAGAACGAGGATAAATACCTAGAAAAGCCAAACGAGGACACTGCCACTTAGCAATTTCATTGTTTACAATTCAAAACCTGTCTTTTAGCTGTTTCTGTGACTTAGAATGTGCAGTTTATGAAACAGAGGTAGCCGTTTGAATAACATAAAGCTCCCATGTTAAAATTACCTCAGTTTCTCTTTACATTTGTGCTACCTGGCTCACAAGGAGGTCCTTTGTCAAAGGGCCGCCTTTAGCTATTTCTGGCTGGATGTGAGGGGCAAATAGCTATATGTTAGGTTACAGGCATGAAGCGTTGTAGTCCTTTTCTTGAGATGCTGTGCATGCAGTGTAAGTTGCTGTGTGTATCCTGCTACAGACAGAGCATTTTTTTTTGCACAGGATGCTAGGTAAGTTCTTGCTCAGTATTTGATTCGAAGTCTACTATGAAATGACATGAACATTTTTTGGGCTTTGCTGCATTGTCCTTGCTGCTTACAACTGACCAGTGGAGAGGTGCAGCTGGCTCTTGAATGGCTTGTCTAGCCTCTGAAATAGCCCCATGGGGAAACTGTGTTTAAAGATGTTCCTATGCTATAGATACTGTGTTTACATTAAAAAGGTCTCAAATTTCAGAGTTTTCAAGTGTTAGGTCCTGCTTTGGGCTTGGTTAACTAATGTGTACATTCCTCTAGGGTCAAAATCAGGCCTGTTTTTATTGAATGAATGGTGGAGAAGAAACATTCAATTCACAGAAAAGCCTACATCAGTTCACTGTAAACGCCTTCATTATTAGTGACATGATAAAGGATCAAAGGGCCACTGCTATATGTTTCCCTTGTCATTTTGTGCTGTAATAAAGATAGATGGTCATACTCTCATACTGAGAAATGTCTGGCTTTTACATGAAATTGTTGAAAGGACACTTGGAGTAAGTTTTTTTTATTGTGAAAAGATCTGTCTTTGAAAACTGACAGAAATCCCTCATTATCCAGGAAAAGGAGAAACTTTGTAGCCTGCAGTGTTATACATTTAAGCTCTCTGTTTAAAGCTCCACACCGGTGACTGGCGACATTTGTTTTGCTCTGTTCTAACACATGCTTCCTTTCAGCAATGCTATCTGCCCATCAGGAATCAAAGCAAATCCAGATGGCTCAAGAACAGATGGCTTATGGTTTAAGAAGCAAGGGTCAGATTTAGCCATACAGCGTAGCAAGTTCACAGGAGTGCTCTTCTTATTTCTAGAGATTTTGAGTTGCTGAATAGTGTTTTTTCTTTGCTTTGCTCTTGTTGGGCTATGAGAGGTAGCATGCATAAGAGAGTGAAACCAGAAGGTGCCGTAGGAGGGAAAGTTCAATATGCTCTGCTTAAAGCAAAGAATGAGTTTCTCATGTGATAAAAAAGCACAATGAAGTGGCTTCAAAGCTGGAGATCTGAGAGTTATTTCAAAATTCTGCTTTGCTTTGAAATTTGAACCATGCTCCTTTAGCAAGTCTGATAAGCAGTGTTGGAGGAAGCCATGATGTTGCCAGAGGGGAAAGAGAGAGGGAGATCTAGCAACATCACAGCAACTTCCGTGCTTCATGATCAGAAAAATGTCTTTTGCAGTTAGAGGAGATAGATAAATTTATGCCTTTATATGTCCAAATGCTGACCTATTCGGAACCATGTAGCTGTGACAAATCATTAGCAGCCACTACAGGACAGTGATGTATTACAGTAATGACTCAGGACAAAATTATTCTTCACAGGTCTAAAGGGCATCTTACACAGACCACAGCAGACAGACTCATTCTCCTACCCCAAGTTTGCAGCATGACAAGTCTTTAAGGCAGTGTTCATTACCACTCCTCATTGTTTGCCACCACTAGACAGATGAAGACATGGGAAGGAGCACAATGAGCTAGCAGTGTCAACACACTGGGAATAAGCAGATACTTAGGGAGGTATAACCCCATGTGTTTCAGATGTTTCAATATCCAGGGCATAATTAGACGATAGAACCGGATTAGTACAAGCAGTAAGACTACTGCTCTTGGGTGTATGCACATACTGTCAGTACAGATAATGTGCCTTGTTTTTAAAGTACATGTAATGACTACAGTCCACATAGTATTTTTTATCAGTAGATCCCAAACTATCATGCAAAGGAAATCAGAATTAGAAATTTTCCCTATAATACAGAAGGGCAAAGAAGCACAGGGAGGTAAAGCAAACTTTTTTCAAGATCATGCAATAGAACAGTATTTGGAATAGAAACCATCTCTCTTAAGTCTTACTTCAGTGCTTTGTTTATAGGCCATAGAAGGGAATGGGTGCAGTTTTTCCTTCTCAATAGCTGTTGTAGAAATGGAGAGTTTTCAGGAGAGAGTTCAGTCAGTGACAATATTGAAAGGTAATTCCACTGAATGAAATTTTGTATATATTTGGCTTCTCTCCTTTCAAGGGCTTTCTGTTGCTTCCTTTGTTCTGTATTCTTCATCTACAGCTTGGAGTAAGAAGAGCACTACCAAAGTATTTCAGAAATGGATAAGTTTGAATTTATCTATAGGTATTTCCTTTCATTATCCCCCTTATAAAGCGGCACACGTCTTTCCCCTGCAGTGCAACAAAGAGATGTAGTCTCAGTCTCCTGGTTATTATGAGATCTCTAAATGTCATCTCAACTGTATATTAGACCATTCAGAGAGTTACAGATTCCTGTAACTTCTCCCTTCCTCTCTGCCCTATGTAGTAATTTTCAGCAGGCAGAATAAAATGCATCTGCATAAGAATTGTAATATAGTAGATCCACTTTACAAAAATTACTATAAAAGCTGTAGGGCAATGTAGGAGTCCAATGACAGCATCATTAAAAAACTCTCCAAAACCTGTATTGCGAACAGGTTCTACTGAACAAGCACTTTTTTTCCAGGCCTTTGTTATTTCCTTAAAAGCAAGTGAAATATTAATGATAATTATAGGCACAGATAATATAGTCAGAAGGACTCTTATGATGAGATAATTTGACCTCTTGGATGCACAAGCCATGGAGTTTTCCTTGTAAATTGAATTGAAACATACCTTGTGTGGTAGGTCTATGTCGTGAGAGTATACATAGTGCAGGGTTGCCCAAACCTGCTGTAAACACATTAGTTTGGCCGACAGATGCTATGTAACTGTGTTAGCAGAGAACTCCATCAAGGCTAATGAACTCTGCTGAGAAGCCGGTGGCATTAACTCAGGTAAAGCATCCTGCTACTGTGGTATTCTTTTAGTCTTAATTTCATAATTCAGCTATTGTACTGATTTGCAGCAGCTGAAGATCTGTTGCATGTGCTTTAAATATGGTTTGTATTTGAAATTAAATCATTCAGAATCAGGTTCAACTCCATTCTGTGTATTTATGTGTATGGAGTATAATGAACAGAATACATTTTCTTTTAACAGCTCTTTATCACAGTGCAAATAATTGTACTTAATGTGCAGAGAAGTATTGAATCTGAACTTACCTATCAGAACTCTGTTGAAGATAATGTGGAATTCTCTGGCGAACTCACAGGATCCATAAATACATTTTCTAATGTATTTCCCAATGAGCAGCTGTAACTTTTTTTTTTCTTTTTTTTTAAAGCTGAAGTAGAGCCTTTCTCATTCTAAAATTTAGCTTAGCAGGGAATTGAGAAGAATAGTATGTCTTATACCTTATAAGCAGATGGATGTTCCAATCCTGCTTACATATGGCTTGAGGACATAGTATAAAGCCATTTTCAGCTGGATGTTTTTGGATACCCAGTGAGAGTAGAGTAAACATACTACAGCTCTTGCAGGCTATTCTTTGGGTTTCCTGCAGAGCTTGGTGCATCACATCCATCCTGGCATTTTATCCCGGCTGAATTGCAAAAGCTGCATCTGAGCCAAAGAACTAGTATAAATGACTTTGGACTTCTGCTAATGGTGGCAAAGAACGGTGGGCCCTATATCTTATGCAGGTCACAAACCAACAGCCATTTAGTAGAAATTTAATGGACACTCATACAAAAATGGATGTCATTTTAAAAATGATAAAACCTTTAAACTGCATATGTCCTGGAATAATTTTCATAAGATTTGATTTCTCCCACTTTAAGGTTTTTGGCAAATATTTTGTGGCTTAACAGGGACACGTGTGTATGGGACAGAATTCCTCCTAGAGCTGGCCTAGTTATAGATTCTTACAGAGTCTGTAGATCTAGATTCTCATGGAAAAGGACATTGACTGTGGAAATGGCAAATAAAAAGTACTTTCCTTCAACATTCTTCTCCATTACACACACACACACCTCAGATATAATAAAATTTCCTGTAACAAATTATATATTTTTTTCAGTAATAGGAAAGGAAGAATGAGGCCATGATGGATTTTCAGTTATTCTTATTTTCACTAAGTGCATTGAGATACTATGGTGACAGTGGTCAGACGGGGGCCTCACTAGATATAATTGCCTAGTTAGAGACAGACAGACTTCTTTCCCAGATGGTTCAACCCCCACAGCTACTAAATGTTTGGTCTTATGACAAAATCTAAAGCTGTATGGGTGTTATATACAGAAGCATAACTCTCCATGTCTTTTCTGCCTCAAAAAAAAAAAAATCTACTTATATCCAAAGACAAAAACACATTGGCATGCTTTTGAAATTGAGTGCTGAAAATCACTAGTCCTTTGGAAAATGGAATTATGTGTATAGAAAGTGCATGGGGGTGTAAGAGCTTGAGAAACAGATCCACATGTCATGGCTGTTTGCAAGTCCTCCAAGCTTCTTTAGTTCAAATCCCTCTTACTTTCCAGAAACTCTTTTCCATAACAAGTGTCACCTCCTCTGGGTATCTCCAATTTGTCAAATTGAAAACATGACCAAGAGTTCCATTTTTTGGGTGGAACTTGCATTAGCTCTTAGCCAGGAATATTGACTGAATAACAACTTTGTGTACTGTAGCTTTTTTAACATTATCACAGTAAACTCCAGTGAAATAATAAAATATTTTTCTGGAGCTCAGGCAATTTATGTGTTATGTGTTGAAGCATCAAGAGTAGATTAGTAATATTCAATAGAGAGACCACAATGATCAACTAATCAGCTATGTGAAAATTCACAGAGCACAAGTTATAAAACATGACCCAATAATCCTTTATTAAGTCGGATAACACCAAGGTAAGCTAAAGCATATCTTTTAGAAAGGCATCTTCTAATAGTTTGAAGATTTCAAATGAGGAAGAATGTCATACAATCCTTATTAAACTCTTCCAATGCCTAATTATGGTCCCCTTTTCCTCATTAAGGATTTTTGAATTGGAATTGCTATTATCCACATTGCTGTCCCGTAGGCCAGTGATACCTTACAGCGCAAAGAAAAATCAAACAAATTCTCACTCCTGCATCAGCAAGCCTTCAAATTCCATGTATTTTTATTAGTGTCCAGCTATCATAGTAGATCATAGTAATGGGCATAAATATCCAGAGGTTGCTTCCAGGGCACATCCAGGGTATATCTACACATGACTATGGCATATGCTAGGAAGCTTTGCTGGCTGAATTGCAGCACAAGCAACAGCAGCAATGCAAATGCAATGGCACAAGCTTTATCTGGGCTTTACCGTTACTCAGAACAGATAACCTGGGTCGCTAGGGAATCTCTCCTCTGGATGCCTGCCCATACTGAAGCTTATGCCACTTGATCTCACTGTTGTTTTTGCACATGCTGCTTAGGTGACACTGAAGGGAGGCAGGACCAGTTCCAGGTTTCTCAGCAGTGTGGACGAAAGTCAGTTGTGCCTGAGAGGGGTCTCCATAGGTTGACAGTCTGGGCAAAAAGGAAACAGTATTGCCTTAGGAGGCTTCTAGACCTGCTCTTCCCCTGTCTGTGCACCAATTTCCCCTCCAGTGCAGGCTGTGTCTACCAGTGTGGCTGAGATAATGCAACATGGCTGAGATGGGTGGAGAGAGAATGACCAGCTTCCCCGACCTCCTCTTCCTCTCACAGAATCACAGAATAGTTTAATCTAGAAGGTACCTCTGGAAATCATCTGGTCCAGGCCCCCCCCCTGCTCAAATTGGGCCAGCTAGAGCAGGTTGCTCAAGGCCTTGTCCAGGCAGGTTTTGATCATCTCGAAGGACAGAGACTCTACAATCCCTCTGGGCAACCTGTTGCAGGGCTCAAGCAGCCTCACAGTAAAAATATTTTTTCTTATGTTCAGATGGAATTTCCTGTCTTAAATTTGCACCCCCATTGCCTCTCATCCTGTCACTGAGCATCACTGAGAAGAGTCTGGCTCCTTCTTTTTTACTTCTCTCATCAGAGGTTTATAAACATCAGTAAGATCCCCTGTTATCTGCTTGCCACTGCCCACTTAGCTTTTGGTTCACACAGCCTTTCCAAACAGCAGTGATTGCGGGAAAGCGGAATAAAAAGGTGGACTCATAGGAAGGCCTAGGCTGTCTGTTACTGGGGAGGCTGAGAAGCTTGATTGGACTGGTATGTGACGGCACTGCTGCTGCACTTTAGGCTGGGCTTAGAGCCCTATTCACTCTCGTGAAAACAAGAGGACCTTTTTCTCTTGTGTTTAAGACTGTGATTTTTGCCCTAATCTGCTGCCCACTGCTAAGGCATAATTTGCCTAACCCTAAAACTGCAGCATGCCACAATCACACCTTATCTTGTTGCTGTGAGATAGATACATGTTATGAAGCAGAAAGATCTGTGCCTTTCACAAGAGATTCTTATTTCTACATTGTATTTAAGGAAATTAGATTTACAGTGTTGGTTACATTAACTGTTGTGAATGTAAGAAATGATTGAAGGGAATTTAATAATTAAGCTGATTTGGAGGGCTATCAACAAGATTGTCTGCACTTCAGCTCCATTGCAGAGCCACTTGAGTAGAGAGTGTTCGCAAATATATGATGAAGTTGACAGATTAAGATGTGGCTGAAATTACTATAGGTTAAAACAAAGTAGGCAATAGAAATGCAAATACTCTGAAGCATTTTAAAAAGAGTAAACCATAGGAATTTGAGGCTACTTATCCAAAGTGACCTGTGTGATATTGCCGTTTCCTCACCTCCTGTATAAGAGTGCTTAATCTTTGCTGAAATTCTCAGATTTGCCATTCTGTAACTCCTCCTGAATATTGCCTTAAATTACTCTGAAGAAGGCTTCTATATCTAGGCCTTATTAGACATGGGGCTTGATCTGAAATCCTTTGAAATCAGCTGCAATCTGTGGAGCTGGATGAATGTTTGGTGACCATGACATGGTTAAATCACTGTGTGTTGAGTTAAATGCACAGGAATTAAATATGTATTGCATAACTAACCATGGGATTTTTACTTTGGGTGGGCTTGTTAACAAATTATTTTGCATTTTGAACAGTTTCCAAGTTCACTGTTGGCTCAAAACAGGATAAGCTTTCTGGCTTCACTGATAGGCTGTTTGGCAGCAGGTTTTTTTTCACTACTTCTTTTTACTGGACGCAAAAGCTGATCAATTCATGAACTTTAACAACAGTCTTTGAACAGAGCTTGCTCTTCAATTTTGTAGCATCGCTGCTTGCTGGCAAAGCTTTTACAAACGGCTCCCCTTAATTGCTAATGCCTGCTGCACACAGAAGTGTTAATTGTCTAATAATGCAGCACAAATATGGATAGCAATTTTGTCAGAAATGATCACATCATTTATTTATTTATTTATTTGCTGAGGGTTTTTTGTTAGCACCTGGAGGTGGGTTGATTCAACATATTATGCATCAGCAGTCATGCCGAGCAAAGTGATGAGTCACTGAAGCTTTGAAAGATTCCTGCCAGGTGACCGTATCTGCTCACAGTCATCACTGCTGTTAATGGAATAAAATGAGCTAGAATAGACGCAAGTTGGTTCTCATGCCAGCCAGTGTAGGGCCTTGCCACCTGTCTCAGCATCTAGGGCAATATTTCTCAAAACAATTGATGAACAGTGGTCTGCGAAAGGATCACAACAGTTTAAATGCTTTGTCCCCACTCATATTCCCATGCTTTCCAGAGGAAAGTGAAACTAAAGAAGGAGAAAACAGGAGTAACAAATTCACATTCTGCATTCCAGCTGTTAAATGATTGCTAGTTTGTTACATGAGACTATCACTTGGATTTTTTGACTTTGTGATATTTTTCCCCCAGAAGAAATCAATGGTCTTTCAGGCTTAAAGGTTACAAAGGCTTCCGCTAGGGAGCATATGACCTCTAGAGCAAACTTGGGCAACCTGTTTTGACTGTTTGTTTTTGAAATGCCACAAAACCATCCTAAAAAATCTGCTAGCCCTAAACAGGTTTCTGATAGCACCTATTGCAGTGATAGCATCACTATATTTCAGATGAAGCTACAGCTGATTCATACTGACATTAGTTGCAGGATCAATTTCTTGAAGACTCAACATGGCTCTTCTTGTGCTGATTAAACAACTTTTACAATTGTATTTGTCACAATCAATGAAGCACAGGATTCTTTTCTCCATTAATTTTCCCAAGAAACCCTAATCTCAGTATTTCCAGTTTGAGTGATTCTTCAAGTTGCACTAAGTTCAAGTATTTGTGCTTTTAGCACTAGCAACATTCAGAGTTTTTGATGCAATGCACATGAGTCATGTGTCTCAGCCTTCTTTCTTTGCCGGCGAATGTAGCCAAACAAGGAGCTCCCTTTTTTTTTTTTCTTTTTTTTTTCTTTTGTTTTTTACCTCTGTAAAATGATAAGTCACTATCTGTAAGGAAATTGTCTAATTCTGAAACTTCGCCCTCAGGTGAAGTCACTCTCATCTTGAAAAGCCTTGTGCTTTTAGTTGTTTAAATAATAGGTTATCCGAAGGACTGCAGCTTTCTTAGAAACAGAATGAAAAGATTGGATGTTAACACTGGATTCCAGAAGTTCCAGAGGCTGAAATGACTCACAAAAATTCAGGATGAGAAGAAAGGTAGGTAAGGAACGTAAGGGCACTCTGTTACAACAGAGCAATTCACTTTACCTGCACATAGCTGAAGAAAGACACTGGCTGCAAAGAGAGGAAATTCCAACTTTGCTTTGGAATACTCTGTCTGAAAGCCATAAGTTATTGTTTACCCTGTATTACAAATATAATGGGGGTATCCCTGCAGCCATGATAATAAAAGATCATTAAACAATATAGATTAGTCAGAAAAGGAGAAAGACAGACTGAGACAGTGAACAACAGAAGGTGAATAAGAAGTATTATGCAAAGAACATTTCACACATGACATTCCTGTTTCTGCAATACAAATTCTTCTACTGTGTCCATCAACATGTTAAAAAAGGAAGTCAATTCAAAGGGAAATTTCAGGTTTGCAAGTAACTATTAAGTCTTCTCTATCTTGTTAAATAAATTTTTTTTCTTCTTTTTTTCCTATTTTTTAATCTATATTTTGTAGTTACTGTTTGTTTGAAAACAAGATGCAGTAGCTTGGCTTTAAGAGTATGCTTACTTCCTAATAGCCATAACATTCACTTATTCAACAGCACATAGAGAAAGATACAGAAAAAAAATCAAGCTGGACAATTTGATATATTCTCATTAGGAAATGAGGTGAAAACTTGGATATACACCTATTGCTTCTGGGTCCAGTCTTTTTGAAGACAATGGGAACTTTGTTTGGACTTCAGCATGAGAAAGCTTGAAGTATTAGCCAAGCCAAGTGTTTACCAGCATTAACATATCGATGTGAACTTTTGCTTCAGTTTTGATGCTAAATCTGAAATTGGCAAGAGATCTATTTTAAGTTATTCTTCTTACCAAAATATTATTAAGGAATTGAATCTCTGAATTAAAATTGGAAGCATTACCCGTTTTACTTGGTAATTTGCCAGATCAGGAGCTGTGAGTTTCAGTATTTGAATGAAGATCAGCAAACATATAAAGTGGTAATATATCCTATACTTACAAAAGATATACTGCCATTAAAAATAAAATTGCTACATTAAAGCATTTTTGTAATTAAGGAAATCTGTTACAGAGATTATTTTGTCGGAATGTATCACCTGACTATGAGGCTTTACTTCTATATAGCTTCTTCTTTCTATGCACCCCCACACCCACATGCACATACTCAGTCTTTACTTTGCATTGGGCAGCATTGTTCTATAGCTCCAAAGGCTGTCGCAGTCATTTGGGGTGATGTAAACTGGTTGCTTACGAGAGCAGCTGTCAAGGTATAGTTATTGTAGCTGCAAAGCTTCTCAGGTGATGATAGACGTCACCTAAAGAAACAGTGAGAACCAGCAGGCTAAGCAGCAATGCAGTGTGATGTTAAACACAGTTGTAAGAAATGTGAAAGTGCTGCTCAAGAAAGCAGTGCTCAGACCAGCGCAGCTAGTAGTAACTAGGCATCAGTCTGAAGAAATCGACAGGCCAGTTTCAGCATAAGCATGGGTTGCAGTCAAGTTGCATGTCAGATATGAGTGACTGATAAAATATGCACAAGTGGCTGAGAAGTAAAATTTGGACTAGTCCAGCCCCAGGGAGATGAGGTCTAGTTGTATTTCAGAGGAAGAGAGGAAGAAGAGGATGTCAACTGGGGAAACAGCTAGGCTGCAACTGTGAGCTGGGGGGCTGCCCAATCTGAGGTGCCTGCTGCAAAAGCAGGGCAGTTGTCAAAGAAAAGTTCACCAGCATATTCTGACATGGCAAAGCAATGTATTTTTCCATAGTCTTGTTCTCAGAAATGGCTGAAACTGCTTTTGGCTGAAATTTTACACCCACAAAATCAGCCTGAAGTCGATATGCAGCTTTGGTAGTTTCAGCAGAAATGACTGAAATTAAGTTACATTTAAAAAATTTAAAATAGGCTTGCATGTCTTGAATGTTAGGCAGTGGCGTTATCCCCACCTATCATTAAATGGGATTAAATTACGTTGCATTTCCTGTGTGGATGGCCTGCGGTTCCCATTTGTTGATACTCCAAGCAGTACATATAGTAGGGACTTAAATGACTGTTTAAAAAATAAGCTTCTTTTTCCCAAGAAGTAACTGAAAAACTAATATTGTAGGTTTTGATGTATATTGTCTGTCTAGCTTGAGAGGAAAATTGAACCACAAGTGACAGGTATGATTTTTTCACTTTAATCATACTGGAAGATGTTCTGTTACTACATTGATAAGAATAGTAAAAGAAGTTATACAAAACAGTGTTATTTTTCTCCATATACATTATGCTTATTTTCACTTCTTTTTCCTTTTAAGTTCTAGCTGCCAGCCCTTGGAATTCAAGCAGGGAATCAGTCTGGGGCTTAGTGCATCTTCACAAGTACAAGGTTCTGCAATTTAGATTGTCTCCTCATTATCCATGTGCAAGTCTTGCTCCCAATGACAGGAAATGAGTGCCACAGAAAATGTAACATCAAGCTGCTATGAGTAATCAGATTAGTCAGTGCTGGAGGCAGTCAAAGGCAACTCAAAGAAAAGGAAGCAGCTAACTTGGAGACTCTTTTCATGAAAGAGCACATGCTCCTTTTTATCTGTATGTCTGTGGATCAACCCATATATTTAAATGCCATGCGAGATGTAGGGAAGTATGATCCATTTTATGAGTTTTATCTAGCCAAGAGCAAGGAGGATAGAAGTAGAGGAATGAAAGAGAATACAGCAGTGAATCCATAGCTCAGAAAGTTTCCCTCTAAGAAACAAGACTGCTTCCCAGCCAAATCTGCATGGGGACTAGGTGACCAATATGATCCTCCTTCACTGAGCTCAGGGAAACACCGTACATACCATCCTGCCTAGCAGTGTTGTACTCCTTCATCCTCTGTTAATCTAAGAAAATGAATCATTAGTTCACTTCTCAAATACACACCATTTGATTCTACAATTGCTTTCTTATGCTGGCCTCTACCTCTCCAAAAATCAGCACCAAAAATACCAAGCACTCAAAATCAGTTGAAAAAACATCTACCTCAGAAGACTTCTGGGAGGTTATTACTCATATTACAGCTAGGGCAGATAAATACATCTAATGACCAAATTTAGATGTGGGGAAAAGCATGTCATATATAGTGGTCCAAGAAGGCTGTACTTCATTACTGTCTTCAAATATCTACCAGATATCTATTTGAAGCTGAACATTTGCTGTTTAAAGGCACAGAGAATTTTCTGAACAGTTGTATTATGGACGCTTGTGTGATTTATATTTATAAATCACTACATACTCTTTGTCTTTTTATTTTAGTTCCTGCTGAAATCACTCACAGAATGAACGACGCCTTCCCAAGATGCAGGAAGTATTTTTGGTAAGACTGATGCTGAAGAGGTCTGTCATTTCAAGCTGACTTTGTGGAAGAAATAGTGTATATGAAAGTACAGGCCTAGGAGAGGCTTCAGTCATTTCAATTTCACAATGAATTTGTAAAGTAGAGGTCTGTGCTGTGATTTACTAAAAAGAAAAAAAACCTATCTGTCCAGTTAGGTTGTAACAAAATTATTCAACTCAGTTTGAAAAAAAGAAAAATGTGATATTCATTGTTGTCCTGAGGTGTGAAACATGGTTTAAGAAGCTGATGGATGCATGACTACTGTTCTTTCTCAGCCACATTCACTGCAAGTTTTTAGAGTGTTATGCATACAGATGACATATATTAGCTGCTATTTAAGAAAATGATAGCGCTTTAGTCAGGAATTTCCTAAATTGACATTAGCCTGAAGGTACTCGAAAGGCAATTTGAGCCTTGATATATTGAGGGTGTATATGAATATACATCTGATTTACCCACTAACCAGAAAGAGAGCTCTTCCCAAGTGGGTTAAGGTATAGTCATCAACCATAGAGATGAAAAGACAGACATGAGCCTTTCTTTCATCTCAGCGAACCATCTCAGAGAGGGTGGAGTCTGAAGGCCCAGCATTTGATCACCTCTGAGGATAGGATTCACAATATAAATGCATTTACAGTTTCCCTGCATTTATAGATAATCTGCTATCTTGAAGCACTGCGTTTTGCTCTGACTTTATCAACTGATTCCAGAAGTCCATCCCCAGCCCCTGCAAAACTGAGAACAAAGTATGCTAAGGATTTCAAACTCCTCAAAGAATCTTATATTTCATTTTATTTCATTTTTATCTTTGTATTCCTACGGAGACATACTGTAGTTTTATTACTGTAGACTGTGACAAAACTTGTGAATGTATGCATGAGTGTACGAAAGCATGTGAAAAGGCATCAGGAGGAGAAATTTCCAAAGCTAGACTGAGCCTAAGCACTGTTCTGCAAGATTGTTGAAGATGAGTTCTTTGTTTTCTGAAAGACTCTAGAGACACTGAGCCAGCATTCAAGTGTTGTATCTCATTTGAATGTTTCTGCTGAGATCTGATCTGTGTTCAGGTGGGAGATGGGAAGGAATGAGGAGCCTAGTCACCACAAAAAATAGCTATCTGAATGATGGGATCTAAATGATGTGAATAGCTTTCAGCTTTGTGTTCCTTTTGACTAAGGAGTAAGTTGATTTTGATAGTAAAATATTCTGATGAAATAGCTGATTTCCTTGACACAAATGTGGCAGGGAAATGTTTGAGTTTTCAAACTGGGCCTGAAATCAATTTCTATATTAATTTAAATAGACATTAATTTTAATTAACTAGAGATCTATCAGTTTTCAACCTTACTTTAGGACTTGTAGAGATTCATTTTCTGCCATGTCTGTCTGATGACTGGGCTAAGCAATGACTAACTCCCTGGTAACTCACTGATTTACTGACCTAGTTTGATAACTGTCTGTTTTAATCCTTGGTTAGTGCTCAGCTGTAGGATTTAGCCCTGCATAACAGGTTACCATGCATCACTAGAGACACACTGTGTGTCTGTGTACACACTCTTGGCCAGCAGGAATTGAAAATGCCATAAACTTAGTTTCACCATCTTTCACCACAATGTTTCTTTCTACCAGCTCCTTTGCAAATCTGAGTGTAAGCCATTGATCTGCTCTGAAGACCAAGAGCTAGACCTCATAAAGGACTTAGTGAACTGCAGTGCCAACATGCTAATGTATTCAGTGTCTGCCTCTCAGAGGGGATCCAGAGCCCAGAGTTTATGTTCCCTCTGTAGAGCTTGAGGAAAACCAAGAAATGGCTTTCTGAAGAACACAGCATGGAGCTGTCCATGCTAGAAGACGCTCGCACAGATATCAGTCACAGTGGTGTGGCTGGTACCATTACACCTTTCCCTGAAATGTAGATACCTGAAGCTTAGCGCTGGCAAGTAGAAACATTGGTCTATTCAACATCCGGAGCTTTGAACACAGGTAAGGGTATGGATGCTGATCTCACAAGAACAGAGTTCATACTTTTTTTTTTTTTAATAGGACAAAGGGAAAAGATGATCATGTTACTTCCATGAATTTCCTTTCAACTCCTCAATGGCACCCTGAGATTATGTAAACTCATTAGTCTGACAGAATTCAAATGTATGTATCCCACTCCTTCAGTGGTCTGTGAGCTTGGCTGGGTGAGCTTCAACCTCATTTTAAAGGTGTAGCCTAGTGGTTAAGATGCTCATTTGTTCCTGGGTCATATGTTGATGAATTTTAGCCTTTAGAAGTGCCCACTTCTCTGCAATGTCTAGGAAAGGAACCTAGTGCAACTATTTGTGTAGTAGGCACCTAAAGTTAGGTAGGATGAATTCTGCCTTTTGTAAACCCTTGATATCATGGAAGGGTCTAGACCAGGTCTCCTCCTACTTACCTGTAGTGCCAGTTAGCTGAATTGTCTTGGCAAAAATTTATTATCTTAGACCCTTTTAAGTCTTTTTCATTCATAGAGGAAAAGTTATAATAAGATACCCACTTCTTACAAGATAGATTGATTTGGCAGAAGACAGTGCATTAGGAAAAAAACAGATCAAATCCATGAGAAGCAGGTAACATGCAGTTTCTAGGTAGGTTCAACACATATGTAGGACTCTGGGACCATACGTTTGATCATCCATCTAAGAAAACGAACAAAAAAGTCCTCTTCCACTTCCACAAGCAGACCTCCTTTAATGAAGGTTGCATACACATGTGAGGTCCCAGCCCAGTATGGAAGTTCCTGGTGTATGGCAAGGAGTGAGATGCAGGTAATAGCTGTTTATAATTTAAATAGCAAAACATCACAGAGAAAATGTGAATGAAGGTTAAAAAAAATGTAATAAATTTTTCACTTTCTGGAACTATGCTGAAAGAGTCTTGTATTTTGTTGTTGAAATATGACGTGAGGTACAAGCAAGAAGAAGTCATTACAATGCATGAAAAGTGATTTTGGTTTATTGAACAGAACATCCCATTAAAGTACAACCAAGTGAAGTCTATGTCTGGTATGACTTGGTCAAATTTTTGTTCAGTCTTCTTGGCATAGGTGCCTAATCTTCTGTTGAACATGCATAGAGATTTGTGTATATTCACCGTGAAGTTAACGAGAGTTCTTCTGGAAACACCCATGCGTCGGTGGGCTTGGATAAATGTTGACTGCTCATGACCCTGTGCAGATTTTTTAATGCATAAGAAATACAGACAAGCATTTTATGCTTACTTGCTCAAAGAAATGAGGCAGATTCTTTTTCCTTTTTTAATCAATGTATAAAAGAAAGCAGACATACTGTCACCTCATCACCTCTGATTTTGTAGAGAACAAAAAATGGAGAAAAGATTTCAAATAAACACACATCAGTTGTTCATGTGACTCATGCTTATGAATAATGGTGATAATCAGAATGGTGTATTGTGTATCTAACGTGGTATCTCTGTTTCTGAAGTAGGTTATTATTCTGCTTTTTTTAGCTTTTATCTTTTCTTTATCTATGTGAAGTTTACAATGGCTCTATCATAAAGTCCCTTTATGATGTACCTGCTATAGAAGAGGTGTAGAGAAGGTGGAAGAATAAGATAAAATTCTGTTTTTAAGTAAAATCTTGATGCAAAACCGTGCGAAGCAGCTAGTAACTTTCCACTGGTTCCTGTGGGCTTGGAATCCCTTTTTTTATATAGAATTCTACAAAAAAGGTGTATGAGTGTCCCCCATTTAAAAAAATGAATGGAAAAAAGCAGTGTGCAAAATATCTTCTCTTCAGAGTAATGGATGACAGCACTTTTATGTGGAAAAATAGGTTCTCTTTTCTCATTCCTGAAAACAATTATATTTGTGCTGTGAAAGTTATTACCTGGTGTAATTAATAATAGAAGACAATACCAGAGATGAATTTTGCTACTTGTCATATTCTTCAGCCTACTCTAGTCTATTCAGGTAAGCACAATCAGACAGAGAGACTTAAAAAGGAAGGACATGTAGATACACACAGACACTGCATTCCTTTTTCTGAGCATGTTAAGTTAATGATCTTTCTCCATACCTATCCAGGGGGAATGAAAAGATATAACTGCAGTTAGAAGAGGGAGAGATTGCTTCAAATGCTACTGCATATCTTGCACAGATGTATGTTTTAGTTTTAGTGGTCTCTAGCAAAATAATTTTTCTCTCCCCAAGGGAACATATATTCTCCAAAAAAATTGATAGGGGCCATTGAAATCATGCTGGATTGACAGAAAATCCCCTCAGCAAAGATTTTGACTTGTCAGTATAACCATAAAAAAAGAGTTGACATACAGAAATGTTTTAGTTTTACCTGTTATGTACCGGGAGAGGAAGGAAGAAACCAAATCTGTTCAGGGAAGCATTTCTTTTTTGCAAAGAACCTTGAATCCTGTAAAAATGCTTGTACGAAAATTATTGTAGAATATAATAGAAAGTGTCAGTGGTTTTTAGTTGTCACAATAGTAAGTTTATACTAAGGAGAAGTAGGAAAATGGAAAAAAATATATTAGTTAATAACCATAGAACTTTTAAAATCTCCTGACCCAAAGACAGCGATGTGTAAAATAACTTATTTCTGTATCCAAATATCAATTCAGTACTGGTAAGCATTTAATCAGCTTTCTGCTTGATTCATTTAATGTGTCTTCAGTATTCTACTTGAGATAAACAGTTAAGTGATTGATGATGAATTCAGGAGAGCACAAGTGCCAGTCACAAAGAAACGGGTCTTTTTAGTGTTCATATTAGCTTGGCTCCCATGAATAATTCTCTAACTAGCGGAAGATGTTAAATAACAACCGTTAGCTATCGTCAACAGATATAGATAACTTCCAACAAAATGCAGAAACCAATAAATACAGGTAGTGTACTTATAATACATTCAGCCTAATATAAAACTTCCTCATATTTCCAGACTTCTGTATGAAAGCAAACTAAGGTCTCTGGTTTTTTTTCCCCATCTAATTTAAATCTGAATATTTTACTGCCCTACTTTCCATTTTCTGTTTTCAGACTGCATTGTTTATCCATCAGGCCTAGAGAGCTCTCCTCTGATTAACTACGAACACGAGGCCCATGCTCGAAGGGCAGTGGCGTCCTCAAAGGCCAGAGTGGCACAGCTGCTTTACATAAGCTCTGCTAAGCGCAATACATACTGCCCCTGTTTAACGCGTGGATTAACCAGGAGAGAGAGGTGAAATGACCCTGCCTGAGGTCAGCAGAAAGGGATGGTGGAGTCAGAAGCAGCAGTGAATTTTCCTGGATCTTGGCTCAGTGCTCTCCTCTCACATCACCTGTTGCTCAGGGCTGTGGTCTGGCATGCAGACTTGCTGGAACATACTGGTCTCCCTTGTATTACATAAGAAAGATAAAAGCAGCACAATAAAGTCAAGCACTCCAAAATGAGGATGTGCCAGCATCAAGGTATCCTCTACCAGCAGAATTATTTAACTCTTCTGTGCACGTAAACATGCTATATATCTAATTATACACACAAATACATATACATGTGTTTATATGGATGCTGGAGTACCATGTTTAATTCCACCTTAACATAGTCTTTGACAGCATTCCCTAATTATAGGATTATTATGTAGCAGTAGGATGGAGAAAGAATTCATGTCTTGCGCTTGCGGCCTCATCTTCGCTTTGCAGGGGTCACCACAGTGCTAAAAGGTTATCCACTGCTACCATGATTAAAAGGCACTTAATTACACTTAACAGGGTCTGAAAGAGCTAGGGGAATTAAGTTCTTTTATTTTTTTAAAGACATTTTCAATCTCTAACAACGTTGTCGTAGTTACAGCTGGGGAGCTTGGGAAATGTGCTAGTGAAATTGATTACTCAGACATGTGTGACTATGATTCATCAGAGAGCTTGAAAAAGAAAAGATGCACAAATTCTCCCCCCCCCCCCAATCCTGCACCATTTATTTCTTTATTACTTTTTTAAAAACAAAGCTTGGACGACACAAAAATCATTTGCTTCTATGATAGCCATAGGCAGAATAAAGGATGTTTTCTTATACCTACCCATGACGGATTTATCGGTTAAGGATTCAATTTGAAACAATGTTTTTTCTCATTTTATTTGCTAACCATTCTGAGGATATTAAATTCTCATTTCTTTCAAGTATCTATAGATTCTGTGGACAGCAAGATTTAACAATGGGCCAGCTTCTCTAACTTCTTTGTCTAGGAGTAGCTAGTTATCAAGTAGTCTAAGGAAATTAAAAAGAAGATTATGCAGTTGGAAATAAATCTACCCTTGAGGGTTTCAGAAGATTTTGCCCAACAGTTAAGTCTGCTTGTGCTGTGGAACATCAAAACTTACGGTACTGCCAGAGCACTAATGTTTCATTTTCTCTCTGCTAACAGGACTCTGGATGTTTCCCTGATGGATGAAAAATCAGTTCCACTTTAAAATCCTTTTAAACTCTAGAACCATTGTCACTTTTAAATGCCCCCTCTCTAGGCATTATCATAGCCGATGTATGAAAAGCATCCCTGAGTTCTCCAATCTTGCAAACAGCTTTCTCCTCCTCTTCCTCCTAGCTCTCAGCCATTCCCTGACTCAGACAAGAAGCGTGCATTTCCCCCCAGGCAGACATGACCCATGCTGTAGTTCCCAGCTGGCAGTTCCTGGCTATTATCTGTGGGCTCTCCAGTGGGTTTGATGGCAGCTCCCACTCTGCAGTGCTGTTCCCTCTGAGGGCAAAGGTAGTGAATAATACAATGACTGGGCGGTCTCCTTCAAGTATTATTTTTCACGGCAAAATTACCACTGGTAAAATAGATCTTATTTAAACCAAACTAAATCATGCTCATTTATAAGGTGCCTCTCCATCCCCTGCATGGGGATCTGGAAGGACCAGCTCCCTTTGGGTTCTTCTGCAGATCCTCCCTCTACCAGCTTGTGCCCTTGCAAGACCTGTTGATCTGCCCTGGGCATTCTTCAGTGACTCACCACTGTTTAATGGAGATTAAGATATCTTAAATTGGTTATAATCCTTTTGACCTCTGGCCTCCGCTCCTGCCACAGCTGAGAATCTGGAAATATGCCATTGTGCTTCAAGCAGTAGCTGTGGTGGTTTAGAGCTGTAAGCAAGGCAGGGTTTGTATGGAGAGGTAAATTTTTCTATTAAACCAATTAATATGGTCGGAAAAAGTAGATAGCTTTTGGAAACACGAGGGCTTGTGCAGGTCTGAAATGGAAGCTGCAACCTTCAAAGCTAAATGAAAGTAAAGAGCAATTATTCTGAGCTTAATTTCATTATGTTAATCAGTTAGATTATCAAAAAGAAAAGGGAGCTGGTGTCCGTGGAACGGAATCGGTGTGCTAGCACAGCGAGAGCTGATAAATTGTTAGCTCCAGAAACAACCTCTAAATTCTAAGCTTATTTAAGGAACATTGTAATCTTCTAGAGGACTTAACCATCAATAACCATTTGACAGCAATTCATAGTTCCAAACACACTGTAGAAGTTATGTACAAGAATGCTAGAAAAACTGGGAAATAATTTCCTTCATCTAACCATTCCATAACGATCAACTGAAATAAGAATCAGACTCAAATAAAATGCTCTGAAGTATCACCAAACATTTTCCAACAGGCTCTAAAACACTTTCAAAATAACCATGACAGGCATTTAACACAAGAACCAAATAATGTAATGACAGCTACCACAGCCCCTACCTGATAAAAACCCACTCAAAGATCTTCAGTCACTGAAAATCTGCTAACCTAAGGTGAACTATCTGCTCCAAAAGCTCAAATGTCTCCTTAGAGGAAAAAAAAGATGACATATGTGTAAATGGGGAATTCGAAGATACATTTTGCTGACTCTTTCTTTGATGATTCTTCCACAACCAGCCAGAAGTTAATTCCCATACTGCTCTTCCTATTGCAACTTCAGGAAGAAGACAAGGAAAAGTATTGGTATTGATGTCTCAGGACAAAAGCCCATCTTGGACCATTATATTGACCACTTCAGGATAAGAATCAAGAGAGAAGTACTTAACAAAACCAGGCATCATTATGAGTTCTTTCTGTTTCAAAAAGAAAGTCTATCCTAAATCATAAATAATGCAGATGTGCAAATATATGACACTATATATATATATATATATATAATATATATATATATAAATGAACTCAAGAAAGACTAACCATTATGGGGAAAACACCACATTTTCTCCACCATGAACCAGTTACTGAACATGACTACCTCCCCATTATAATACCATTGTGCCCACCATGAATGTCCCCAGCCTATCCACCAACCTCCACTCTCTGATAGCATCACAGTCTGTCCTCAGTACGCCCTCAAGGTGAATATCAACGTTCTGTGCTCCACCTCATCTAAGACAAAAATCATCTAGTTCATTCTCTTCCAGAATAGCTTCATTTCAATACATTTTTTCTGACAATAGGCTCAGTGTGAGTATAAAGACAGTCCTATAATATTGTGACCTTATCATGAGCTATGTCAAAAAAAAAAAAAAAAAAAAAAAAGTAAAAAGAAGAAAGAAACAGACAAAATGAAAAGGAATAGGAAAAGGAAAGTAAAAAGAGATTCTAAATTATGATATCAGTGAGCCTATGCTCTACCTTAAATACCTGAATGATGGCTTTATCACTTAAACTGATACTTGAATTTCCTCAAAGATTCTTATCACAAATTCAATAACAATCATCCCTCCATCAAATTCTCTTGAATATCCTTGCACTAGCATCCTCTTAGACAGCCTGGTCAATATCTTAGACAGCCTGGTCAATATCAAGCTACATGTTGCTAACCATGGTATATAAGACATTCACAGATAAATATGCTTCCCTCAAGAAAATTAGCTGCTGCTCGGAACAGTAAGGTTTTCAGTGCCCACCTCACTTGCTTTGGAGAGATCACTCATGGAGATCACTTTAATAATTTTTAGAGGTCCTTTATCCAACAAGTGCACTCTTTGGGGGAGACAGATGTCATTCTTGAATCCACAGGCTCTAAAATACCATCAACCATCATTGCTAGCAGCCTAACCTGGGAACTATATAAAAAATCATTAACAACTTAGCAGATGCTACATTGAAAAAACTTTGTCAGAACCAGAACTCTTTCCTTTCAAATAGCCTAGTCTCACTAATTTCAGCCCCAGAAACAAATCCTCATGGACTAATATATACCAAATACATTGAGCCTCTATTTAAGCAGCAAGCATAGAGATTGCCAACATGTCTTTTCACAATAGCAGTTATCCTTGGAGCCTTTACACGACATTGCTGCAACCCATCCACTGTGCCATGTGCCTTCCTGGAAACAACAGCTAAGGCTAAACAACTGTGATGCACAAGAATGAACTCACACAGTCAATAATGGAAAGACACAGTCAATAACGGACAGAAACACCCATTTTCCAATGGGAGGAAAGTCTTTCAAATCAATCACACTGGTGCTGAGATTTTTGGCCCTGCTTACATGGAGAGCTTTTGAAACATCTCCAAAATAAGAGGCCAGGTACTGAAAAGCAGCTCTCACCCAAATACTAAGAGATTGTTTTGTGGCTTGTTTTCATTTAACCCCCCACTCCCCACCACCAAGCCAACCTCTCCAAGCTCCAAGATTGATGAATTTACTTATTCTTTCTTTTCCATGGGACTTAACAAGCTTATCGTCTCTCCTCTTGCTGGCATGCCACCTCTGCTGCACAGGTAGTTGCTAATTTTTGTTTCAGATAGTCTATCTGATCAATGTAATCAAGTTAATTTTAGCTTTCCAGGCTGCTGCTTTTATTTTAGCCTGAACAGGGGCTTGTGCATCCAGTCACTTCTCTGTTGTTTCCAGCTTTATCAAATTGGTCTAATGAAACATATAATTTCTAACAACACACTTTCTTTTACTTATGTTCTATCATGATATGATACTACTATTCTACGATACTCACAAAAGTGGTTAGATCTCAGAATTCATTATATTGTTACATATCAGCCCTAACTCTGTCACACAGGCTGTACTCCTAAACTTAAAGACAGAATTATTTATAGATTTACTGTTGGACCTGTGGACAACTGCAATCACTGGACGTGTTATATTGGTTTAGTGCACACAGGAACTTTAATGTTTCAGAGCCATCTGAAACATTCAGAGCCAAGAGTTTCCTTCAGCTATGGTAGATCTGCAAAATCCTTGGACTGCAGTGCCATTCTGCCAGTTGACGTTAATATCTGGCTTGCAGACTGGGAATCTCTGCACTCAAAGTAGCCCGTGAAGCCAAACTCACTTTGTACCTTCCAAAGTCAGCTGCTGTCAGACACATGTTCTTTGCAGAAGTAACGAAAAATTAATATCCAGCATTTTTTTAGCTTTCCTAAGTAACAATCACAATGTCAGTATGAAGTTAGTAAAGCTGTTATGGTCTCACAAATGGGAAAACTGAAGCATAAAATGGCCAGAACCTAAAATAAGAGCATTAAATAGCTACCTTCTTTCTCAAATGGCTTGATTTTCAGAGGTAATATTCTTTCACACCTCCCACTGAATTTGATTTTTAGATGTGAAAGTCAATGCAAGTTGCAGGTGCTCAGCACCTCTGAAGATCAGGCCACCTACCTAGATGATACGGGGGAGGGAGGTTACATCTTGTTGGAGCTCCTGATTTTGGCAATGTGGGCCAGGTACATGTAGAATTTGAGTAACAATCTGTTGAATGAATTGCTTCTAGTCCCAGTGTTAATTCATAGGACAACATTGCCTCTCAAAACAAGATTTTATTTTCCTGTAGAGTCCTGAACACGAGCTTACTTATACCAATTAACATACTGTTCTCCATGCACACAAGTAAGCTGAAAATCCCTTACATCTCAGAGGTTTTTCTAATTACATAAAACCAGCATTCAGGAGCTGTAGAGCCACCTAGTCCATATGCAACTGAGTAAGAGAGTGTGTGTGTCCTACATATGAGGAGGGGAAAAACAGCTCAACTTAGAGCAGGCTCATGGCTCTGCGTTATTTTTCTCCGTTTTCTTGGGGGCACTGAACCTCTTTCTTTCCTGAAATGGGCCGTAGCAATATTATTTTCACATTGTGGAGAAGGAAAATGCTTTTACTGTTCAAAAGTAAAGATCAAGAAAAAATGTCTCTGTGGCCTGAGAGCCAGGTTTCCCAGAGATGATTTCTTGCCCTATATCCTTTACCTCTGCTGTCTGGCAGTAAGGGATTTCTGCCAGCCTGTTTGTTCCTTGGTGCGAGCATCACAGGATTGGAGCAGAGCTTTTTGCAGCAGCAGGAGTTTCCAATCTGGAGTTCAGATCCAGCCAGTCCTTGAGCTTTGTGGCCTGGAGAATATAATGCAAATCTGATGTGTTTTGCTTAGCTTTTGATGGATTTGGTTTTTGTTTTTTTTTTTAATTCTAGTTAATTTGACTGTCAAGGTTTTCAATAGCATCAACAGCAGTAATTTAACTTCTGTTACCTGTTGTGGGTGGCTTATGTAATGTCAAATTTTTACTTTCGTGCAAAGCACCCGACTGCCAAGATCATAAGCATTATATAAATTACTAAATTAAACAACTAAATGAGAGGTTTTGCAAGGACTCTCGAAAGGACTTCATTTATTTCCTTGTAGCTAGAACTTCAGAGCTGTGGTATAGTTCAGGAAAGAGTGGAATGACAGGAGTAAAGCTATTAGGATTATATTTCCTTTCAAAGCAATTTCCACATAAATACTGTCTCATTCCAGGAGTGTGTAGTTGCCTCAGCCAAAGTCATAGCCCCTGGCTGCTAGTCTTGGTGTACACAAGAAGAGCAAATACCTGCTTTAAAAAGCTGCACCCCAGGAAACATTATTTCTCTGTTGTATGTAGAGAAGTCAAATGATTTGCCCAGTGTCTCACAGGAATGTGTTCGTGAGCCAGGAGCTGATCCCCTATCTCGTGTGTCCTGGCTCGCTCTACATTCTTTCACATGGTCTTCCTGCTTGTGGTACATCATCTTCTTCTTCCTTTAAAAGTATGCTTATAAACTGAAATCAAACCTGAGCTCTTTTCTATTGCAAAGCTGGAACCAGTTTTGAGTTTTTCAAGAGTTTTGATTTGTGAAACAAAAGGTATTTTATTATGCCACTCATCATTTTACATTGCTGTCTCTTCATAAGGATACAGACGCAATGCACATTGTGGCAATTGCAACTCTGGGCTTTCTGAAATTTTGTAAATTGATTGCAGTTTTTTAAACACAGCAACCCATCCAATTCTGTTGACCACACAAGGGAATACAACATGTTTTAGCTGATGGCACTGCTCCTTAGCAGATCATTCCTTGCTAAGACACTGTAGGATTTGGAGTGAGAAATGAACCTGTAAACAAATCCTACTGTTCCCAGATGGCATGGCTTATGACTGTCATCTCCATCTTGTCAAATTTCATTTATTTACTTTAATATAATGTTACAGTAAATACATATTCAAATTTTTGCATTTATGGAAATAAGAGGGTGGTTTGCCGGTTGGAAAAATTACATCACCTTGTATCAAACAAGAGAAAGATCAACCAGTAGCTGTAATAATAGAGATAGGGTGAATTAACTCACTAGAAATGAATAGATATTTAATGCAAAAAGGCATATATGGTGAAGAAGAAAACTATCAATGAAAAGCAGCCAGATACAAAATGCGATGGAATGACTTGATCACAGACTTTATGGATCTTAGCTATTAACCATGCTATATAACAGTGCAAATAACTTTCCCACAGAACTGTAGATCAGTCTTGTGCCATTAGAGGAAATATGTGATATTTTGAGTTAGTCTTTAAAATGACCCTGCTAAGATATGCTCATATCAGGGAATAATAGTAGAGCTCTGTGTGAGATGATATGCATTCAAGGAAAATAAGAGATAATGACCATGGTTCTCTTCAATAAACCTACGGTTAAACCACACACAATATATGCCCAGACTAAATGTAACTTGACAATGGAATCAGCCATGGTGCACTGTGTGAAGAACATAGCTGTTAGACAGAAAAGCAGTCAATAAATAACTACCTATAAAAAATGCTGCCAGATAAGAGGAGAAAAAGAGTAGATGCAGCATGTCTGCCACATTAGCTCACCATTTGTTAGTATATCCTTAAACAAAATGCTTGGAAACTTAACTGTAGTTTAAAAGAGAACTGAGCATGGAATAGAAAAAGTTCTTTATTTCTTGCTCAGCTTGATTAACTAATGGCAGGGTCTGTGCTGTTATCAGTGTTGCAAGCTGGAACACAAATATGCTGAAAGGTTCTGAAATTATGCTCCCATTGTGTTAGTTGATGAGGAAGGAAAACCAGTTGACCCTTACAGTTTGCTGATGGTATTGGTTATGGGATTTATGTCACTGCATGTCCTAGTGGTGAGGATAAGTCAGTTAACATGTCACTTGAATGTATCTTTATAAAGTTGTACTTCTCAAGCATGTTGGAAGTGTAACCTTCTTTTGGCTTATGTCCATCTGTTCACTCCTTTCTGTTGGCAGCTGCTCATCTTCTCCAAAGCAGGGTGGTGGGAAGAGGCTGGAACCAGTAGCTGAAAGTATTTATGCTTATTCTCTCACTCTGGCTAAACTGAGCTGCTGCTGGCAGTTAAAGGTAGTTAGTAGCTACCTAGCTAGTTGAAACATTTGCAGCCAGAAATAAAAATCTGTTTGTGCTAGGAATGGAACTGCTACCGGCTTAGGAGGAAATTAAGATGCTACTGATATATCTCATCTAGTACTTCATGAGTTATTTCAGCCTTTATTTAGCTGCTTGTCTAGAGTTGTTCTGGAACTGAGGGGCAGCCATGAGGGACACAGAATTGGAAGAGATTCCCAGGGGTCATTTGCTGTTGCAGAGCACCATGTTATTTTAACCTTTTTTGCACTTCAGAAGCTACATTTAAAACCAGAAGTAGCTCTTTTGCTATTACTGGAAGGTTGCTCCAGTACCTTTGTCACTAGAATTCTTTTTCTAATTTACAGCCATTTGTTATTGTGCCAATACATCAAAATTATTCTCAGGCCTAATTTTTTTGTATTTCTGCAGTTTCCCCTCTCTCCTCTCCCATATATATTTATAAACAGCAATCACATCCCCTCTCTACCTTCACTTTGCTGAGATAAATAAGTCAGGTTCTCCTGTCATATGTCTTTCTATATCCCTGAACATTCTTGCAGTCGATTGCTGCACATATTAGATCTCCATGAATCTGTCTTGAACTGGGCTGGTCTGAATCTGACCTCTAGGGAAGACCTATGCCTTTTTAGAGCAATCTCAATACTTTCCTGCATCTACTGGAAATGCCTTGCATGTTACACCCCAAGGCTGGATTTGGCTCTCTGTTGGTTGCTTTACCTTGGTGACTCATATTTATTCTGTGGTCACTTCATACACCCAGGACTTTTTCCGTCATTTGCCATTTAGGAGCCCAAAGGTAGAACAGAATGTCCTGCATGATCTTTTACTTGTGTCATGTAAACTTCAAGACATTTGTGCTACTCCTGTCTTAAAAGTCAAAGGTATTCTTCAGTGACAATGCCTCAGAGTGTGAGGAAAATGTACACACTGAAGCCAGTGTTTTTGAGTTTTGGATGTTTAAAATTAAGCAGCTTATCTAGCATCATATTTTACAAGGAGGATTTACTCTGGTGGATGAGCATATCCACCTATCTTGCATTAGAAGCTGCGCGAAAGAGAAAAAACAGTTGCTTTTCCACAGACTACATTACTGCAAAACCTGCTTGCCCGTACTGTGGAATGAGAAGAATATTTGGCTGGTTAACATAAAAATTGGATTGGATTCTTTGGGACAGATACCATATTGTGGCTCTTATGCAATTGTTTAAGCTAGAGCCTTCCTTTGTTTTTGAATATGGAGTCTTAAAGCCGAATATATTTTCATAGAATGATCATCTCCTTGAACTTTGAGTCACAGCTGGCATAACTCTTCTTTGACAGGATTACTTGCACCTTATTCTGTGTTGTATGAAGGCAGCTCAATGCTACAGCTCATTTACATCTGTTTATGACCCTTGCTCACAAAACTCATAAATGAATGCAAAGTCCCTTCAATTCTATCTGAGAAATCATAGTCAACAGCACTCAAGAGGAAAAGAGCTTATGATTAGGAAACTGGTATCAGAGTTGGTGAGAGGATCAAAGAGATGTCAGCACAATCTACCAAATATGTCCTTGAAACATTCAGGTCAACAGCAATGATTTGTCTTATAATAGAAATGACATTCAAAAGCATCGTCCTCTTTGAAGGAGGAAAGGAAGCAGATTTGGTTTAAGTGACATACCTCCTGGAAAAAAATGGTACCTACAGCAAAAGAAAAATATTTGAAGGAGGACATTAAAAATAGCTTATCTTAAGCTATAGGACTTTTTGCAGTAATGGCTTTAGATAGATTACATCAAGTGTTCCAGGCCAATACTTTTTTCACTCTTGTTTACTCTAAGAAGAAATACAACATGTTGCCTTAATCAGGAAAATTATTCATCATTTAAAATCTATGTGAGCTATGCATAGAATTTCTTCATTTGGGTAACTGGATGTGTAGCAAGAAGATGCACAGGAAATTATGGAAGAGAGGCAAAATGTGTGCTGAATGTTTCTTTGCTTTATTTTCTTACTTGGATAGCTGCCTGCAAACCATGGTAATAACTGCATCTGGATAGGTAGATTTTCGGAAAAGTTACAGATTATGTGAATGTGCCTTCATGTTTATAAATTAGATTCATGAGAACTTGACACTGGCAAATTTGTATGTCCATAGCTGACTAATGGGAAAAACATAGTTGTCTACTAAGTGCAGCCAAATTGAGCTGTTGATACAGAAGATATATGCAGGGCAAGGGATTTGAGAACCTAAGTAGGGAGAAATTGTGGATATTCATCTGAAACTGGCTATATTTTAAATCAGCTAAACCACTGCAGTACAAAACTGTGGCTAAAATTATCCCCAAGTAACAGAATAGCAGAGAGACTCTAAAACTCAGATAACAATAGTCACAAGTTTATGTAAATCGAAGAGAATTACTGCAAGCAAGGCAGGAATAAGCTGTGGTCTGGGAATTGAATTGGAAGAGGTGAACTGCCAGTAACTCATGAAATTTTACTGTTATGAAAATGCATCTACCCAAGTATAAAATCTTCTGGTCCTCCTCTTGTACTGTTAGTGATAGAGATCCCCTCTCTACCTCTCTCCCACCCCACATACTGTCAACTGTTGACATCATCTTTCAGGAAAAGAAATTTGCAGCACTTCATTAGAATGCTTGAATTATTGATAAATTGCTTGTGGTAAAACATACTAATCCAAATCCAGGTTGTATTGCAATGTTCACAGTTTTGATATAAGTCTTCCACTTACACAGAAAGTTTGATACTGTCCAGGGAAAAAACAGGGCAGGCCACTCGTCTTCGGAGACCTTTGAATATGTCAGTTCTTCTCCATGTAATTATACTTAGCCATTATGTATGCATTTACCTCAGATCATTTTAGGTGATGGCTAAATGACATTACGATGCTTGTTCAGTAGGAGAAAGTGATTTTCTCAGTTGGCCAACAGCAGAGCTAGGAGGAGAAATCTGAACACTGTGGGTCCCTGGCTATTGCTCTCTCTTTGCTAGGCCATTTTGCTGCATGAAAGCGAAGTTGTACAGGAGGCAAAAATGCTCTTACATCTCAACACCATAGTGAAATTTATTTAATGTACCTTTTTTAAACAATGTTTAAAAGCTTGTCTTTCCCCAGTTCCCTAAAGTTGTAAAACTTTAAACTATCACACAAGCCGTAGTGAAAACTACTAACAGTAACTATCACTCACAGTGAGAATATATCAAACCAGATGTTAGAGAGGGCTTTACTGGTGTCTCATAAATACGTTTGGAAAACAGTCAGTTTAGAGACCAGTCATGTATATACTTTTCATACAATGCATGTACCTCACGCTCTGCTTCTATTTACTAAGGACACTTGTGTAAAAAAAGTTCTTTGCTCCTTTGGACATCAGCTTTTGCTCTCCATATTTTTATATCCAGCCATAGATGTTTTCTTTGAAGGTGACACTTAAACAAGAAAGATGGAATGAATGGAAAATATGAAACATACATACGCGTGATAGTTTCCTGGGTTTGTGGGTTTCACAAGCTGCCCAAGATTAAATCATTCCCTGATAGGAAGCCTGTAGATCTGTAGGAGGTATTTTCTCTTGAGTGTCTTGCAGAAAAAAGTGTTTTCATTTGACATGCTGGAGCTCTTTTCACATTCAGTCTGATGTCTCTGTTTTCTTTCTTTTTCCTTTGCTACAAATGTGGCATAATTCTAATTTCCTTTACAAAATGTGATTAATATTCTTGCAACCCTGAGGGCCGATGGCAGGCCATATAAGGCCACAGAAAATGCTTCTGTGGAAGAGGAACTCAGAAGAAAACTGCCCCAATTCCATAGTAAATCTGCATAACAGAGCCTAAGAGTAGGAAACACCTTGTCTAGATGAGATAGATGAACAAGAGTATTGGGTTTCATGCAGAGATGGGAAAGTATTATCTGAGGAGTAATGCTTGTTTCATGTATTTTGCAGGTGCAGAGTCTATTGTCTAATATTATTATTTTAGGTTTCACATATTGTTTTATAAAACATATTGAATCATTACCCTTGGGGTTAGCTTTAGTTCCTTACTGATGGCAATTCAATGAAATCACTTTGAGCAAAAGGCGAGCATTTATTAATAAAACAAAAGAACTTACCTGACACTTCTCTATGACGGTATTTACACCAAATCCGACACTAAATCCTTCTTAGGATGCCAGTTGCTGGCATGTAAAATGAAGCTCCACCTACTGCATCTGGATTCATATATAACTTTCTGGGGCACACAGGATTTCCAGAAATGTGACTGACAAGTGAAGCATAAACTATATTCTGTTACTCATCCTGCACCATAATGTGTATATTTGAACTTCTTTCTTTCCTTGTGTCTCCTTGAGTCACTCAGATGGAAAAATGGCTCTTTCAAGACATACCTGACTGAGAGAGAGATCACAGTGGCACAAAACTAAGCAGAAGTCCATATAAACAGATGCAGATAGACGCAAAAGCTTCTGCTCTCTGTAAATTGTATTACTGGGGGATATGTATAAATTAATATAACTTGGCTCTGCTTTTAGCATAGGCACAGTCCCATCCTGACATTTGTCAATGGCTTCCATGCTAGGGATGGTTTACTTTCAGCACACTTGTAGCAGGGCAGCAATTCTCATACCTGTCTTCAGCTATACAACTAGGTAAAGAGCCACAGACACAAGGATAAGCAGTTGAAATTTGATATGAAGAGGTTTTCAAAGCTGAGGATAAGGACCTCTGAGATGGCAACAGTCAAATCAGTTTTGGAGGAATCAATATCTATGGGATGGTGAGATGAGTGTTAAGGAAACTACAGAGGAAGGAATTACAATGATCAAAATGGGCGATGATTGAGAAAGGGTGGTAAGTTTTTGTTCTGAGATGGAGGAAAACAGCTGGAATTTCACTGGAAAACAAAAAGAGAGGAAGATGAGGAAATGGCTGGCTATTAGGGCAGAATGAGAGAGGTGTTTAGTCAGGCAACAGGAAGAGTGGTGACGCTGTCTTCACAACAGAAAGGCTGTGTACAAGAGAGTGCTGTGTGGAAAAACAGTTTAGTTTTAACGCCACTAAGCTAAAAGGTGTCAGAGGCGGGCTGAAATGCAGATTCAGTCTGAGAAGAGGAGGTCCATGCTGAAGGAGCTGATTTATGAGCAGTCAGCATGGAGGTAAAGAAAATAATATTAAAGAAGCTGAAAAGACACTTGCAGCTTGTGTGCCTCTCTCGTGTGTTACAAACTACCCTTACAGTAATGGAGTTCTTGCCTGTCACATTGCCAGATGTTCCTGTAAGACTGAAGCTTCATTCTAACTGTATATAGGATGGTTTTGGGTCCTCTTTTTACTGAGGAACATGATACATTTTCTTGTCTTGTCAAAAGCAGTCAAATGCATTTTAATTTCTGGGATGAATCAATTTCTTTGGAGAGAAGTGAACAAAAATAAAGTCTACGCCTTTATCCTCATCTATTTTGCTGAAAGTGTTCACACTCTTGAACAAGGAATAAAAGAACATCCTATTTCAGAACTCCTTCTAAGCAGACTCCTGGTAGCAGACTGTGAGCTCAGACACCATATTAGTATTGAAAAGGTGATGATTTTAGTTGATTCAATATCAAAGACTTAATAAAATAAAATATCAATTTAATTCCTTGTTGGCTTCACTTTTATCCATCTGTCAATCAAAGACATGGATAAAAATGCATGAAACATCTCCTGTATGCTCATACACTTTTGTGATAATGCAGGTATATGCCTACATGTGTAGATGTGCAATTGATTCCTTCCTTACTCAAAAAACAGGAGAGAATTTCAAATTGTCACTTACTTATTCGTTACCGCAAGCACCTATTCCATAGCCCCAAGTGTCTATATAGTCATTGCATATGTGCATTTACACCAAATAACATTTAAATCATTTTTACTAGCTCTGATTTTTAAATGTAACTTCTGTTTTTCCAAGGTATAGTTTTGTGCTCTTAGCTAATGCGCTAGTATTAGGTGTTGAACTGACCAGAAAATTTAATGCTATCTATCAGGAAAATCTGACTTTAAAATTTATTTTAATTTGAAGTGGAGACAAAAATTTAATATTTAGAGCAGTAATTCTGAAAAAAAAATATTAAAACAAAGAACATTGCACTGGAACAATGTTACAATGTTTTGTTAATAGTGCTGAAAAGATAAAAACTTACATAAAAAAGCAAGAATGAAGTAGAATGACTAGATGTAACAGAAAATACTGTTTTGAAACTGATGATTTTTTGGTGGAAATTTTTTTAGAATTTATAATAGTTCTAGAAAGCACTTCAATGTTGACGAATTTGCCTTTTTGAATTAAAAAAATATTCTTCCAGAAAATACTAAACCCATTTTGGCCACCTCTGTTTACATGTCTAGTGCTTTACCTAGAGACTAAGTTCAATTAGAAGGTAAAGCAGCATTGTGCCCACAAAAGGAAAAGACCAGGTCATAAATATCATCCAAGGCAATCACAATGAATAACAAGGAACTCACCCGGCAACCTGCTACACAAGCAGTGCTCATGCTCATAGGGTCAAGAATGAACCACTGTGCTTTGCAAGCATGGTCCATTCTTTTTTCTGCCCAAATTTAGAACCTGGAATATAGAAATATATAGAATATAGGGGACAGGAGGAGTCCTGTTTGTACACTTTGCAAAATGGGATGCTGCAGTTCAGTCCCTCAAGATTTATAGGAATTTCTTTTCCTTATTTCAGTATCAAAGGGATTCTTTTCTTTTGACTTTGCCTCTTCATAGGAAAGATGAACCAGAGCAATGTCAGCTCCACTTCTTTGTCAAACAAATGTACTGCATGGTTCCCCTTCCGTGCTTTCTCAGTCCCTCCCGCCCTCCCACCGCCAAGTAGGTCAATTTTGAGTGAGGGAGTATAAAGGAATATTGCTGATTGGGCACTTAGGTATAAGCCATTTGAGTAGGGCCCAATACATTGGGAACTGGAGAGACACAGGAAAGCATGCTGCAGCCCTTCCCATGGGACCAGTTCCCTGCCCAGAGGAAGAGTCACTGGAGCCTTCCTTCTCTGAGGAAAAGGAAATGAAGGCTAAAGACCTTGCAATACCGCCAAATCTCAAGCATCAGCAGTATCTCTTTGTCAATGTTATCACCAAGAGCTGGTGTTTGATGAGGTCTGAAGTAGGGCTTTGGACTGAGCCCAAGGCTGTGTGCACTGGTCTGCATGGCCAAGCCTGGTGGAATTTGGCTGGCATGTGATTTTGCCCAGCCTCGTTCTCGAAGATCACTAAGCAACTGTAGCAGCATTATCTCCATGCAACTACCCCCATGCAGCTACAGTGCTTTAATATTTCTGCTAGCTGTCTTCTTGGTTGACCTTCACATATCCTAAGGGCACAAATTCTTAAGGGTATAAAGCAATTAAAATGTGCTGCCTGTTCCTCATGGAATGAGAGGAAAGAAACTCATCAGGAGAAGCAGGCACATCTGCTCCTGTCATCAACAGCTCAAGGGATGAGCAGCTGGAGGATTCCAAGTTCACAATCGGGATTATTAACACCAGTGGATCAGCCCATGGGAATTAACGCAATAGAAAGCTGCAGGGGAAGAGTGCATTATGTAAGCATGAAGAACAATCTAGTTGCATTTTTGTTCATTATTTTCTGTAGTCACGCAAGCAGCTGATAAAACCAAAAGAGGCTCCCCTTCATTTCTTGAGTAACTGCACTGAGGTTGATAGAGTTATATCAGGAATTAGTTTAGCCCATAATACTTTGAACAATTGCCATCTGGTGAGTAACAGGAGTGTGGACCTAAAATGAGTTTAGAATAATGGCATTTATGGGCGAGAAAAGGACATACAGTATATGGATTTATAAATAAGTTGTAATTAGGAATGAAAAATGTAATTGAGGACCACAGAGAATGTAATGTATCAAAAGAATGAATTATAATTGTCATGAAGCTTACCCAGACACAAACCAGGGACATTTAGCTTCTATTCTCCAGACAATTTTCAGAATAGAATGTACTATAAATTAACAACTGTTATCTGTAGGTGTCCCGGACTTAGAACTGGTGAGGAATGTTCTGTAGTTTATTGTCTTCAAAATACTCTGATTTGTTGAAATGAAAACCTTCTACAGATATGTATCAGATCTACCAAAATTTTTATTGCCCAAGGGTGGAATTTCATTGAAGAGAGCTAGTGTCCTGATAATATCCAGTAACTGGTAGCTTCTAGCAAGTATGTTCAGGAACCTAGGTCCAATTTTCTACTCTGCTCTATTTGAAATCTCACTTCTTTTCTCACTACTGTTCATGAAAGCTCTACTTTTCATATACATGAGGAAAAACTTTCTGACACCTCATCATTTTCACAAAACAGCAGAATTCTTATTTTTCTGTGCAAACTTAGAATAGTTGGCAGTAACATTAATGTGTTGCTAGTGATGCATTAACAATATATAAAAAAGGCAACCATTAGCCACATATCTCTTGCTCATTAAAAAAGAATCAGAAATTTTTCAGAAAAAATAGTTGCTTGTCAGTTACAACCAGAGAACAGTTCCATAAGATAGGTACTGTTTACTTGAATGGCTGCTGATAATGATAAAGGAACCTTCACTGATGCCTCAGTTTAGAAATGATTGCTTAAGAGACAATGCGTTCCACCGTACCTTGCAATGTCTTCCAAATGTTTGCAAATTTCCGATGAGGATTGTGACAATGTTCGGCTTTCATTTATTTACCCATTGCTAATTCTTATTAACGTATAGAATAAATAATGCAAAAAGTTTAGGGGGTAGAAAACTAGTTTTTAAAATGTGTTTATCACATGTTGGATCTTAACTGTTAAGTCTACACTGTAGGTATGAAGTCAAAAACTAAATGTCTTCAGATTTTGTACTGAAAGTGGTGAAAGCATTTTAAGTGTTCTATTTTGGCTGTATAACTGCTGGTGTTCAGGCATTGCCATTCTGAAAATGTAAACGAACCAGAAAAGTTAATCATACTTTTGTACAGGGCAACTTGGAGAGAGGCAGATTGTGGTTATACTGCTAAACAAAAGAGAGTCAGGTATTGACACGGCACGGATTAGTCAGTCTCCACACGGCTTTGGGTGAGCTCCCTAAGGCAGTGCAGACTGACTGTGTCTATGTTATACAGCCCTTGGCCTGAGGCTCCTCAGAGCTATCTGTGGTGCTCCTGTGGCCTTTCTGTACCATTTCGGTACCTTTTTCCGGCTCAGGTTCTCTGATGCACTGTGAAAGCTGTGTTGTGGTCCACCACAGGGGTGTCCATGCTGCACAACAGCGAGCGATGGGGGGTATTTCTTCAGGGGAGATGTGATGAGGTTCTTGAGAGCACAAAGCCTTCAGTGAAGTCTCTTGGAAGACAGCGAGAGCCAAGCTTGTCACACCCATGGTGTTTCTTGGGTGAGGTTCCGAGGGTACCTTGTGCCCAAACTGCGCCTGGGTTCCATCTCAGAGAGAGCTAGTTGGAGTGCTTCAGAAACAGCTGGGAGCGATGGGATGATCCGAGGTCACATGCTCAGGTCTCCTCTCTGGTCTCCTTTCATTTAGCAGTAGATACTCACTAAGTAATAGCAGCAAATAGAACAGATTTTACATCCTCAGTTGTACATTTTCATCATTTCAATGAGCCGTTGTAGACTGTACACATGTGAGGATAGAATTGGGCCTGTGATGTTTAGAAACTGACATTGTAAGTTCATTCACTGCATCATTCAGTCCTGTCACAGTCCACGAGTCACTTGGGTGTTTTGCCCAAAACTCTGTTACAGGACTAGGTTTATTGAGAGCTAACATTGTATTCTCTGTTATAAGGCATCTTTTCAAGATTTTTCATTTGGAGTATTGCAGCTCATTTTCCCTCTCAGAGGAGTATAAGATTTTGCTATAGAGACATATAGAAATAATAGAAAAGTAATGAAAAAACAGAAAGCAGCTGGAAGAGATCTGAGAAGTCCTCTGCTTTAAGGCAGCATCAGCTGTACTTAACTTATTCTTGACAAATGTTTGTGTAACCTGCTTTTTAAAGCCTCCCACGGTGTAGACTCCACTGCCTTCTTAAGTTCCCTATTTTAGTGATCAACTCTCCTAGAAATCTTTCCCATTTAATCTAAATCTTTGTTGCAATTTTAGCTCACTGCTCCCTCATGCCCTCCATGGGTGGTTGTGGAGAGCTATTTAATCCCCTCCTATTATCAGCCACCTTTTACACAATTTAATTGGCTAATATGTCTCTCCTCTTTTTTTCCTAAGTGAATGTTTTCACTCTTCCAGTCATGGGCTGTGTTTTTCTTGATTTTTCTTGAAGCATGGAGCTTACTGAGTACTTTACCCCTGCTGCAGCCTCACTGGCGCTGACAGAAGTGGAAGGTTTATTTGTGTCTCATAGCTGGCACTCCTGTTTGCAATGCCACACCACCATCCGACACATGACAGTTGCATATTTCTGTCCTGCAGCTCCTCCGAGCTTCCTATTGTCTCCCAAGGCCGTAAGCATTTTTTTTTAATTCCGTCTTCCTGCGCATTAATTCTGTGCAGCACCAGACTCCACACAGGCCGTTGTCAAGTCCCACTTCAAATACCCTCTGGTTTGACATGAATTGCTAATAACTATTTTCACAGTATTGTTTTCCAGACAGTTTTTTTAGCTTATTGTGGTTCTGTTGTCTTCAAGTTGCCCAAGCTTGGTTGCAAAACTGTCATTTGAGACAGAGTCAAAATGCCAGCTAAAGCCAAGATGTAAATTATGTATATTTTTTCCACTAACCACAAGGCCTGCCATGCTACCCTAGAAGAGAAGTTGGTCTGAAATCTGTTCCTCATAAACCCATGTTTGGCTCTTACTTCTCTCCTTGTTATTTTCTAGTTGTTTACAAACAATTTGATTGATGATTTGTATCAGCGTATTTCTGGGAATTGACATCAAACTTGTTTGTCTCTGAACTTTTCAGTCCTCTAGATTTTTAAAGCTAAGTCCTATCCTTTTTTGCAGCCATCTAGTACCTGATTTGCCCTTCATGCATTCCCAAAAGCAGAATGAATTATAGCAAGGGTAACACAGCTTCAGCCTTCCAGCTTGGCTTTTAAATGTCAGGGTAATGTACAAAATAAACTCTATTTATTCAAAAGAAATTCAGTAGTTGCTCAGTTTTGATCCCCCAGTACATCTGATTGGAATATTATCTAAATACAACTAAATGGGCTAATGTTCTGATAACCTTCCCTTTCCCTCTCCTTTGGTGAACATCCCTCTTATCTTGCCCTACAAATTAACAACCAAGAGAAAGTAACAGCCCAGGAAGAGTTTGTTCAGTACAGCATCATTTTAGCCTAAAAAGTAAAGGTAGCTACTGCCATAAAGTAACATCTTTACAAAATCCTGAGTAATTGCTTTTTTATTGAAAGGGACTTGGCCCTATACTGTAGTTTTTCTAGGTAAATAATTTCCATGCGGGAAAAAGAGTCAATTAGGTTGAAGAAACACTTTTCAAAACAGAGTGCAAAATGGCAGTGCTCTGTTGCTTGCTGTTGACAAATGAAAAAGACACCCACAGGCTAACTGTGTACAAAGTTAAAATATAATATTGAACTGCTGGGAAAAATTGTGCCTTTTCAAGTATTCTCTGCCACTTCAGCAGTGTTTGTTCAAAAGTCATTACTAACCTTTGGCATCCTATCTGGGCTACTGAACACTTACCACTAGGGTTACATTAATATTTGAGCAACGGTAGAACATAAAAAAGTGAAGGAGTCGTGAATATGAAATGCAAAAGTCAGCCAAAATCTGTGATAGTCATCTGGAAAATCAGTAGCATAGTTCAGACATGTATGAAAAATAATGTGTTTAGTTGTGTGCCACAAGGACTAATTTTATTCCACTATCTTTTAGCCAAATTAATCCTTGTACTAAAGGCATTTCCACGGGCCTTTTTACCTGCTAGCTTAACATTCCCTTTGACAAGCTGTTTTGTTTGTTGAGAAAGAGAGAGGTGGGATAGAGGACTCATATTCATTTTAACAGAAAAAAAGTAGACATTTCTATTGGTGGAGAATTTATCTCACCTACTACATCTACTACGTAGGCCACTACATCTCACCTCACTGTATAGGTCTCTCCTTACAGTCAGTGGAAAGAAATGGGCACTTTTGCTGCAGGATTCATCCAGTGTATTTCCTACCCCTACCTTCGGATGAGAGCAATCAGACCCTGAACGTTCCTACTGCTCTCTATGGACCACAAAGGAGTTTGGTCATCTAGCTCAGATGTAAACACTCGCGGTGTAGATATTTCCGTTCAGAAGAATAAACACTTCCCTTTCACCTTACATTTATCCTCTGACCATTTATAAATAATGCTGAAATATCTGTGAACATAAGGCTGGTACACACTCCTAGGGCAGGTGCCAAACTTTGGAAGCCCAATAGCAAACTGTACTGTTGAACATTTTTTTTCCCCACTTACATTTTGTCATTTGTTCCCCTTCAATAGCTAACTATTCATCAGTCAAGCTGAATTACAGAGAGCTGATTTCTCTGCTCAGTTCACATTAAGCGTTGCTGTCTATCTGCTTGAGGCATCTCAATTCAGCCAGGATGTATAAGGTGCTTTTTCTGCTCTGCCCCAAATGTAACCTGTGTCATAGCTGAGGAAGGTGTGTGTGGGGGAGAGCCTCAGCAACACGACTGTCTCCCTTTGCATGTGGGGATGCAGGTCAGGGGGCATGGTATGGCTGGAGCCTTCAGCCTATCAGCTCCGGGCACAGTCAGACTCAACAGGAGAAACAGCTTACCATTGCTTTAAGATTATTTATTTTCTGAAGCTTAAAATAAACAGGAAATGTATTTAGAGACTTAGACTCAAGGAAGAGGTCTGTGTCACAGTCCAATCCTTAGCTAATGCCATTTTAGAGTTAATAGAAGGCTGGACTTAAAAACTGTACTAAATGAAGGTATGATGAGCTGGATCCTGCCATGGATTCAAATCCAGCAAAGATTGAGCTTTGGTTAGCCCAAAAGCCAGGCTGTATTTTTGCTTTGAAATTAGAACAGAAAGTGGACATTTCCCATTCATGTGACTGAAACAACAGAAGTCTAGAATAACCATGGTGTCTACCTGTGGAGGTGTGAGGACGAGAAGAACTGGTCTTGCAAGGTTAAGACTCACTGGCAAAGCTGTACAGCAAGGGAGTGGATCACTTTCATACTGACCTTCTATACAGTCCCTGAGGATTTTGCCAAAATCAGGCTAGCACAGGGACTTTGGGACAAATCTGGAGATTTCTCTGGAGATTGTACTTCCCTGTCTAGGCTATGTCAAAAGCAATGGAGTCACTCATACAGCAGCATTTACTTGCTTTTGAAGTATAGCTAGGAACAACCTCTTTTGCTGCACCTGTAATAGAAAAATGACATTAGCTGCAGTCATGCTACGAGGACAAGTCGAACCTTTAATTAAAGGTTGCACTGCTCTACTGTTTGTAATTTGGAGCTTTTTACAATGTGTATCCACATTTAGAATGGGTAGTAAAGCCTAATTTAAATTGTAAGTTATTTTAATAGGTTTCCTTTGGAGCTTATGAGTTTACCTTCACTGATTAACCCATTTTTGCAGACCAAAGGCAGCAAGCAAGATCAGAGCATTCCCTGTTAGCCACCGGGTGACCTTGACTCCTGGGTAAAAGTCACTAAGTTGAGGAATTAGAAAAGTGGGTATGTTGTTCCCAATGGGATTGTTAACCTGATACTCTCTGCTTACTGCCACACAGAAATGAAATTTGTTTTCCTTTCAGTCCAAAAGGCTGGAGTTATTTTATTTTCTGTTGGGATTTGGGGGGGCTTCCTTTTACGCCCGTTATCTCCTTTTACATTCCCAGGCCTGTCACCCTGCAGCTGAAAAGGAGAACCAAGCTGCATATTGGTCTGGTTTAGATTTTGGTTAAAAATGAAGTCAAATCCAAATGGTAAACTAAGGATTTAAGTTCCGGGCTGATCACTGGAAAAACAAGCTGCATCCACATTTTTTCATTGGATGTGAACCAGAAAAGCTGTTCCTGCTGTTTACCTCCACCTGGGGTCGAGGCCAGGAACGTGTATTTACAAATTAAGGTTACCCACTCTCAGTAAGTTCTGATCCCACTTTTGACGTATTTTTGATATAAAAAGATTGTGACTTCATTCCTATCTTTCAGAAGACACTCTTAGGAGATGTAAGGTACCACAGCAGCACTTCCAGCATCAGATAGCCATGGAAACAGGAGACTGGGAGAGGCAGTTGCAGCAGGCTAGAAACGTGCCAGTATAACAAGTAAGATCATTGATTTGTCTTTCTGTCCTTGTTTCCTGTTTAACAGGTTCAGCTTCAGGAACAGACCCTGATCCTGGCTGGATCTTAATATTTCAAGAGTTGCATATATATAAACCAAGAAAAAATATTAAAATATACACATGAAATCTCTACTCCATGTAATTAAAAAACTAATGATAATAAGGATCCATAATACTGTTCTTTTTATGTCAAGTGTTGATGTTTATGCAAATTAGTGATGCTCAAATATTAGACGAAGATAAGCAGTTCAGAGCAAAATATCATTGACATAAAATGTATATGTCTAGGGATATACCTACATGTCTCAGTCTAAACTCTTTCTCCTATTTAGATGAGCAATTTGCAACTAAGTTGTTATACATGTGAATCCCATACAGCAGCAATCTGATTTCCAGTGATGAATTTTTCACTCTCATCTTCATTTTTAGACATTCAATTTTTTTATTTTTTATTTCTCTAATGCTTGCCCCACAGTGTCATAGATTTACTTAAAAAGTGAATATCCTTAAAGGTTTTGTAAATTCCAGGATATGAAAAATAAGATTTTTGAAAATGTATACCTATAGTATAACTAAGCCAGAAAGACTGTTACTATAAGTTCTGCAAATCTAACTAATAAGAAAAAAATAAAAGATGACTTGCAGCTCAGAGATTTTTTACAAACTTCAGGATGAATGTAAATGGAGAGTATTTTCTGGCCTCATATGTAAAATGACTCAGAAGTCATGGATCTATTTCTTTTCCTAGCATAGGCAATTAGTTACAATTTGCTTAGTAACCCAATATTGTGATTAATGAATTGCACCTTATTTCATGTACATTTTACATAGTCTGTTTCATCCCATCTTAGATCAGGAATAAAACACTTTGAATATCCTAACCGCTTGTATCACTGTACTTGTATCAGTGCAGCTTAAAAGCTTCAGCAGCAATTGAGCAGTCCAGCAAGGTATCAGTAACTGCTGCTGGGGTTGTTACACCCTCCTGGCCCGTCACATCCACCAGGAGAGACTCCCTGGGCAGGTAGCTGGGTCTGCAAGTCCTGTTGCTCCCGATCTGCATGCAGAAAGATATTTGCAGCTTTAACCTGGCTCTGGTACACCCACGAAGGCTTTGGCTGCTTTTGTTTTTCACTTCTTGTTAATGTCGCAGGTGTCTGTTTCCACCTGGGACCCAGAACATGTCAACATAGTGAGAAACAGGAAGAATAAACACAGCAAGAATAGGTACCTCAACAAGCTTGAATCATTCAGGCAGGGAAGCACCCGAGGTGACGAGGACCATCCTGCGACAGGGCTGCTGACCTGGCTGTTGTGATGCGCTGTGTGTCTGCATTTGTTTGCTTTCTGGGGACACAACAATAGTCTAGAAAAAGAATAGGGTTCTGCTTTTTTGTGTGTGTGTGTGTGTGTTTTTTTCTGAGATATCCACTTGATATAAAGCTATGGGGAGCCTTTAAATTAGTTCTAGCCCCAACCATAAAGAGGTGGGTAGTCAAACGCTATGATTAAACCTGTGGTGATATTTTTCCAGGACCAAGAACACAAGGCTTTTTTTCAGTTTACTCTGGAACTTCTGAAAAGCTGCAAATATTGCCTGATATTAGCTGATGTTTCTTGAATACATATAAGGTCTATTTCTATGGAGTTTGTTCTGGAAGGGAATACAAACACCCTCCAGCTATTGCGAAAGAAGTTGTGGTGAGATTTTTCAAACTGTTTGTCCATTGTTTCTGAAGGATTCATCTCCTTCAGTGCTGGGGCCAATTCTTCCGCCATGGCTGCAGATATAAATCTACAGTGTCATCAGAGCTAGACTCGTGTATAAAAGTAGCAAAAGTGGGAGGAAATAAGGCCTGTTCACTGGAGCTGAAATTGAGTCTCTTTCTTTTCCCTTATTCTATATTTGTAAGCTCAATTTTTAAACTCAGTGCAACAGACCACATTACAGAAGGGTCATGAAAAGATATTTTATGATCTTCAAATGATAAGTAATGAAATAGAGAAAATTACACCTAGAAAAGAGACTTTCAAGCTGGAACAAGCCGTTCTTGGTTCTCTTTCCAGTAGTCATCTCATTTCATGACTTGGACATCAATCTATAACAGTCATAGTATCATTTTAGTATAGATGACAAGACCATTTCTTAAAAAAAAAAATTAAAACATATAGGGGAGTCTAAAAGTAAAAGTGCTTTCACGACACAAAAAAAGAGAGACCTTGTGTTTGATGAGATTTTTATCTGCATATAGGCAGTTGCTGTGCTGCATTCTCTCCTGTGGACCAGAGTGAGTGTCAGTGCTGCACAGAGGCAGTGTGCGAAGTGTGACACGGGAAAGGCCGTGCACTCCCGGTGACTCAGCTTATCTTCCAGCTCTCAGTGTCCTCACGCCCTATTCCCACTGCTTAATTTTTCATTATTCATAGCGAGAGCCACACAGGATCACCATGAAATGCAAAAAAGTACTTTTTCAATTGGAAAAAAATCAGGTAAGCTCAAAAAGATTAGGAATAACTGCAGTCTATTAATAATGAGGAAAAAGAACAGTTATTTTACAGATGAATTCCAGGTCCCTCTGAGATGATAAGATGTTACAAACTCTACATCTTCATTGCTCAAACCAGAACATTAGGAGAATTTCATAATGCATGCAGTAATAAATATTGGTCTTTCCCTCAGAAAATGTTAAGTAGTACTCCAAAAAGGTGGTTAAAAAAAATAATCCTGTAACAAAAATGAGCTGCACTTAACTTCACTGCTTTGTCACTGGATGTTTTGTCACAGTCAGTCTTCTCTCCCTTATGAGCATTTGGTCTGCTTTGAGGGCAAGCATTTTCTTGTCATTCCCATCTGATCACACAACATTAAGGAGCACCAAGGTGAATCTGCCATTAAGTGACATGGACATCCATTCAGATGCTTGCCAAAAACATTACTGAGGCTCTAGTGCTGGGGCTTTACATGTGGTTCATGTCCCAGAGTTCACCGTGCAGCACCAGGTAGGGATGTGCTGAGTACTAGGTGATGTTTTTGGTTAGGGAGGTAGCCCTGGCTAATACAAGAGCTGACATAATGGGGCAAATGAATAACATTTGACAGAGGTTGAATAGTACCAGGAAAGCGCCACAGAATTTATCTGCTGATTAAATACAAATGAGAATGTGTATGGACCTGGGTAAGAGGTGCAAAAATTACAGCATTCAGTAATAGATGGTCACTTGAGAACTTTACAGAGTCCCCCCAGCCTTGAGAAAAGAAGCTGAAATTCACTTAGTTTGAATGATAAGAAGTTCATGGTCCCATGGTACAACTTCTGTTTCTGGGAAGAGGATTATCTCTTTCTTATTCCTACTAAGCTTCAGTAGTCTGTCATTGCTCCCTTCATTTGTCAGACTCCCTGTGATATTCTTCCTGACTTCCCTGGCTTCTTTGGATCTTTCCTCCCCCCTGTTTTCGTTACTATTTCTCTGTGCTCTCTAGGTGATTGTTGTCATCATCTTTCTTATCCATCCATGCAACTAAAATTCTTGACCAGGGTCTATGCTATCACCTCACGTCTCTAGCAAAGGCTGCCATTTGTACCTCTTATCCACCCAGAATACTGCTGCACATCTGGTTTTCCTAACCAGCTTCTTTGACTGTAGTGTCCTTGCTTGGTAAGTTCGCATTAACTCTCTACCATGCAAGCCTCAGCTCTTTTCTCAGGGCCTCTCCTGCCATGTCCTTTTCCTCTGACTTCTCGTGTCCCATCCTTGAAAAAAGTCAACGCACTGTTCGTATCAGCCCTCATACCAGCCTCTGCCACCCACCCTTCAAGTTTTCAAACAAATATCTTACTTCTTTCCTTATTCTGGTGCTTGGAAAAGCTACCCTGCAAAGGTACTTTATTATTCCCCTTCAAATCCCAGATCAACATTCTCCTTGGCTGCAATAGCTATAAAAATTGACAATGGATATACTGCTCCTGTGCTTGCACCACTGCCTATGCTGATTAACATTGTCTCTAGAGGTCTTTCTGCACCTCCACCTGCCTGCATTCATTTGCTCTCGCATCTTAAATTGTAGGTCCAATGGGTTAGAAATTATGGCTATACTCTGTGTTTGTCCAGCACAGAAATGTGTGCTCAAAAAGTAATTGACCCTCATGTCAGCATCTTATCAAAGCAATTCTAAAAAGGGCACTTCCAGTCCATCCCTTATCTCCAAGATTTTTTCTGAAACTAATGACTGAGCTAGACAACTACTAAAGCAAGAACTGAAAATGGAGATGGAATTCCACAGTGCTGGTTCAGACAGAGTTAAACAGCAACAGACATGTCATTCAATTAATTTTCCTACACTCAATAAAATAAGTATATTTGGGCCAGCACTAAAAGATAGTTCTCCAAACTGCAGTCTTAAAAGCTTCCTGCAATACCACCCACCCCAATGAGGAGACACCACAGTACAATGCTGAACTATCATTCTTAATTTTCTATTAATATCAAACTTGAATCTCTCTTTCTGCAAATTAAGCCAACAGCAACTTTTGCTATCTTTTTCAATTGACAAAACAATTTATTTGCTTGTGGCTTCTGTAAAACACCTTTTGAAAATGGACCTTGTTCTAGGCTAAATACAAAAGGTTGTTTCAGCCTTGGTTTACAGATTTCATTCTGTAGTCCTCTAAGCTTTCCTGTTTCTTTCTGCTGGACTGTTTTAATCTTTTCCTAAGTTTGCTGTCAAAAACAGGACACTAGTCTGTCAGTGACCTAACCAGTACCAAGTCAAAGAGAACAACTACTTCCTGTGATAATTTATTAATACATCTGGGAAGGTCATCAGCCACTTTTAAGGCAGGATCATATTGCTAATTTATATTCAGCTCACGGTACACAATGCCCTCAGGTCCTCTTCTGGCAGGGCTGCTGCCTCACCAGTTATTCCTCGTTTTGTATTTGTGCATTTGATTTCTCCTTGCTAAGTGTATCACTTTGCACTTGTCTTTATTGAATTTCTTCTTATTGATTTCAGTTCCTTCAATTTATCAAGATCATTTTGAATTCTTATCCTGTCCTTTGAGGTGCTTACAGCCTCTGCCAGCTTGGTAGCATGCTCAGATTTTATAAGCATACAGTCTATTCTATCATTCAAGCTGTCAATGAAAATATTTTGTAGAATCATGTTCAGGAGAGACCCCACTTGAAATGACTTCCCATTTTGACAGTGGAACACTCATAATTACTTTTTCAGTACGGCTTTTCAACCAATCCGGCATCCACTTTAAAATGATATAATCTAGACCATATTTTCCAAGATTCTTATGAAAATATTGCATGAGACAGAATCAAAAAGCTTTAACGACATCAGTACCACATTTGCCATTTTGTTAGGCCTGTTACCCTGTCAGAGGATGAAATTAGACCAGTCTGAAATAGTTTGTTCTCCTCAAACCATGTGGCTCGTTCCTGTCATCTTATTCTCCTATGAAAGGTCTTACAAATGGACTTTGAAGGAATGTACTTGCATTCAGACGAGTGTGCGTAAATTTTTCAGGGGTGACATTGATGTGAGCTCCCATCTCAGCCAGCCAGCACCGTGCCACACACACCAGTGAGGCAGCAGCCTGGGACCAGCATTAGTGACCCCCAAGCCGTGCCTGTCCAAGCCTTGGCAGATCTTCAGACAGATGTCATGGACCTATTTTGGCCAACCGATCTGAGGAAAACACGACCTACCTCTGACGCACCGGAAAAGCAACTAAGGAAGCTGAGAGTGATGACCTGTGGCTACCATGCTCAATAGTGTCCTGTGCAAAGATGCCCAGGGCCCTAAATCAAAAAAAGGGACTTTAGTGCAGCACTGCACTTCGGCTAATTTTCTGCATGTTGTGACACAAGAGGACCTGCAGCATCACAGTCCTGACTTGCTCCAGAAAGGGAGTTACTTTCTTGAACACTAGCTGTGGCTCAGTTTACTTTTTCCTCAGGTACCAGGTGGGCTGCTTTTGGCTAGTAGCATAGAAGGTTGGATGCAGCCTGGGCTTCCCTTACTGAGCACCCCTTTCTAGCCTTTCTTCTCCCATATACTTGATATGGGTGAAAGACCTAATGCACCTGCCTGACCCTTAAGGGCCTTCTAGCTGAGCAAGGGAATCCAGCTTGTAACAGCATAGACTGGAAGGTGAAGGAAAATGTTTCTGAGCATGTCTATGGCTAGGATATTTTTGATAATGCATATATCCACAAACAAAAGCTCTCTGGCTCTCAGTAGGGAAGAATTCAATAGGGCTTGTGCTGAAAAGGCACTGGAATAGCTTTTGAGCAAGAGACAAAAAACTCTGCCTACCTCCAAGAAAGAAAGAAAAGAAAAGATTTGTAACATATAATCAGAAGGAAAATATAAATGAATGGCACTGTCCATTTGCATGTGTTTCAAAATTTGAGAACAAACATCCCAGTTTAAGTGGGATGAATTAGAAAAAGGAAAGGTCAGGAAATACTCAGAAGCTGCACTCTGTTACAGGCTATTGGTGAGGGCAGAGAAGTAATTAAGCTGTTGGGCAGATAGGCTGACTAGAACATTAAAAATTTAAGGAAGTTGTAGCAAAATCAATGCATTTCTGAGATTCCATACAAAATCCAGCTTTGTGGGAGGGGTGACAGAAAATATCTAGCTTTTTGGCTAGATATAAAATAGAAGTAATCCAGAAATTAAACCAAGAGAGCTTTAACAGCTTTAAATAAGCATTTAGAAATTAAAAACAAGGACATCTGAAAACATGCTTAGTCACATTATATCACATATGCTTTTAAAGGGAGTAGACAGTTAGCCAAAGATAAGCAGAAAGAAGCTCCTTCATGACGTTTCACACAGCCATGGCAGTGAGAAGGCCAGCAAGGAATCCCAGAGTTGGGTCTGGAGAGCCCTGGGAGTTGTCTGGTGCATTCCCCTGTCCCAAGGCAGGATCTTCTACCAAGACCTTTGCTGGCAGATGTTTGTCTAAACTGTTCTCAAAATTCCTCTGTGATGGCCTCAAATCCCTCACCTTTGGGATCCTCAGGAAATCAACTGCTTTGCTTCATTCATTCCAGTGCATCCTAATGAATAGCCCAAATCTTTCTGTCTGTGATTTTAGTCCCCTATTTTGTATTACAGTTCCAACAGCCATTAAGAGCAAGCTGGACTGCATACAGCTGCCAGCCCCTACAGTAGCTTTCTGTGTTGTGTGTTTCATAGGCATGTTGTCAGAAGAGGTGCTGAACATGGGATAGTTATAAAACATCATCGTCGGATGATATGTTATGATACAAAACTCTGGAGATAATGTAAAACACTGTAGATGCTCCTATTTTGGACCACGCAAGTCCCAAATGCTGATGCTAATTTCATGATGTGGAAACAAAAGCTGCTTTATTCAGCTCAAAGTAAGAAGGATAGTCTGAGCTTTTCTTTCATATGGGACATTTTGTCCTGATGAAATCTCATTTTGCAATATCTTATCATTGATCCTTCCTCCTGTTATTTCACCATGGCAACATTTTGGCCCCATTTCTGAGCATACAATTAAGATTTTAGATTTCTAATTTCAGACTGCAGATGTACTGATGGAGATGAAGCACCCACGCCTGAGATGTAGTATGTGAGCTACACAGGCACATCCTCTGCAGCAGAAACGTACGTTTGCTTCCCAGGCAATCACACTGCCATGGTAATATTTTCCTCAAAGCATGGGCAAGTCAGAGGAGAAGAGGAAGGCAGTGAGGCAAGGAAGAGCATAGGGCAGCAGGAGGAGGGCAGCTGGGGCAGGAACGCAAGGGTGAGTCAGAAAGGAGAAATGTGAGCAAGGACAGGAGGGTGGCAGAGGGTCAGGAGAGAGCCGGGCAGAGCTGGAGCAAGGTAACAAAGCTGGACATGAGATTGAATCTGCTGGGAACAGAGTGGGATGGAGGAAGAGATGATGAGGGCAAGGTAAGAAAAACTTCAATGTGAGTGATGGAGCAAAGGTGGCTTTGGAAAAGGAGCACACGTAGGAGGCTGGGTAGAGAGACAAGAAGTGGCGGCGGCTGGCAGTGTGGGTGGGAGGGAGGCTGTCAGGTAGACAACTGAACAGGGATGTGAAGGGCGACAGCTTTCTCCTCCCAACTGTAAGCAGCAATTAAACTCTACTGACCTCTGAATAGCCAGTATCCACTTAGGGATCTGACTTTTCAACCTGAGGTAATTGGAGGTGATGGTGGCCAGCTTCCTCAAGTACTACCCTTTGCAATTTAAAAAGCAGCCACATGTCTTGAGGGAGAAGCATTACCCTGGGAGCTTGCAAGATACGAGGTTGGCACTAAGACTGTTGGCAGAGAAAGCATTTCCTCCCTGCTTGGATTCTGCTTTTTTTTTTTTTTTTTTTTTTTTAGGTAATGGAAAATGTAATAAAATGTACCAAAATGCATGAAACCTAATCACGTAGCTACTTATTTGTATTCAGCTACCAAATCCATCTGAGGGAGCCATTATTAAGTGCATCGAATCCCATAATGCTCTTTAAATATCATGTGCCGAAGATGCAGCAGAGCACAGAGGAAGCAAAATTGCTGTCTCATGGCTCTCTCTTGTTTTAACAAGCCTGTGCCTGGTGCAGCTCACAGCTGTGGTGCTTGAGTTGTGCCGGTGGATCCTGAACAACAGGAGAGCCCCTTCTCCTCACTGCTCCCTGTGTCCGTGGGAGAAGACAAGCAGACACAACAGGCAGTTCTGGAGGAAGCCTGCTTTGTCTAAAGCCTGGCCGCTTTCAGGCTATACTTTGAAAAACAGTTTATTAATAATTCAGTCACACCGTAGTGGGATCACTGAGGGACAAGGAAGGCTGTAAGTAGGGAAAAAAAGAGAGGGAGAGAAAGAGAGAGAAAATAAACATGTCCAGAACTCAGGTTCCTTTAGTGCGGAAAGGAAAGAAACAGAAGATGTGTGGGGTGAATTATAGCTGTGGAAGCCCAATTTATACCTAGGCAGGGTTTCATCTTTAGGGTTCACTCTACACCCTTGGCCATGCCAGTCTTTTTTGCCATGAAGCATTTTGATGTTGTGATATTAGCATGATATGGCTTAGTCCCTGATCCCCCGAAGACAAACGTGGCACCGAACCCCCCCCCCCCCCAGGTCCATGGCACTACTGAGGCTCGGCCCCTGTGCTAGGGGGAGGCACCAGCTGTGGCCCCATTATGACCCCAAACATCTGCACAGTGCTGGAGAGGGAAGGGGCTCAAGCCAGCAGCCACCTGGCCAGCGCAGCGACCACTACCTGGCCCCTCTCCCCGCGGGCCGCTCTGTCGGAGGAGCTGGTGCCGAGGCACCCCACTTCATCCATGTGCTTTGCCTGCGGCGGCCCTGGGAAAGATCCCTGGGACAGAGCGGTGGGGCCAGGGCATGGTTCCTCACGTGTGCCGCGGGGAAGGAGCTGACAGCTGTCTGCTCTGATAAAGCTGCATTTCATGGAGAAGCTGTCTTTCTGCAGGTTACTATTTTGTATATGAAAGTGTCAACAACAGCTAAGAAGCCTTTGGCTTCTGTATATAAGGAATAGCAGGGCGCCCACGTTTACATGCTTTTAAAGAAATGGATTTGGCTGTGTAAAAAAAAGCTGAAATCCATGAAAAATACTGCCCTGAATTTTGGATTCCCATATTCTATCAAACTTGCATGAGTTTCTTTTAGGGGAGGGTGAGAGGGGAAAACTCAGACAAACAAACTTACAGATCACTCAGATGTGAATTGCATTTTCTTTCTTCTTGATTTTGTGTAAACTCGCTTGTAACTGAGAGCAGGCATGGTTTAACTTCAGCTGCCCTATTTATGTTACAACAGTGTGACCAGGAGATCAATGCACTTAGCAGAACAGAAAGGTACCGTGTTGTAACTAGGTCATAAACACAGTAGTTCTCTTTTGCCTTGAAGCCCTGCTCTTCTTTTTTCTATTTTGTTTTTCAGCACAAAAATTCATTGCTCTTTTAAAATCTCCATTCCCAAACTTCTCCCTGATGTGTGCTTTTCATCTTCATTTCTGAGTGCTGACTATTTCAAGATACGTAATATTAAGGATATGTTACAGTGCATTGACCATTACAGGATATGTATACTGTATGTAAAGTCCATCAGAAAATGAGAGGAAACAAAAAGTATTAAGGTCATGTCCTGTAGTACTTGCTCTTGTAAACAATCCAAATAAACTGTTATTCCCATGAGTCTTGTTGAACATTTAAACAAGAATCAGATAACCCTTCCACAAGCCATATTCTTTGTCGGTACTTTTCCAATAAATGTTTTGAAGGGCTGAATACCTTCCACAAGGTGCATGGTTAAGCAATGCAAGCTGAGATAACATGGATGAGGAGAAAGACAACTTGACCTGAGGCAGAGCAAGCCACCTACTGATTCCCCAAGGTTTTCTCTCTCTCAAGAGCTTTAGCAGCCCCAGCTCACGACAGTAGATGGGTCACTGTGACTTTGTTCCCACCCAGCCATCCCCATGACCACTCCTTTGTGCAATGGCTACTACTGAATGTAATGCACGGCCCTATGACGTCCTCCATGGACAGCAAAATAAACAAACACACACATTCAATTATTCCATGTGCTTTGATTTTTCCAGTCATCTCAAGTAAGGATAGTGGTAAATAGTGTGGTAATTAAATTCCCAGAAGGCAGTAAGTCAAAACCTGCTGCAAAGGACTGCCATGGTATCAAAATGCTAGAGCAGTGAGATCAGAGAGATTAGATGGTACTTTCAGAATGCAACAAAATGAAATTCAGCTTTGCAACAGGAATGCTAATGTATCTGAGCAAAAGTAATAACAAACAAGGATATTCAGTGCAAGGAGAGACCTATGTTTGGCAATAGTAATGACAAAGGAGAAGTTAAAGTTAATGGGCAGCTAATCAGATATGAATTTCTGCTGTGAGACATCAGCAAAAAGGCTCCAGCTGAATTTACAAATCACTGCTCTTTTGCCTACATAAAGTCTTAGTAATTCCATCAATAACTGGGCAACTTTCCTTGGGCACATGGCCTGGATGGCATGCCCAGGGCCTTCATGGCAGGATAAGTCACATTCCCCGTAAGAAACATTTCAGTCCCTCTATACGGCCATGGAGGACAGCATCCCAAATGCAAAACATTTTCTTATTCCTGCAGCTTTTGGAGTTGTCTTTTGAGATAGCAGCACTGCAGTGGCTGGCTGAACATAAATGCAGCTGCTGTGCTAGAGGGGTTCAGTCTCAGCTGAAATAAGAGGCATTAGGTGGGGTCAAATGGGGGTGTGTTGGTGCACAGGGAAGGAGTACGCCAGCATAAATTGGCGTGGTAGGAAGCGGTCCCACAGCTGCAGCCTGACCTTTGCCAGTTACAGACAGGTTGTATGTGTGGAGAGGGAGGAGGAGGAGGAAGGTGAAGCTGATATTTCCTAAGAAAACCTCCAACAGAGGAGGAGCATGTAAGTGAGTGGCACGCGGGTGCCCAAAAGTCAGCAAGTGTGTGGGGACCAGGTGAGACAGCTGTCAGTGCTGGGCAAGACGGAGGGAAAGGGTGGGAATGGGGCATGGATGCAAGGAAACTGATGCCCAGTGTAACAGAGAAGGTGGAAAGATATGATGGTTCTGAACCTGATGGTAAATTGTTGTGTTGTGACTTTTTTCCTTTATTCTAAAGAACAAGTAACAACACCAGAAAATGCAGAATTCCTTGGCTCAGGAGGTTTCCTTTACAAAAATTATAAAGTCAGAAGTGAAAGGCTTCCTTCTTCAAATGGAGTCATACATGTGTAACTATTTTGATGGAGAACGTGTTTCTGCATACAAGTTCCTATATATGGAAACAAGCAGAAACACACACACACACACACACACACACACACACACACACACACACACACACACACACACACACACACACACACACACACACTTACTTTTTGTCATTGGTATCGTTTATAATCAAGTGCAAGCACTCTAAGGTCCTAAGTCATGCAAGTGAGCTGCTGTTCTTATTTTCACAGTTGAGACCATGAATGAAAGGCCTGCTGTTTAACTGAGGAAAAGTGTATTTTAAAGTTTCACATGGGAAAGAGATGAGATATTTAGGTACACTGTCCCCTTAAAAATCTTCTTTTTCTCTAAAGGGAAAAATATATATTGTTGCAGAATTCATCATGCATGACAGGAATTTGTGTAAGCCTTCACAAAACAATTTTCCTCCTGGTTTATATCACTCTTAGAAAAATTCCACCAGAAGAGGTTAGGTAAATTGTGTGGCTAAAAGTAATAGAGAAAGTAAATTCTGACCTTATCTAACTCAAACAATGCTACAATTGTAAAATGTTTGAATATGAATCGTTTTCAAGGAATTGCATTGTCCATGGCACTGCAGTGTTTTTTATGAAACAGCTCCTGCCTCAAGTGTCAAGCAAGTGTGTGTCAGATCACCCAGCATCTCCTCAGCTCACAGTCTGTCTGTCAGTGCCATAAAACTAGCAGCACTGGGGGATGTAGGTGGCATCCCTGCTTGACTGCCTTTGGCCCCTCAGTTTGAATAAAATATTTATTTATCTACTCACCTGCAGCTGTGTTGACTGATGATAGTCAAAACTGTGATTCGTACCGTAAGGACCCATAACAAGAGGTCATTGCGCACTTAAAATCAAAATGAAGAGAAAATGAGCTGTATTTGTTGTCTGAGGTTGCACAATTCACTTGGGTTATGACTGTAAGCTTTTCTCCACAAACCTGTGAACCAGAAACCTGCTTTAAAAAGTGAGAGTCCTGTAGACCAGGGCCCTCCAGGAACTGTGGCTTCAAGAAGACACTGATGTTGCTAGAACTGTGTCACACACTTTACTTAAAGGTTTGGATGGATGCACCTTGCCTTAATACAACCTTATATATGATTATGTTCATGATAATTTCTTGGCTTATATTTTCTTTCATCTGGGCAGAATGAGACTTTTGGTCAATAAAACACATTTTATTGTCTGTCTCAAAAGCCAAGTGATGAATGGCCTCCAGAGGTTATGTCTCCTTACACATAGGCTGATTGTCATCATCTTAAAGAGCTCCCAGCTCTGATGTCGAGCTGCAAACCAAGCAGGCAGGGATGAAGGTGCCAGGACAGCTGGAAGGGGAAAGCTGAACATTGCACACATGCAGACTAGAAGCAATATTTTAAAATAAAAACAGACATTCAATTTTTAAAACTGCAGTTAAGGAGGAGAAAGGACTTTTGCAAATTATATATGATAGTTTGCAGGCTACCGCAGATGGAAGCTAGAAGAGAAAAGAAAATAACACTTGTATAATGGAAAAATACATGTTCCACACAAAGAAGGTATCAGAGGGAAGGAGGGGGAATCATACCGATAAAATCAAAGCAAAGTTAAGAATTGCGTAGAAACAGCTGAAAGAAAAGATCCCAATCCTAAATAAATATCCTAGTGTCATCTGTATTCAACCTTTCGCTCCCACAGATTTTATATGGAAACATACCAGATAGATCTCTCTCTTTTGGATTTCTGATCAGAAAGAAACCCTGAGTAAGACTGTTTCTATCTAATTTTCAAGTTGCCCTGCTGAAGAATGTACAGAGGATGTATGAACACCACCTGCCTTCATATGGCTCTTCTCACCAGTGTGTGAGCTGGTTAAGCATGTGGTGGAAAGCTGCAGGCACCATTTTTTAGCAGGGCATCCCTCCACATCAGTTTCTCTGAACTGCCAGGGAAGGGAGAAAGGAGACCCCGGTTTGGCTGACTGATTTTTAACTCTAGTTGCTTAAGGAAAGGAGCTTTATGAGATCGTACTTTTGTGTGTTTGTGCACACACATACTCCCGCATGTACTTCTCTTCCCCTGATTGAATGCACTGATTGGCTTCACACAAATCTGACATGGCAAAGATGCCAAGTCCCCAGAATTTATTAATGATGATAAGTATCTGTATGGGGGAGGAAGTAGTGTCCCTTCTGAAGGAAAGGTTGCAGTCCTTTCATACCTATGTCTCAGGCCCTTACATACCAAACGACTAGCACAGGAAGGAGACCATAGCAGAGCAGAGATACAAGAAGGAGCCCCTGGAGCCTTTAGTCTCTATCAGACACCAGAAAAGCTACTCCAGCGCTGTGGCTCCTTCAGAACTGTGTCTGCTTTGGTTTTACCTGACGCAGAGAAACCTGCTTTCCTTCACAGAAGAGGAAAGGGGTTAGGTTGGAGGGGAGTTTGTCTGTGCTTTGGTTGTGTTGCTCTTTGGCAATGGCCTTTATTCCATGGCAGTGGCTCAGGAGGACCCAGGTTTCTCTAGGGGGGCTGTCACAGCATGGACAACCTTCCACAGCAATAAGGGAGCACTGTAGCATCGCATTTATACTTGTGCAGTGGCCACATTCAGTGAGATTTATTCTCCCCACTCATTCAACTCAACTGGCTAACCACTTTAAATGATTGCCCCAAAACTGCTAGAATTGCAGCTTGTCACCAAATGTTTTTTCTTCTTTTGGCCAATGAATTTGTACATACCTTTCCCCCCACAGCTTCAGGTGCCTTTACTTTAATCCTTCCAAATACACAAAAATTAGAGCTGGTGTTTCTATAGCAACTTTAACTCTAATCTCTATTTGCATTACAATAAAATTATTCATTTGAGAATCAAAAGGCCTTACAATCTAGCCTCAGCATAATGACCTTGTTGGTCTGTTGAAGTCCCAATCCTTGCCCAGATCTCTAGAGACAGTTAGAGATATGCCACATGTATATACTATTATTGTATTTGCAAGACACAGAAATTACTGGGTGAGTCAAGGATGAGATCGGTTCAATGTTCAAAGAATTATAACTAGAAGGTATGTTTGATATAGTTAGTGATGCTTTTTAATCATTGAGGAGAAGAAGGAGGTTGTTTAAAACCATAATTGCTAAGCAAGTCTCTAGGAAGAAAATAGATATTTCTATCAGATAATTGGTTTGTTGGTATACTAGAGTCCTTGGAATTTTATTGGAGCTAGTAACTGCCTAAATCAGTCAATGGGCTGGCATGTGTTTGAGAGTTTAAGATTTTTTTGCTAAGCAGAAGTCATCTCGGTTAACTACATATTCATCTAACACATCCAGAATTGTCTCCATTACAGTAGTACAGACTGGCTGAGATGAAAAATATGTATATTTGGAGATGACAGACTCCAAAGCCTATAGTCAGATACTTCCAAAGAGATCTACTTTTCAAAATGCTTAGTGCAGTTTTAGCTACCAAGCTAATGCTATTTGCTTCATTTGAGCTGATAGGTGTTTAGTGCGTTAGAAAATTAAAGCAGTGCCTAGCAGGAGTGCCTAGGAGGGAATAAAGAGCATAATTTTAGACATACACTTTTAGAATCATGTATCTTGCCTTGAATCTTATTCTTAATATAGAAGAGGGTATTAAAATAAACTTGTAGCTTGCCAGGAAAATGACTCTTTAATGAGGACTTGTAAATTCAGCAGCTACCTATGACTTTCTAAAAACAAAAATATTTATATATTTATGAAAAAAACCTACTATATATCCTACAAAACCACAAATCCTTATATCTTGGAATGCATCTTTGGCTGTAGAGATGAAATGGGATCAAAGCAAGGTGCAATTGCTAAAAAAATGTGTAGCTGTTACTTGCAGTGATTTACCTACTGGATCATTGGTGGAGGTGTGGGAAGAGGTAGCTGTTGGCGTCCCACAGTGCAAAACTGTTTTGCTCAAGGATGGGTGTTGTACCACTGACACTGTCCTACAGGCACAATTGTGTGATGCTACAGCAGCTACCCCATTCACTTAGTCCAGGAGGCCCATGCATTGGCCTGGCTCTCAATCCTGGCAATGCCAGACCCCTGGCCATAACGATCATGCCACTTCCAAGGATGGATTTTCAGTGTTCGCCTGTTTGAATAGGATGTCATGCAAATGATGGTTGCCAAATACAGTGGAAACATGGCACACAATGCTGGAGGATGTTTGAAAGATGTACATGCATGTTTGAAAGATGTACATGCTCATATCACTCACCTGCAGTCATTTCAGTGGCCTTTGCCGAGATATCATGGCATGATGCTTTCCACAAATTGTCTAGAAATACATAGTTTTGCCAGCTTTAGTGGTTACTAGTGAATCATGGCTGCTGAGGAAGGCAGAAGAATGGCTGCTTGCTTGGTTAAACACTTGCCATTTTGGTCAGCTGCCACAGATATGCCTACCTGAACCCAGGCATGACTTCCTGCACCAATTTGCTGGCTTTGTTCATATGAGATCATCCCTTGGATAAAAATAAATAAATAAATACAAATCAGAAAATAGCTTTATGAGGGATGCTGCTATGCAATAAGTGATCATGGGGTTACTAGTGATGCTGTGATAAGCCTGCCAACGGTGGGTCTAATAGTGCATCCTGGCAGGCTGTCCTAAAGAGCCAGCTACAAATTGACAGGATAGCATTCAGCTGGCAAGCAATTGATACTGTTTTGGGACTTGCCATGATGGTTGTCATTTATATCATGTCTGTACAACTGCTATCAACTTTTCAGACAGAGCTGAAAATAAAACCCTCACAGGGGAAGGTGCTGCTGAGATCAGTTCAAGGGGTGGGAGTAGGCTCTAGGGAAGGAAAAGAAGTCAAATGCTACAGAGTTTGCTTATTATATTTCCCTACATGGTTATGTAAGAATGTACTTATTTTTGCAATATTTATTAGTTTACTTTGTTACTCTAGAGTCATTAAGCTATTCCATTTTAAAGGATAGTTTTTGGCTTCATGTGTGCAAACCTAATTTACTTGCCAATAACTTTATCTCTCATGTGTACTTAAAAACACCAGATGAATGCCACAGTGTATCATATCTCTGAGTAATTGTTACAGCTGCACTTAGAGCGGGCTGGACTGGTGAGCACTTTTTTTGGAATACTTACGCCATGTGGTATGCTAGTTTAATGAGGTCTGTTTATAGTCCAGTGCTGATAACATGGAAATTATCAGAAATGTGGCTAAATAAAGGCTAGTCTCTCTGTGCTTTGCATGTAGCCAGCTTCCAATGCTCCATGCTTTTGTGTCTGAACCTGCAGTATTTTATCTTGATTTCACTACTAAATTGAATGAGAAATGCACAGCACCATTCCTTGGTCAAATGAAGTGAGTTGCATAAGTTGACATGGGATAGACCAAATCTCAATTCATATATGCCAGTAAAGATCATGGAAGGGATCAAAATCTCTGCTGTAGCAGATGAACTTGCAGGGTCTTCACTGTTCAGGGAAGGGGCCATCATCCCATCGCTGTTGTAGCCCCCATTTTCTGGTCCTGCCCTCTTGGGGTCAGTACATGCCTACATCTAGGGAAAAGGTGGATATGCACAAGTTAGAGAGCCCATGGAAAAATTCTTCAGAGATCAGAGACTCCACACCTGTATAGCTGGAGACCCACAGCCTATCTCAAAGCCTACCTGGTATATCCAACAGATGTTTTCTCCTGCAGATAGTTTTACCTCATTGACCAGAAATGCTAACTGGAGATTTTTCATAGCAGAGTTGTCAGCAGTCACTTCAGTTGCCTTTAATGGCAGAAGTATGTAGTATATGACCAGTTTATTTTCATTTCATAATTTGCTGACTTTGAAAAGTCATTATTTTTGGCTTTTTTCATACACTTCTATCTCTCATAACAATTAAAATTTGGCTAGTAGTGTAAATTATCACTTGCTTAAAGCTGCAAATTGTGAACCATGTAATCTCCACACCTGCTTTGGCTAGAACATTTTGGGCTTAAAAGGAGTTCCTTATTTCCTATATCATGAAAGGCTACAATGGATATATGTATCCATTAACTATGTTGAGACTTTAGTGTGATGGTAAATCCTCTGGCATCTAGCTATTATAACCTGTAGCCTACTATATTAATCTTAATCACTTGGGGGTTTTACACACTGAAGGTTGAGGCTTTTGTATGATTTTGCAGACTGCAGTTTTTCATGACTGATTTTAACTAAATACAACATTTTGGCAGGAGACAGAAATTTACTGTAGCATCCACATTAGTAGCAGTATCTCACTCCTCAGCCCTGTGGTGAATCTCACTGCTGTGAACGGAGGCTGGGAACAAGAGAGCAAGAGCAATCGACCCTCCAGTGCACCAGCTGCAGGTGCATTCGGCAGCAAGGGTGCACCAGGTGGGAATCTGCATGGACAGTCACAGAAATAAAGTCATTGTGTGTATCTTGTGATTTCCAGTTCAAGTGCTGGATATTTTTGTTTTTACTGAATAGTAATAAGTCAGTCTTTACCACACAATAAGTGCTTGTGAACTAAAAATGCCAAGGAATACCCTGTTCAGGCATTGACTTAATACAGCCATTAAAATAGAAGGCAAAACACATAGGGGAAGCCCATTCAGAGAATGTTTTCTTTAAAGGAACAATACATATTCTATTTACCATGGTAAAGTTTTATTTCATCTAGTAAAATATCCCAAAGGCAGAAAGTATCTTTATAGGAAAGCAACGAATTTGCTGATTTTATATGCATTTGGAAATACACAGTGCATGGTGGACTAAAGAATGAGTTTATGTACCTGGTCATACTAACTAACCATTGAAGTGGGCTGCCATTTGACATAGTAGCTATAGACCTCTGCCAGCAAAATGCCCAGAACATCAGCAGGTTTCCAAGCATGGTGTCCAGAAGCGGAAATCACTGTGTAACTGCAAGCTGCATACAGCACATTACTATAAAAATGCCATTATCATTAACAGGACACAGCAGTGAGCTGATGAGGATGCAGCCTCTCAAAGATATCTCTCTTTTTTTGGAGGATTTTAGTTAAGACAACCAAAGCTCTTCTGGCTGTCACCAGAGTGCCTGTTTCCTTCCTGTTGCTTTACATGCTTCTCAGCAAAAGTAATTACCTAGAAAATCCAGCACTGTCTGTAGAAGCCTGCAAAGTGTCTCCCTTTTTTCTCCTGAAATGAACAACAGTTGGAGTCAAAACTGGTTTCAGATTGCTCCTTCCCCACCTGCAAGTTGCACTAGTTCCTAACATGGTCCAGAGAGATTACTATAGGTTGACTCGACAGCACCTTTCTTTGTACTGGCACTTTGTTAACAGCATGTGTTTAAAGTCAGATGCCCCTTCTCTCAATAAAAGCAAGTTTTAGCAGCAGTACTTAGCATTTTTTGTCAATGTTGCTGCTACTTTGGACACAGACTCCATGCAGATCCTGTAGAAGTCTGCCAAACTGAGAAAGGTGACTCATTTTTAAAGCAATGGTGCCAAGCACTTGCACTGTTAAGGCTGCAGCCTTCAAGAAGAGAGCTCTCTCGAGTTGCCAAGGCTTAAAATTTTCCAGCTGATATTTCTCTTGGAGAGATAGGTTTCTGCAACGTCTCCTCAAGCCTTTCATGTAGCTACAGTATGTTTCATGAATTTCAGCATTACTTCCTCTCCAGCTCAAACCTAATTTAACTGGAAAGTGGAGCAAGTGCAAAATTAATCCTTTCAATGATTTCACTGTGCCATAATGAAAGCTGCTCATTCGTCCAATATCTGCAGATGTGAAAACAGCACAAGTAAATGCTTTTACTGAAACCTTACATGGTAACAGTTAATGTCTGGTTGTTTGCCTTTGCCTTATTTGCAAAAAATAAACAAGACAAAAAATGCTCAAGCAAATATTCGAGTGGTCTAACTTCATTAAGATATATTCAAATGCATTTTAAAGTGTTTAACAGAAATCTCTTATATGCTTTTGTATCAGAGACTGTACCCCATCCTAGCAGTAACTAATTACTTGTTACAGCATCCAAACCAAATAAACAAAGTTTCAAGTACCAGATCTGGGAATAGTTTATCCATTTCCCCTAGCTTGTATCCGCACACTCTTTGTGCCTTTAAAAACACACTGTTCAAATGACTGAGCATAAAAGAAGTCATCTACACACAGACACACAAAAACTCAAAAAAACACTTCAGAACCTTGGAATTTCATTTTGTTAGTGCTTTTAATGATTTACCTTATTGCAGCAGCAGTCACTACCTTGTAAATAAGAAGTTAAAACAAAATTTCCCTTTTAGCCTTCATTTTCCCCACACTCTCAGTAACCTCCCACGGCAGCACTGACCGATTAGCAAGGCAGCACCTTTGGAAGAAATGAGCATTAAAGCAGTCCAAGAGCATTAAGGACTATAACATCAAACTACTTCTGTGTCCTGGGGATGAGAATTATGTTTAAGGGAGCAGTGAAAACATGAAAAGGAAATGGTGGTAACAAGTTTAATTTAAACACATTATTCAGTGACTTTTCTCAGTTTGGAGAATGAGTACAGGTATTGATTTCTCCCAGGCATTTTTCCATTCCTGAGTGAGAGCCCTAACTGAATGTACATGGCATGCACCAGTGCTTTCCTTTCCCTCACCCAGAGGTACACCACTAGCAGGATAAACCCTATTTTATATGAGTAAAATGCATAATTTATTTTTCTCCATAAACCCACCAAACCAGTCAAGTCATTCACACTGGTTACAGGGTTGGGTTTTGTGCTTGTTTTGGGTTATGCTGTGATTCATTTCACCTGTGGAAACTGTTAGCAATACTCATATTAGTTGGCAGTGATTGGTAAGCTTTCCACAGTAGGGCTGGGGACTCCTGAGGTGCCTTATGCTGGTTATTAGGACTTCTACTGCTTTGCTAGCTGATAGCACCATGGTCTTGGGCAGAAGAAGAGCAAACAAGGCCATGGTGCTATAAGCTGTCCTGCAAAAGTCTTGTTGTTCTTTCTGTGCCATATCACTTCTGCTCTAGATGACTCTGTATGCCTCTTACCTGGCCATCTTAGCGTGACAAGGTTAGCTTTTTCATTTATATTGGCTCTGGAGGCACTTGGGAGCCTTAAGATAAAATTTTCAGAGGCACCTCAGATTTAGGATCTTCTCAGTCTCATTTTCAGTGGGAAGCTGGGAGATGACCTCTGACTTCCAAAGACATTCAGACATGAATGTGCTATGTTCCACTAGAAAGTGAGATTTAAATACCCATGTGACTTAGACGTTTGTCCACGTTTTCAGCTCTGCTGTTTCAGTGTAAATGCTATTAAAACAGGTAGTAATGGCCACTGGGTACTGCTCTGTGGCAAAGGTGGTGGTCTTGGAGCCTTCTGTGAGATACCTGGGACTGGCAGGCTAAGGCCCTGATAAACCACATTTCTTTCACATCTAGATGAACTGTTAATGATTCCTTGCACATCAGGAGACTGAGTTCAGAAGATCACCTGGCCAAGTGTTTCTGAAACAAGGCACATGTCATGGGGTTAGGGACTGTCTCTGCTAATGAGTGGCTGAGTGGCTTCTGGGTTTCTCTTGAAGGCTGCAAATTACATCTGCTTGGCTGAGGTGGGAATCAGAGAAGATTTCTTCCACTGAGGGAGTATGCACAACGTGTTTTAGTATTCTCATTTTAATATACATTTATACAGCTTCACAGGAAAAGGAGTCACAGGATGTAGAATCAAACCAAGGGAGGCTGCTTTTTAACATAAAGGCAAGTACAAATTCCCTTAATTGAGTGCTCCTTGAATATATGGCTTTTAGGGCTTTTGATGGAAACAAGTTTGATTGCAGACAAAGCTTTTCCAGGGTCTCATTAAGCAAATTAAGACTTTAAGCCCGGTGCTGACGTGGGTGGGCAGGTGTTAGACATTATCACCACCAGCATAGTCATGCTTCATTCAATTATATTGCGACTCAGCCCACTTTTTGTGTAATGGAAAGGTAAGTTAGTTGCAGTAGTAGATAAATGTTTAATAGTGCTATGCTCTACAATTTAGAGCTTGGACTACTCTCGGTTTTCATTCTGCAGTTACAGTACACGAGTAAGAATGGCATCATAAAATCTTCTAACAAGCTTATTTTAACAGTATGTTAAAATGCTTACACAAGTAAAAAGCATATTGATTCTCGTACTTGCTCCTTCCACTGTAACTACTGCTGTTAAGGTTTTGATGAATTGCAAAGCTCTTGCTTTGATTTCCTTCAAGATCTTTAGAAAAGGTGGAGCAATAAAACAATTTATCAGCTGTAACTGGGAGAGAAAAGGAATTATGGATAGTTTGTCGTGTTGGAGGAAGTCGAGTGGTAGGTAAATAGGTGCTTACATTTGGATGGTAAACTTCTTAAATTAGTGGCTATCATTTATTATTTTATTTGTAAGTCATCTACTACCTTGGGAGTTAGTCTGATTTGCTACTAGACTACTGTTTCTCAACCTTTCTAATTGAAGGGCTTCCTTTCTAGCAGAAATCCATGGTCATTTGATGGAAGGGCACCGAAATGTAATATACTCACTGATGTAATTGAAAATGCTGACAGCAGAAAATGAGGTCACTTTTCATCTGCTTGCAAATAATAGCCAATTGTACAGGAACGTATGTCTGTTTGGTTTTTTTTATTTTCCTGTGGTATAGACTATCATTGGTCCATGGACCACAAAACATATTGCTCTAGCGATACTGAAGTATATGGTTTTTAATAGAAATAGGAACGATGATAAACTTTAACAGAGGAAACACCAGGAGAAAAAGAGGAGATAAACTGTAATATTTCTGTGTTTCTGTTCCCTTTCTGGTTGCAATCAGGTATAGGTTAGGATACGGTGCATAATCACTACCAAAGCCCAACCTATCCTGGAAAAATCTACTATCACAGTTGTGAGATATTGTAAAAAGTAATTGGCAATAGTATGTTCCAGAGGAAATGCATGCTGGTACAATGAAACTGCATGTTCAAATTTATATTTTGATTGACTTTTGTCTGGGAAATAGGGAAAGAGCACTGCACTTGGGTTTGTTCAGAAGCTCTGCTTTGCTAGTATGAGGACTAAAAGCATCATTTATTTATTTTTAATAAAAGATCATTTTTTCTGAGAAAACATCAAGACAACATGTATTGCCTCTCAGCGTTTTGCAGGCATCTGAAACTTCTTGTTCCTTTTTAATGTGAAGAAAACCAGTAAAATTTTGCCACTTTCAAAGAGTTAAAAGGCTGAATGCAGCATTTCCCAAGTCTATAGCCTCTGCTAATTTATTTTAGACTTCCGTAGAAGTATCTCCACTAATATGGATTGTTTTTTCCCTCCTCGTGACCGATCTTCATAGTTAAACCAGGTTCTATCAATATTTTCCACCAAGCTTATTTGCCCAGATTGCAGACCACATTTTTTCTTAACAAATAATTTAATTATTAGGGCAGCTAGCCCTTCAACAGCACAAAGCAAATCCCTTCCGTTGCGACATCTCTTCATCCAAATGCACTTCAGGAGAAAAAAAAAGTAACGGAATAGTATGAAAAATAATGTAGATGAAATAGCATGAAAATAATACAGATGATAAAACAGACTTTCTGTTTTGTGTGCAAGCAGCCAAATGTGACCATAGTGTTCTGACTGATCTATTCCACAAACTGCACATTAAATTTGGAAGCAGGTATCTTTACATACCAATATGAACTGAGAAGACATCAGCGGCTGGCAGGGCTCTGAAAACAGAGTATTAAATGCTTGGAGGCATGCTGGGGAGAAGGTCATGTCCAGGCATGGACAAAGGAGGCAGCAGTCACTGAGATGCTGCTGTGGATGCCGAGCTGGATCAATCCTGGCTGTGGGGAGAGGGAAGAGGTGGAAAAGGCAGATTGAGAAGGTGGAAAAGCTTTGTCTGTGGCTCTTTTAAGAATAGTTTTCACTATAACTAGCTTCTACCCTGAATTGCTAGCAGATCACAAAAGTATGAGGGGAAAAATCCTTTGCATCTATTATTTTAATTTAAATTAAATTTGCAAGGGTGGTTTTTAAATTCTGAGGGCCTTGGCCTCACCTGGAATATTTTGCTGTGCAAATGCCTTTTCAAGTGCAAATAGAGTACTGTGACCAAAACTAAAGTCTCGCTGCACCAAAGAGTCTGCATTCTCCAGGAATTAAATTGAAAGTTAAAAGGCATTTCAAGCAAAAGGGAGCAAAGGAATAAATATCTTAACAGCTTTTCACTTGCTTCTCTTTTTATGACCAAGGACAATAAAATGATTAAGAAATTCAGAATTTGTCAGCTACTGTAAAAGTCAGAAAACAAAGATACAGTTATATAGAGCAAGTACTGGAAAACTCATACTCATGTTGATCCCATTTGGTGACTTGATGAAACTAAGGAGTCTACTATAAGAATATCAAAAACCCTTTTAAATATCTCCAATTCAAATTATTGCCACAAAGTAGGAGGTTTATTAAAATGAGATTTTAGAATACAAGGTAGCTTTAAATTTTTCTTAAGTGAATCTTTAATCCAGACACAGAAAAGAAATGCCTTCCCCATTCTGATTTAGTGGCTGTGTTCATTCTTGTGGGCCCTGCTCTGCACAATCCTGTCCCTGTTTCTGCAAGGACAGTGTCGCATGTCAAGAACCTGTGTTCAGTGGGATGAGCCATCCTCCCTGAGACCAAAAGGAAACTCCTCAGCTGAGAAGGCACCATGCTGTACTATCGCAGAGAAAGATCTTGTATATCTGTGTGATAGAAAGTGCCTTTGTTTGTCAGGCTGAAGTGACAAAATTAGATTGTGGTACCTCTCATATTATTCAATATCAGATTATCTTTATCTTCCTAAAATATTTCAGTTTCAGAGGACACACATGGGATGAAGTATGTGATGGAGAGTCTAGATGATTAATATGGAATTTTTGGATTTTAGTGTGGAGGCTTTTGGATTTCATTTATATGCTGTGAGGTTGTTAAAAAATAACTAGTGATAACTAGTTAGCTGTGGGAATATTTGTGGGAAGGTACTTGTTACTTGATATTTGTGGGAGAAAGGAAAGAGTCAATAGAAAAGATGCCTAAAAGCATTCCTGTTCTCAAAATCAGACCTACCTTTGGTGTCTCAAGTTGGGTACCCAGAAACTATTCATTCAACAATAATGTTCATTTTCTGAAAATCTTAGTGACAAAAATCTCAGCCCAAATACACGTGTGCCTTGTGAAAACTCAGAGAAGTCCTACCTTCACTGAAGTCAATGCCATTACTCCATGTCACATCTCTGAAGATAGGATTTTGCTCATCATGTTATTTATATTTTACACTGAGGACCAATTTCAATCTTACGCACTAATTATTTCTCTTTACTGAATGTTTCATGGCAGAGAACCTTTATTCTGACAATATGTGGGCCTGACTGGTGTGTTTGCCAATGGGCTTTTTACTATGTGTGATACAGTAGATTGTACTGCATTTTGGTTCAGGGGAAAGGGTGATATGAAGGAGGGCTGCCAGGTGGGACTAGTGGGTAAAAGGACTCAGCCTCAATCTGCCGCCTTTGAAGGTAAAAAAGGGAAACTGAAAAGGGAGGTGACTCATTATCACATATCCTAATGGTAGAGGGCCTGGGTCTCACGTCTTGCCTGGAAAAGTTTAGTGAGAAATACCACAGTCAGTTGCAGATACTACTAAAAGTGCACTGACCACTTACTCTATGTAGAAAGAGTGAGCTGTCCTACAACACATAGGTGATTGTGGATACCTTATGTGTGGTTTATACGGGATGGAGAAAGCCTTATGACAGGCAAGATAGTCATGAATGTCATGTTAACCCTTCTGACCCTTCTGGCTCAAGGGCAGTCCCTTTCCTCTTCTTGCTCACATGAGTTAATCTGACCTCATTCAGTTTTTGTATTTTTGATTCTTTTTCCTTGAAAAAGCTTAGTGTTTTTTATCTTACATTGAACCTTTTGCCTGGAACTGTTTCCCTGAAGGAATCAGTAATGGCTCAACGCTGCTCTTCACAAAGCTAGGATTTTGCATGCACATGCCATTCACAATTACTTTGTGGGAATGTGAGATGACAACAATTAAATTTTAATGTAACCCCAGCCTGTACTAATACAATAGCTACTTTTTTCCTTTTTCTAATTATAGTGTTCTGCAAAAGGCTTTACTACAAAAGAAAAGCTTTTAAACACTGCATAAAATCTAGGGCTCCACTTTACATACTCACAGAAAAGTTGAGGTTGGAAGACACCTCTGGAGAGCATCTGGTCTAACCTCCCTACTCAGGCAGGATCAGCTAGGGCAGGTTGCCCAAGACCATGTCCCATCAGGTTTTGAGTATCACCAAAAACAGAGACTTCACAGCCTCTCTGGGCAATCTGTTCCAGTGCTTGACCGCCCTCACACTGAATAAGTATTTTTTTTCTGTTCAGACAGAGCATCCTGTATTTCCGTTTGTGCCTATTGCCCCTAGTCCTGCCGCTGGGCACCACTGAGAAGTCTGGCTGTCTTCTTCACACCCTCCCATCAGGTATTTATACATATTGACCAGATTCCCCCTGAGCCTTCTCTTCTCCAGGATGAAAAGTCCCAGATCTCTCAGCTGCTCCTCGTATGAGAGATGCTCCAGGCCCTTAGTCATCTTTGTGGCCTTCTGCTGGACTCTCTCCAGTAGCTTCATGTCTCTCTTGGCCTGAGGAGCCTAGACCTAGACAAAGCACCCCAGATGTGGCATCAGCAGCGCTGAGTAGAGGGGAAGGATCCCCTCCCTCAAATTGGTGTCCACCAGGACCCCAGGTCCTCTCCTGCAAAGCTGCTCTACAGCTGGTCAGCCCTCAGCCTGTGCTGGTACAAGAGTTTGTTCCTGCCCAGCTGCAGGAACATTGGCATTTCCCTTTGCTGAACTTGATGAAGTTCCTCTCTGCCCATTTCTCCAGCATGTCAAAGTCCTTCTGAACAGCAGCACTTCTCTAGCTCCACAAACTCAGCTTCCTATCTCTGAGAAAAATCAGGCACCAATAACTCAGCTCTGCTCTTTTTGTGTGTCTCTGGTCATACACAAGCAGTCTGACCTGTTCAAGATGATCAGTCATACAGAATAATAAAAAAAATCTAATACAAGGAGTGTAGCCACAGTCCATGAATAATTCCTAAGCTTAGAATAGTTTACAAGCCTTCTGCATCACTTAATTCGGCAAAAGTTACTAAAAATTAGAGTTTGGGAAAAGGTGAGGAAATGGATAATGAAATTATCTGAATACACTGTTGGCTGCAGATTGTTCCTGCACTCAGGATGTCACTCAGCAGATAGGCTAAAAGTGGAAAAAATAATCTTTGGGAATTTTAATTTATGGTGAAATTCATCCATGAAGTACCTATCAGTGCATAGTCTATTTCTCAAAGATTTGGCTAATGTAGAGGCAAAACAAAAACCAGTCCCATTAAAAAGAACAATTTTTCTGCCAAGTTTCTGGTTTTATTGCAGCTGGTCTTATCAAAGACATTTCGCATTCTCATGCTACTCCCTGTAGCAGGTTAACTTTTGAAATAGTTATAACACTGTACTTATCTTTAAAAGTGTTAAGCAACATCTCTCCTAATAGGCAAAATCTGGCTGCTTTCCTGAAACAGAACGGTGAAAAAAAATCCATCTGGGGGAATGAGTCCACCGGAGGTCCCACTTCTGTGACCCTGGGAAGCCCTCAAACTCAGGCAGTGCTTCCTTGGGCACGCTATGCTATTGCGTTAAAACAGCACTGCATCTAAACTCATTTGCTCTTCAGCAACTCTTCTGCCTTTCAACTGGATTCACTAATTGGGGGCAGTGCTGCCCCGATGCTGCACGGTCTTTTGGATAGCTTGGAGGATGAGGCACAGCAAGTTCATTTTTGCTTGGGATGTATTGCCAATATATTATCTACAGAGAAAAAGCCTGCTGTGCAAGAGGTTGGAAAGTAGTCTTGTAGTAATCTGGGTACCAGCTCTGCTCAGTCTAGAAAAACACACCTATCAGTCAAGGTTTTGTATAAAACAAAAACTGTAATAACTTTCGTCAAAGGTTTAGTACTGACAGAGACTGATAGCTGATATGTGGGGAAAGTCAATGAGAATGGGAATGTAGAGAGTGATCCAGGTTCTTGTAATCAGTGTCTTCAGGATTTCAGCACAAGAGGATGTATCCAAATCAGTGCACTTAATATCCCACAGTGGATGTTCTCCATTTTGGCAACTGCAAGATCCTTTGGGAGTAAGTTTCTGCAGTTTAATTAGGCACTTGGGGGAGGGGGGAATTGCTTTGATTTGTTTTAAACCTGTGGCCTGATAATTTCACTTCTTGTACTATGAGAACTTCATAATCACTCCCTTTTCACCTTCTCCATGTCATTCACAGAGATACACAATAGTATATAGCTATTACTATCCCTTCTCACTGCCTCCTTTTACGGTCCTCTCTTCCAAAGGGAAGAGTTTTTTCTTGCCTCTCATCACATCTGACTTTAAACTCCTTTAGGGAAACCTTTCAGTGTAGTAAATCCACAGGATGACATCTTTGCCAAGGAGGGATCAACAAGTCATTACCTACTCCAGGTGAAATGGGAACACCAGTTCTATATCTGTTTTGTGCTAGAAGTAGGTAAAGTGCACATGGCTTTGAAGATGTTGGAGACACTGGAGATACTCAGGGACATCATGATAGTTTCTGGCTTTTTTGCCCCAATTCCTTTTTTCTACAATTCTATTTCCCTTTGGGGAACCTGTGGACTACCAAGCTGATGTTTCATAGAACTGACCACAGTGATTCCCCTCTCTCTCTAGAGTGGTACTTGATCATTTATGGTGCATAATTGTGTATATGAAGTCATTTTTCTCAGATGCATCACTTTGCATTAATTGACATAGAATTTTACTAACTGCTTTATTGCTCACCAAAGAGGTCTTGTTTTAATTCTTCGCAGCCAACTTTTGTTTTTATTATCCTGCACAGTTTTATAACACTAGCAAACATTTGTCACCTCACCAGCTGCCCATGCTCCCAGATCTTCCGGGAATATGTTGCAAAACACTGCTCACCACAGATCATTGCAGCATCCCACCAGTGACATTGACCACTGTAACACCTGGCTGCTACTCCTACTCTTCTTTCTCCACCCTCTAACCTGTTATTAATCAAATTGATAAATTAGTGTCTTGGCACAATTATATCTCTCTTTGTGGTTTCTGATTCCTCCAAAGAGCTTTGACAGGTTTGTGCAGCACGACTTCCCTCCACAAACCCATATGGACTCTTCTCCCTTACAGACTGTCTTTTTCTGTGCATTCTCTAATTCTCTTTTTTTGTTGCAAGCTCTACCAATTTGCCTAGGACAGCTGTCGCATACACTGTGTAGGTAATAACAAGAATTGCGATAGCAGTATTGTTCAGCCATGGCTTTTAAAGCATCTCCCAAGGTAACCAGCACTCATTGCAGATGGAGAAAGTGCAGGACAAAAATGTTAGAAGAGTTGCATGGATGTGGGGAAAGAAACTGACAGGGTTGAACGTGGGAGCCAGGCTCTGTTGTTCCCAGACTCGTATTTTGCTGTACTGTGGCTAAAGAAGGACCTTCCCAGTCGTTCAGAGCTACCGCGGTGGGTTTTGGTAGCACTCCTAGCGAAAGAGAGAAAAGCTTCTCTCTAATACTTGCTCTGAGAGGGGTACTCAGGGCTCTTTTGCTAACTGTCTCTTAAACTGTTTTTCCTTTAGATTTTGGCTCTCTGCCTTTTTCTGCTGAGTATGCACTTCCCTAATAAAACAATACCCAGTACAGTTCCCCCTTCCATAAGGTTTAATTTCTGTCCAGGCATGGATGTCACGTGTATCTTGCTGATAGCTCCTGTTATTTCAACTATCCAAGTTCAAAGACAAGCTGAACTGCTTCATACTTTTATCCTGAACGTGTCTTCCTCCTACCAGGACTGGTGACATTTCACTCATTTATCACCATAACTAATGTATGAGTGATAAAATGATACATAAAGATGACATGAAAGTTTTATATGAATGAGTTTAGGACAGCAAGTTACCGAAAGTAGAAAGCTGCAAATAGGCCATCTCAAATAAATGCCTGTAAGTCCTGTACTACCATGATATTAAATAATCAGAATGTAACAGTTTACAGTAAACCTGGAAATATTGTGTATTTTTAGAATATTTTAAGGGTGATATTTTTCATATCTCATTTCTTATCTGGATTACTTACCATGAGTCCAAATGTACAAAGCCTGAGAAGAACACTAATAATTTTCAGAATTATCTTCTGTAAAAGAGCAAAAATTGCTTTTCCATAGATTTCAGTGACTGGAGGCCAAAAAACCTACAACTGAAATATTGCACATACCATTAGCAATATAGGAACCTTCCTTTATTTTCTCCTGCCCATATGCTAACCAGAAGAATAGATGTTATGGAAATTTCAGATAACCTTTGTGGGAGGATAGACTCTTTCCTCAAATCAAGACTGTGAATTTGTTAAGACTCCTGAAGGTCTTTCTTATAAAAGGACTTTCCTGTATCTTGTTTAGACATCTCTTCCACAACACTTCTCTTATGACTTGATGACAAGATATTTTGAACTGAAATGATAAAGTCACCTTTTATTTTACATTTTCTTCACAGTGTTTAATCTGTGCTATTGGTAGGAGGAAAGAGGAACAGCTTTCATCATGTTTTTGTTTGTTTTCATTTTGGAAGAACAATGGAAATAAAATTACATATCCAGAACCTTTTATGAGAAAGAAAGAAAACTATATCTGTCTACATAAATACACACCTACACACACACACACACACACACACACAAACAGCTGCACCAGACTCACTGCAATTTGAAATGGAAATAAGTTTTTGTTTGTTTGTTTTCCCCCCACACACTAAGTCTAAAACTTGCTCCCAGATTATTCTCCTGCCACTGCTTTGTGCACAAGACTGCTCAGGAAAACCTCGGGGAGCTCGACTGGCCTTGCTGCAAAGCCGCTGCTCCTCTAGAAAGGCAGCCTGGGAAACCAGTGCAGGGCTGAGTTGGAAATTTGGAGAATGAATGGTCGTATCCAAGGAGGGAGGTCCTCTGAATGCAAGCCAGGTGTGCATCTATGACATGAGGTGTTTGCTGTCCAGACCTCAGCATATTTGCCTACTCTGGAAAGCTGCTTACAATCTACTGCTGACCAAGTGGCCTATACTTAAGATGTTTCTGTCATGTTTTTTGGCTTGACTATTAAACCTGTTGGATCAAATGCATAACTGCAGTAAGCTACCATCAGTCTATTTACTTTTCTAGTTCTGCATGTCCTTCCTGCTGCAGCAGCTTTTACCCCTTGCTTTTCAAAGGCACCTTCATTTCTGTTTGTATATTTCTGCTTCAGAAACAACAGTGGGCTGATTTTTTGTATAGACTTGAGAGATTTGGTTATCCAACACAGGAGCTCTTTCACACCGTAAAACAAAAAAAAAATGTGGAGGTGGCTGACAGAAAGTCTAGCTGACAAAATGTAAAAGGGAAATGAAAGGAAAAAGAACCAAATGTACCTACCACCGGGGGGTAAGCAAATCCCAGGTTTTGTAAGGGAATTTTATTAAGGAACAGATTTAGACCCCATGGAAGGCAATGGAAAGACTCCTACAGATTTCTGTGGTCTTTTGGTCAGGTTTTAAACCCTTAAATTCTCAGCATCCTGTCAGCTCCCCTGTCACATCAAAACGTACTGAAAAATCTATCAGAAGAGTGGAAAATACTTCAAAGAAAGCATGCACAGAACCCCATAGGAAAAAGTGTGTTATAAATGTGAATGTTCAATTTGATTTACTCCTCTCTTTGATATTAGAAATAAACTGTAGCTGAAGATAGCCGTTAGCATATCCAAATATGGAAAAAACACTCTTAGTGGTCTCCTTGTCCTTGGGCTGCTTATATATATTGCATCAAGAATTTCTGCTAGTCAAACAGGTATGACTTTGTGCACAAGATGGAGAAAAAGGGCATTATTCTGTTTTGCTTTTCTTTCTCCTAAAGGGGAAAGCATCTTAAAGGAAGGATGCTTAATTTAGAAGGTCAAGCATCAACTACATTGGAAGGAAAAGCAATCAGAAAGAGAAAAATTCCAGAGGTCATCTTCCCCTACCTTGTGGACACTATTAGAGCACTTAAATACAGAAGATCTTCTAGTTCATTTGTATTGTTTGGACACATTCTCATGGCTTCTAATAAAGGCCACTGTGTATCTTGCTAGCTCTGTGCTAGAAAATGGAAGACACACGGCAAGTTATGTATGAAACAGACTGGGTAGAGATCAAAAGGATAATGGAACAGATTCCTGACCTTAATGCAAATGAACAGAAAACCCTCCCAGAAAGTCAGCAAAACAAAGCACTATATCACATGGACATCCGTCTTTCACATTTTCACAAATGCATGCTAAAAAAATAGGAAAATCTCATGTGCAAGTAATACACCCTCTGCCATGTGAAAATGCTATTGAATGAAGAGGTATCGTGGAAAGCTATCAGGGTGAACAGATAGACTCTCTCTGTGGAGAGCCTATCCTGTAAGAAAAGCTTAAAGGCATGTGTGTATTTCACTCAGAAAAATGAAGGATGAGAGAGAATACTCATAAACAGACCAGGGAGGAAAAAGAACTGCTTAAAGTAACAGCTGCAGAGGGGTGAATAAAGTCTGTCTGGAAACTGGGGGGTGTAGCTCTTGTGTTCTGGAATAGCTTTTAACTGACAGTGCTAAAACCTGACTTCTTTTCAGAGAAAATTTGATTAAGTTAGAAGGAAGTTGTGAAGTGTGACTGATGGCGCTTCAGGGCACAGACTATCTCTTTTACTCCTGTGTTCAAAACACAGGAAGAATTCATCCTGATTTGCAAAACCAACTGGGCTCCACACGAAGACTAAGCTTCCACTATCCATCTGCCAAATTATCCTCTACCTCAGATCCATGTTGTGCTCTAAGTCCAAGACTGCTGCAAATGAACATTGGTGATTTAAATTATTTTTCAAAGTACCTAACACATTTTATACATTCAAAAATAATTATTCTTACAGAGTCTAATTGACGTTGTGAGATTATAATGGGAGATAATATGTCCAGTCTGTATGAAGTCTCATGCTTATCTAAAGAGCTGTTGCATACGATGGTAAATACTAGTAATTTCAAAAACAATTAAATTTAGGATTGTTTCCCCCAAATAAGTATACCCTCTAGTAATTCAGAACTGTCAAATAACTCCTAGGTACTACTACAATACAAATTAATAATAATGATGTATTACTATAGTTTCTGATTGGCTTAGAAAACCTAATATATGTATCTTTTATTAATGCTCTTGATTTTCTTGGAGGAAAAAAGTATTAATTCCATCACTAAGAAAGATATTCAATATCAAAGTTTCATGACTTGCCAAAAATCTTTCTTCACTTCTCCAAATAAAAAAAATTGTTTAAATTTCATGGCAGAGTTCTGCAACATGAAACATGTTAAGAATAGCTGACATTCTCGGGAAGGGCAATATATGTTGAACAGTGCTATCAGTTGATCAAAGCCTCTGTAACATTTCTAAGATGCCAGAGGTCCTCTTGAAGAGTAGCTGGTTTACGTGCATAATGCAAATAAATGATGGAGGTTTTGAATGCAAAATCTTTGAGAAACTCCCTACAAAAGCAGGGGAAAGTAGCAAGAAGAAGCAAATGTAAAGACCAGTCTTTTGACATGGAGATTCTTGTTCTTAGAAATAGCTAAATGCTGTTGTGATACAAAGAACTAAAAGTGATGACTGAAATAAAACAATCTGAACAATTTTAAAATAGGTGCAAATGAGAAAGGGGGCTAAGGCAGGGTGAACAACAGCCTACCTCCAACTTCACACGTCTCAGAAGGCTCAGCGGGATCAAAATCTTCAGTCAAATTAAGCATGACAAGGGATGGGAACTTTGCAACCAGATCAGTAATTACATGCCTTGCTTCACCACAGACTTCCTGTATGTTGAGGGTATTGAATAATGTTTTGTTTCTGAAACTGGCCTGGATAGAGAGCCGTAAGTGGATATATAGACACATAAATATATACAAATATATCTATCTCTCTATCTCTAGCCAGTCACAGCCTGGGCAGTCTGGCTATGTAATGAATGTATGTAATGAATGTAATCAGTGGCTTGTTTTCAGAACTGCTTGCTCCTTAGAAATATGCACTTGCAAATCTGGTTAATTAACATTAGCAAGTTGCTGGATCATCCTGCAAAACCCAAGCTAAATTGATTTGAGTAATGGCTTATGCATAGCCATTGCCAAGATGAGCATATTTTGTGGACCCATTGCCTACATCCCCACTGCAGCCCAGACTGCTCATCTCCACAAACTGCTCCTGTCATGGTAAGCATCATGTTGAAGAGTACCTCTTTCCTTTATAAAATCTTTCCCTTTTTGTAAAGGATATATGGGGTCTTTTGGGCCTCTAACAACAGCTCATTGGTGCCACAAGAGGCTAATAATCTCTCTCAAGTAGTCTGAAGTGGAGAAGAATATTTTTTCCTTTGATACAGTCTGTAGCCTTATTTTTCAAAACTGCTGGTGTGACTTTCTTTTTCTTTACGCAGGCAAACTGGTTCAAATTATAATTTTTTTTCTTGATCAAACCGGAAGCAGGCAAGAACTTCAAAAAACCTTTAAGGAACTCTTCCAGGCATTCTGAGCTCAATTATTATGATTTGCAAGGTTTGAGTGGACAAAGCAAAAATCTTCATCCATCATCAAATTTATCAGCAGTGTTTGTGGATGAGAAATGTTCTAACCTCCCTTCTAATGACCACAGAGTTGTAAAATGGCTTATTCTCTCTGCATCTTTAAAATATTTGTACTCGAAAGAAGTCAAGAAAAGGCTCTGTGTAAATAATTTATGTGAGGATAATTAAAACTGCAGTTCTTCCCTCTTATGAAAATATAGACACATTTCAATTATTAAACAAAAGTCATGTGTAAATAGGCAACACTGAATGAAGTGGTAGGTGCACTTTGCAAACCAAATGGGACTGGGACAGGTCTACCAGCCAGGTTCCAAAAAATGAATTCCCTTCCAGGCTTCCTGAATAGCAAGTAGAGCACTAGATGGAGAGTACCTTCATTTTAAAGCTAGAACTTAATGCATAACTTTCAAGCAACTACTTTTTGAAAGTGTCTTGAATATTCAAACACATTTTTCTCTGCAGACCAACTTTTAAAAGATTGGTATGCCAGGCACACTTCATGTTGTCCTTATCTTTATTTAAACAAATTCCCAGACTTGGTGTTCTGAAGTATCAAACCAAAATCTTCTCAGCTGAGCCACACCAGAAAAAGAGCTGTTTGTACATACAAATAGCATCAATTCTAGCAAACACAGCATAAAACATACCTCATTAGTAAATATATTCAACTATATAGCAAGGATTTTTGGTTAAGGGGTTCTACATCTAGGTAGGTTTTGTCCAGAAGAGCCCAGTTTAATCAACACTAACTAAAGAAATAAATCCTGTAAAGAAAATCAATTTGTTATATATGCTCATATATGGAAAAAAATGAGAGAGCCACTCTGAATATAATTAGGTCCCACTCAGCAATATACTTACTAATTAATAAGCTGTATACTGAATATACTTAGGTCCCACTCAGCAATATACTTACTAATTAATAAGCTGTATATTGACTTGGTGAGGAGCCATAAAACAACTTCTTCTGGAATTCTAGCCAAAGTCTTAAAACCCCAATGAGACAGATTAGAGGGAATACTTAGGTGCTTAGTCCTGGCCTTCTTTAGTTAAAAACTTAAGGAAAAAAGTAAACAAACATATACTGATCAATATTGTAGGTAGGAGATTAGAGAGCCTATATTCAAAACTTAGCTTAAAAAGCTACCATTTCAATATACATTTACAATAATTTATTTTCAAATTACCTTTTACATTTTAGTTAACAAAGGGAATAAAAACAGATTTCCTTTCCAAAATATCTTTTGGCCACCATACCATCAATAGAAAGTATCACAGCTAACACTGACTGATATTTTAGGACAGTTTGATTTCTAGATTCTGTTCTTTATGGTGACTACGATATATAGGCTTTGATCCAACACCTGAAATTAGTGGAAAAACTCCCACTGATTTCTGTGGCTTTTGGAATTACTGGTAGTTACTTTTTTCTCTCTTTGCTAAAACTGAGACAAAGCAATGTTTGTGATTGGCTGTTGGTGGTGCTGTTTTGGATCCCATTCATCTGCACAAATCTATTCACAGAGCTCGTAGCTTACTTTGATAAAGATTACTTAACCGATTCTTGGGTACAGAAGAGGAAAACATGATACACAGGCTACACCAGGAAAAAAATGAATTAAAAGAGATTCTGCAAAATCACAAGACGAAAATATATGCGTGTATCTCTATGATGCATGTAAGTATTTATACGTATAATTTGTGATACAAACTGTGTCCACTTGACCAAAGAAATTACCAGTCATGATGCTATACATACTCCTATGGATCCACATGTTTTCTTCAGCATAGAGGTGGACTCAGCTGCAAAGCTCAGATCCCCATCTGTTTTCTCCAGAAAAGCAAAGCAAAAAAAGGAAGGAGGAAGGGTAAGGGAAAGAGAAGGAGAAAGGGGAAGGAGCAGGGGACAGGGAGGGTTGGTTGAGTGGGGGGATTAAATTCTTGCTTTAAACCAGTGGTTTTAGAGTTTAGGTCTGTAGATCAGTGATATTTTGTATGGCCATACTACCCAAGGTGGATTATAAAATTTACTTATTTGGTTCTATGTATCTGGTAGTCTGCAAGACAACTTGAGTATTGAAAGTAATTTGCTGGTCAGGAAACTTTAGAGACACTGGAATAAATACATGAAAACATATCTGAAGTTTGCTGAGCTGAATGTAACAACGGTTATTTCAGATGTCCGTAGATGTGTACCACTTTGCCAGATAGAAATGGTGAGATAGACCTGGAGAGTGTACTCTAGATCATCCATCATGTGAACTCATCAGGAACCACCCTTGTCAGGTATTTTGGGACATCTGAAGGAAGAAAAAGGTATAATGAGAGTAAAGCTACATAGTGCTACATAGGTGTTACTGAAAATGATATTACGAATCATTAAACCATAATAGTATATGAAAATCTTTGTTGAAGGTAATGAATCTACAGAAAAAAAGGCCATAAATTGTTTTAGGTATCTCTGACGTGCAGGGCCCTGTAGTGTTTTATCACCAGGCCCTGGTTCATTTTATTCAAGCTCAAGAACGGTGCATCCCAATGAGCAAGAAGTCGAGAAAAGGCGGCAGGAGACCTGCATGGATGAACAAGGAGCTCCTGGCAAAACTGAAAAAGATGATAGAAGTGTACAGAAGGTGGAAGCAGGGGCAGGCCACTTGGGAGGAATATAGGGACATCATCCAAGTAGGCAGGATGGGACTAGGAAGGCCAAGGCCCAATTGGAGTTTAATCTGTCAAGGAATGTCAAGGACAGCAAGAAGGGCTTCTCTAAATACATTGGCTACAAAAGGAAGACTAGGGAGAATGTGGGCCCACTGCTGAATGGTGCAAGGCCCTGGTGACAAAGGATACAGAGAAGGCAGAGATACTGAATGCCGCCTTTGCTTCAGTCTTTACTGCTGAGACCAAACCTCAGGAATCACAGACTCTGGTGGTCAGGGAGAAAGTCTGGAGGAAGGGAGACATTCCTGTGGTGGAGGAGGATCATGTTAGAGGTCATTTAGGCAAACTTGACATCCACGAGTCCATTGACCCTCTTGGGATGCACCCACAAGTGTTGAGGGAGCTGGCAGATGTCATTGCTAGGCTACTCTCAATCATCTTTGAAAGAACTTGGAGAATAGGAGAGGTGCCTGAGGACTGGAAGAAGGCTAATGTCTTCAAAAAGGGCAAGAAGGGAGACCCAGGGAACTACAGGTTGGTCGACCTCGCCTCCATCCCTGGAAAGGTGAGGGAACAGCTCACCCTGGATGTCATCTCAAAGCATGTGATGGATAAGAAGGTGATCAGGAGTAGTCAGCATGGATTCACCAAGGGAAATTCATGCTTAACCTATCTGATAGCCTTCTGTGATGGAATAACTGCATGGATAGATGAGGGGAGAGCAGTAGATACTGTTTACATTGTCTTTAGTAAGGCTTTTGACATCGCCTCCCATAACATCCTCATAGATAAACTGAGGAAGTATGGGCTAGATAAGTGGTCAGTGGGGTGGACTGAAAATTGGCTGAACTGCCAGGCTTTAAGGGTTGTGATCAGTGCCACAAATTCCAGCTGGAGGCCAGTCACTAGTGGTGTCCCCCCAATGACTGATACTGAGACCTACACTATTTAACATCTTCCTCAGTGACTTGCACAATGGGACTAAATGCACCCTCAGCAAGTTTGTAGATGACACAAAACTGGGAGGAGTGGCGGATACACCAGAGGGCTGCCATTCAGAGGGACCTCAACAGGCTGGAGAGATGGGCAGAGGGGAACCTCACTGAAGTTCAACAAAGAAAAGTGCTAAGTCCTGCAACTGGGCAGGAACAAACCCTTGCACCGGCAGAGGCTGGGGGCCAGCCAGCTGGAGAGCAGCTCTGCGGAGAAGGACCTGGGGGTCCTGGAGGACAACAAGTTGACCATGAGCCAGCAATGTGCCCTTGTGGCCAGGAGGGCCAATGGTATCCTGGGCTGCATTAGGAAGAATGTTGCCAGCAGGTCGAGGGAGGTGATCCTCCTCTTCTACTCAGCCCTGGTGAGGCCACATCTGGAGTACTGGCTCCAGTTATGGGCTCCCCAATACAAGAGAGACATGGAGCTTCTGGAGTGAGTCCAGTGGAGGGCTGCTAACATGATTCAGGGACTGGAGCATCTCTCATAGGAGGAAAGGCTGCAAGAGCTGGGACTGTTCAGCCTGGAGAGGAGAAGGCTCAGGGGGATCTGATCAATGTGTGCAAGTATCTGAAGGGAGGGTGTCGAGAGGATGGGGCCAGACTCTTCTCCGTGGTGCCCAGCAACAGGACAAGAGACAACAGGCACAAACTGAAACACAGACAGTTCTGTCTGAAGATGGGGAAAAATTTCTTTACTGTGAGGGTGATAGAGCACTGGAATGGGTTGCCCAGAGAGGTTGTGGACTCTCCATCCTTGGAGATATTCAAAAGCCGTCTGGATAGGGTCCTGGGCAATGGCTTGAGCAGGGTGTTTGGACCAGATGATCTTCAGAGGTCCCTTCCAACCTCAACCATTCTGAGAGACTGTGATTCTTTTTTCCCCAGAGTGTCAGAACGGGACAAAAAGAGAATGGAGCCAGACTCTTCTCAGTGTTGTCCAGTGGCAGGCACTGAGAGGTAATGGACACAAACTGAAACACACAAAATTCTGTCTGAACATAAGAAACAGGTTGTCCAGAGAGGCTGTGGAGTTCCCATCCTTGGAGATATTCAAAACACAACTGGTCACAGTCCTGGGTAACTTGCTATAGGTCACCCTGCTTGAGCAGGGGGGTTGGACTGGGATCTCCAGTGCTGCCTTGTAACCTCGATGATTCTAATTCATTCTAATTCTGATATGCTATCTTTGCTGGTCAAATGGATTTTGGGGCCTGCAAAAGACGTAAGGGAAACTGTGGGATCTTCTGTTAATCCAAAGTATTAGCATTTGGCAAAGACGAGGCTGCTTTTCTTGGCAGCAAATGTATCACTAGTTTTGAGGAAATTGAAAACAATTTATGAGTGAACACTCTAAAAACAGCTTTGCTTAAACTTCATGGTAATGTAGAAGAGAAGTCAAACTGACTTTAACAAACTTACTGAAAAGGCTATTTTTTAAGCCCTAAATTCATAGGAAAGGCAAATCTTGGCAGAAGGGCAACGACACACTTAAAGGAGACAGAAACCTTTAAAAAGTGCAAGAACATCTTCAGTACTAGAATTCACTGAAATTTTTTCTATGTTAACATACTGAGACACACTCTTAGGTGCATCTCCCTCCATCAGCCACATTTTGTATAAAATCAGAGGGCTCCAGGTTTTCATTTCTGTGGAAACCAAGGTGCAAGCAAGCAGAATTGGGATGCCTGGGGTGAAAAGAGGGTTGGCACATTCCTTCTTGGTCGCTGGCACAGAGCTGGAGTATGCACTCTGACCTGGGAATTCAGAAGGACTCATGGTCTCCCAAGTCAAGTCAAAACTATAAAACACCATTGTCAGACAAAAAAATACCACAGACTCTCGTAAAACTGCCTCCAGAAATTCTCCGTTTTGTATTTTCTGTCCATACAGTGGAGAGAGTCTCTTTTGGCTGAGAAAGAGCCCTGAATGTTGCTGTCCTGTCCATGGAGCTCCAAAGCCAATTAGTAACAGAAGGAAGAATCTTAAAAGGGCCACGTGACTGGCAGATACGTTAAGTGGCCAAGTTTTTCCAAACTGGTAAGAAAATTTCCAGGACACAGAATCCTTATGAACAGCTGAAGATCTGTGCTATTTGGGGAGGTGTATTTATTCAGGTCATGGAAAGTCTAGGTTTGCCAGCTTACAGCAACCATGCGTGTGGACAACAGCAAACCTGATGCTGCATTTGGCAACTTCTGTAAAACAACAACTGCTGTTGTAGTATAGACAAAGCCCATGTGTGCCTCATTTCCCCATCAATGAAATAATATTTCATGTGATGTTTAATTTAGAATATAAACTATACGAGTCAGGGGCTGTCTCATTTTGTAGCTCTTACCTGCTCTACAAAGGGGAGCATTCAGATATACCATGGACTTTCTCCTACAAGTCATTAGTTTTTCTTGTTTGTGACATGACAGCTCCTTGTGACTCGGAGCATCACACTAAAATGGCGTGACTCTAATGCCTAGGACCTCAGCAAAGGAAATATATTTGATAGATTGCTGCAGGTTTTGCTTCTTAACTTCATTGATCTACAGTCAGCTCCAGTTTTGAAGATGTTTGACTCATGCTGCATGCTGGGCAGTACAGAACAACAGAGTAACAAGGAAAATTTGCCACTACCGGGAAGAATATGATGCAAGAAAGGTGTATGTTTAGGTTTGGTTATTGTTTTGTTTTCAGGGCATGGGTGGGGGGAATCACCTCAGTGGCAGTACATAAGTAGATTAAAGTAGTTCATACTCAAAGAAGAACAATCACCTGTGATGAAACCTATTGACTGCTGTGTCGGAAGAATTTGCTAATATGCTATTTAATTTTGAAGCTAAATTTGGATCAGGCTGTAGGGGACATAATGACATTCAGATCAATATAGTAGCAGCGTTGGCATTGGCATTGGCATTGGCTTTGGCATTGGCATTGGAACAAAACAAACATTTTGTTTTAGTAGAGCAGCATATTGCTTTGCTTGATCTTCTGCAATAAACTACTGCTCAGTGCTGCTGCCTTTGAAGTCAATGGGAAAACACCCGCCAGCCTCTGCAGAAATAAGACTTCATCATCTGTTTCTAGCATGCAAACCATATTAACGTGTTCCTGAGACTAAGCATAAATCAAGACACTCTGAAGGTTTTATTGACTTATATGAAAAATAAACTGCCTTTCTTTCCCCTCAGCCTTTGGCTTTAACAGTCACTTGCTCACACAAACTGTAGACAAATGATTATGACTGAAACAGTGCAAAGAATATCTTTTCACCTAATTGTATATGCTTCTTGATTTTATCTTCTCTGTTGAATTTTGTAAATCTTTTTTTTGTTACTGTATTTTTGTTAAAAATATTATATCCTTGGTTTTTGGAGGACTTCTGATTTTCTTTAACTTCCGTTAGTTTTTACCAAGCTTATTATTACTATTTTAAAGATTTCAGGGCCAAATGTCCCCAAAACATTTTAGAGAGATTTCGATATTGCACCTTTCAGTGTCTCAGTTCAGAGAGCGAAGGCAGCCTGGTCCAAGATCCACATTCAGGACTTAACTTTGTTACAGACACATCATGCAGGTTTGATCACATCTTACAGTCACTCATTTTTTTCTCTATTAGCGGACAAAATAAAAAGTTCCTTTGTCAGTCCTGCTGAACTCTCTCTGTCAAAGGCTGCTACTTGCCAGGTATTTATACAACACATAGCAAAGCACGGCCTCGGTTTTATTTGGAATTTAGTAAACAACAGAGCATTAACATCTGAATCTGAAACAAAACTATTTTTGGTGATTTCATTGTTGTGTGTCTTGCATAATTGTCTTCTTCCTAGAAAGCATTAAATGGCTCATCCGGCATTTCCAGGAGAAGCTTCACAGCATAATAGCTGCTGACATCTGCTTAAATATGGTAATAATTTAATTCTTATATAACAAAATATGGGGCATAAAAGGTATTGTATGTGTTAGACAAGAAAGTGCAGCTTTTTTCAGGATGCATACAGGAAAGACTCACTTTTTGTCCCGTTCTGACACTCTGGGGAAAAAAGAATCACAGTCTCTCAGAATGGTTGAGGTTGGAAGGGACCTCTGAAGATCATCTGGTCCAAACACCCTGCTCAAGCCATTGCCCAGGACCCTATCCAGACGGCTTTTGAATATCTCCAAGGATGGAGAGTCCACAACCTCTCTGGGCAACCCATTCCAGTGCTCTATCACCCTCACAGTAAAGAAATTTTTCCCCATCTTCAGACAGAACTGCCTGTGTTTCAGTTTGTGCCTGTTGTCTCTTGTCCTGTTGCTGGGCACCACGGAGAAGAGTCTGGCCCCATCCTCTCGACACCCTCCCTTCAGATACTTGCACACATTGATCAGATCCCCCTGAGCCTTCTCCTCTCCAGGCTGAACAGTCCCAGCTCTTGCAGCCTTTCCTCCTATGAGAGATGCTCCAGTCCCTGAATCATGTTAGCAGCCCTCCACTGGACTCACTCCAGAAGCTCCATGTCTCTCTTGTATTGGGGAGCCCATAACTGGAGCCAGTACTCCAGATGTGGCCTCACCAGGGCTGAGTAGAAGAGGAGGATCACCTCCCTCGACCTGCTGGCAACATTCTTCCTAATGCAGCCCAGGATACCATTGGCCCTCCTGGCCACAAGGGCACATTGCTGGCTCATGGTCAACTTGTTGTCCTCCAGGACCCCCAGGTCCTTCTCCGCAGAGCTGCTCTCCAGCTGGCTGGCCCCCAGCCTCTGCCGGTGCAAGGGTTTGTTCCTGCCCAGTTGCAGGACTTAGCACTTTTCTTTGTTGAACTTCAGTGAGGTTCCCCTCTGCCCATCTCTCCAGCCTGTTGAGGTCCCTCTGAATGGCAGCCCTCTGGTGTATCCGCCACTCCTCCCAGTTTTGTGTCATCTACAAACTTGCTGAGGGTGCATTTAGTCCCATTGTGCAAGTCACTGAGGAAGATGTTAAATAGTGTAGGTCTCAGTATCAGTCATTGGGGGGACACCACTAGTGACTGGCCTCCAGCTGGAATTTGTGGCACTGATCACAACCCTTAAAGCCTGGCAGTTCAGCCAATTTTCAGTCCACCCCACTGACCACTTATCTAGCCCATACTTCCTCAGTTTATCTATGAGGATGTTATGGGAGGCGATGTCAAAAGCCTTACTAAAGACAATGTAAACAGTATCTACTGCTCATCCTCCAAGCCAGTTATCTCATTGTAGGTGGCTATCAAGCTGCTTAAGCATGATTTCCCCTTCATAAATCTATGCTGATTATGCCCAGTAACTTTTCTGTCCTTCACATGTCTGGAAATGGTTTCCGGGATTAGTTGCTCCATTACCTTTCCAGGGATGGAGGTGAGGCTGACTGGCCTGTATTTTTCCTGATCCTCCTTCTTCTCCTTCTCAAAAATGAGTGACATTTGTTCTCTTCAAGTCCTCAGGCACCTCTTCTGATGTGAAGACCTTTCAGAAAAAATTGAGAGTGGTCTCACAATGACGTGGGCCAGCTCCCTCAGCACTCAGGGGTCCATCTTGTCAGGGCCCATGGACTTGTGCATGTCTAGTTTGCTTAAGTGTTCCCTGACCTGATCCTCTTCCACCAAGGGTAAGTTTCCTTGCTCCAGACTTCTCCTCTGCTCTAAGGCGCCTGGGATCCCTGAGGGCTGGTCTTGCTGGTGAAGACTGAGGCAGAGAAGGCATTGAGTACCTTGGCCTCTTCTGTGTCCTTTGTCACCAGGGCCCTTGTCCCATTTAGCAGCAGGCCCACAGCAAGGCCCCCTAGCCTTCCTTTTGCTGCTGCTGTGTTTAAAACCCCCTTTGAAGTGCAGCAGTTGAGCACTTCTATGTCGAAATGGGGCACGGATTCAACACCAGCATATTCTATTTTCTGCACTACTAATGGAATTTTCTAACATACTTTTTTACTTACCCAGTGCATATCATCAGAGAAAACTGAGGGTGGCATTATATAACAGCCTTAACTCAAGATTGGTAACTCAGTAACTTACCTCAATAGCTCAATCTTCTCTCTCACTTACTCATTTTCAGTATGATTTCATTGACTTAATTTCTAATATATTTGTCCTGATTGTGTTGGCAGTTCAAAATCATAGTTCAGAAAGTGCCTGGGCTACTCTTGAGGACACTTTTTCCCCATATATTCAATATTTCAGCTCGCTTAGTCAATACATAGAAAATGTAAAATCCCTCCTTGACCAATGTGCTGGCCTTTTTATAAACTTCTTAATTCTACCACTTTTTTCTCCTCCAAGAGTCTAGAGCAATGAGTGAGTCCTTGCTTATTCTTAGTGTCAGGCCAGTAAGCTGTGTGTCAGCCAAAGTGTGAGAAAGTTTCAGGGTATCCCAAACAGTTCTCAAAGAAATGAGCTAATACATGTTTTGCTTCCAATGCAGTTTGCATATTCCATCTGTTGTTAGGTTTGTGACTACATTAACTGAATATAAAAGCTATTTTAAAATCTTGATATAATCATGTTTCCAAGATCTGTATTTATACAGTAAATAAGTAGTAGAAGTAAGTGTTAAGTTCCAAATATATTTAGGAGATTTCAATCTACAGCCACAGAATATGACCCCACCAGATTTTGAACATACCTGAGTGAGGCTGTAGTGGGTAAAAAACGACAGAGGTTTTGCCAGAGGAGACTAAGTGTCTCTCAGTGAATCTGTAATGTACTCCATGATAAAGTCCAAGATACCCAGTCAGGCTTTTGACTCATATGTTCAGTCATCAGCCAGACCTTTGCCTTGAGCCAACTTTTTTTGAAAAGATTGGCAAGATTTAATAAGTTGTTCACAATACTTCTTATTGTCTTCTATCACGCCTCTCATGCAGTGCACTCACCAAGTGCTGTCAGGGTCCAGTGATTGCCAGCCTCACTGGGATGTTAGTGCTATTGACAGAAAACTCTACAAAGGGCTGGGAAGTTTTACCTGAGTTAATGGAAGATTCACAACATGGTTTCCTTTTGTTTCAACAGCCACGCTGCATCACACTTCCATTTTTTCAACACCAATATTTTTTTGGTCAGTTGCTAAGGGGGAAGATACATTTGCAGGTGATGTTAACTTGAGGATGGATGTTTTTCTTGGGGATTCAGAATGCATTGACAACACCGTCCTTTTGGCTGATTTGCTTAGACAAGAAAGTAAACAGTACTGTGGTTACTAAACAAGACAAAGTTAAGCAGCCTAACCACCTAGCAAGCAGCTGATAGCATCAAGTTATAATCACCTCTGTGTTAAGTTACACAGAAGTGATATAGTTGAGCAAGAGTCAAATACCAAATCCCCATGAAGGGTTATTGTGGTGCTGTTTAAACAATGTGCATGCTTCTATCAGATCAGATATTGCTAAACATTGAGACTTAATAGCCCTTTTTTGACAAGCCACAGAAACAGGATTTGGACAAGATCTATCTTCTTGTTACTTTGCATACTAATTAAACCTAGTTTACCACACACTGATTTTTCCACATTGATCTCACAATTTTTGTATTTATCAGTTCAACACAGTGTTTGGACTGCATCACTTACCCTTTTTTGTTTGCCTACTTTAAACTCTCCATCTTTAACTTCATCTGATTAGTAAAACAATCCAAGCAACTTTAGCTGGCTTCTGTTGCTTTGGACAGCTTCAAAGAAAGCCTCTTGAGATAGTGGGAATGGATAAGTGTGAGAAGTTGATTTTTTTTCTTGAGCAGCCTTTTGATACTACTGAATAAGAAATGAGATTTCATTGTCCTGATTGGAGTGGATAAGGTCACTCAGCCATGCAGGATGGCATTGTGGCATTGTTGCACAGTAATCTAAGGGCTCACTTAAGACAGTTAAGGTCCAGACTACTGTAAAGTTGTTGGGACTGTCAACCTATTTTATCGATGCACAGAAGAGAGAATATGCCTTTTCCCTCTTTCCCTAGTTAAGGTTAGATCTCAGATGAGACCTTCTAAAATGTTCCTAATTCTATCCATTTGTTCTCAAAGATATCCAAAGATAGGTTTAGTATCTGCTTTTTTTCTTCAGTCAGAAAGTTAGGACCAGAACCTTTGAAGCTGGCCATTTATTTATATAAATGATTCCCATAGCATTTCAAATTTCCTGGATTTATAATTTCTAGTGAGCCTATTTTTGACATTTTTATTTATTGTACAATACATTTAGGCCTTGGCAGGAGGGCAGGTGTATGATGTGATTGACTGCACTGAGATATATTTCAGTCATGACAGAAATGGCATGTCAAGAGGCGATGGGATAATGAACAGCCCTGGCCAAAGAGATGCCCAGTCTGGGCCAAGTTTGGGGTCCCCAGTTCTTCCAGGCATGCCACTTGGCACTGTCAGTGAGAAGCACCTTTTACAGCTACACTTGTTGCCCATGCTTGGTAATAATTCCCCAGCACAGACATTTATGGCATCCTAATTCTCTTCTCATGAGAGTCACCTCTGACATGCAAATGGACCCTTAAGAATAAAATCCATCCACTTGCTTTCTCTTTTCTTCCTATTTTTTTAGTTGGTGGGAATAATGAGGAGAATATTGAGAGTACTTTTCAGGGACTTTTGTTGCCCACCAGTTTCTGAGTGAAACTGGAGGTGCTGATTTAGCAAGTGCGTTCCCATATGTTTGGGGTCCCAACTATCTTGCAGACTGCTTCTTCCTCTGTAATACAGTTGAACAGTTGAAATAAGCTGAGGTATTTTTGTGCATAATCCCAAGCATTGTATGGCAAGGAAGACCAGGGGCCAGAAGGGCTCAGAGGCCACCCTCTGCTAGAATTTGATGCCTTCATTGTTCTTTCCAAGACAGTCTTTTGACCTCCAGGGCACATTGTAAATCTCAGCTATTCATTTAGGCTCTTGTTTTGGAGCATTCATTGTGGAGAAAGCAGTGGACTCTGGTTTTGATGAAGTTATTCAGCCGCCTTTAACTTTTCATACACATGCATAAAGCTCATTGCATGAAAGCATTTTATACACTGGCAATACTATGTGAATAAATTCTGAGGGTGTTAAAGGTGAAAACAGGTTTGACTTTATCACCATTTGCACAACTGAGAGAAGTGCAGCCAGATACAGAATTTAAAAAGCACCTAATTAACATATTGGATGGCATTGCTAATTTTTGCTGCAGGAGATGCTTTCCTACATTTCAGTCTATATTAAAAGAGATTCTCTCTGAGGATAGTAACCAGGAAAAATTTAATGGGCGCTGCGCAAAAGACCTGTCCAAATATTTTCTTCTCCTCCTGTCTGTTGTGATGCCTTAAAAAAACAGGCTACTCTTGCAACTGCATGTGCTTGCGTGACAGATCAAGAGGCACCTTGCAAATCCTCATATGACAAGTAGAGAGGGCAGATTTCAGCCCACAAAAGGTGGAGCTAGCAGTGCAGTCTAGCAATAAACAGTATCAGTCGCTTTATGGCACAGGGGTCAGGGTGAAAACAGTGGTTATGATACCACGGCAGGTTGATGGTTTGAAGTCAGATGGTGTCAGAACATCCTGTAAGAACATCTCAGCACTCCCTCTCCTCTCCTTGTTTCTCTCTCTCTCTCTCTCTCTCTCTCTGCCTCTCATAAATACACACATGTACTTTCACAAAGAGCTTGAAGTTCTGTGAATTTGAGTCTTTTTTTTCAGACTCCTTTAAGTGTTGTTATTAAACTAGAAAAGCATCTATGTTGAGATTTTTGCTGTTTTGCTACATTCTTCTGTTTGTATAAAGCGACTAATGGAAACTACACTAAATGCTGAATGGAAGATGCATAGTATTGTATAATAGAAAGTGTTTAAAAGGCCACCTGCAGGCTTACAACAACTGGAAAGAGTATAAAACACTATTAAAATTAGTGCTTTACATAATTCATGAAAGCTACCTCTGTGACATCTGACAGGTTTACTGTTAGAGGCCAGCTCTGCCATGTTTCATCTTACTGACCTTAGTCTACAGTGTCCACCGAAGACCACAGAGATAATTCTTAGACAAAGATATTGCAAAGCTTGCAAATGAATCTGTTTTAGTATGCTCACTAATGACAAAATTTTTAGGGACATGGTATACTGAGGCTATCGCGCTTTTTATAGGTTCATGGAATTATTCTAATTTAATAAATGCAGCAGTTAATCAACAGCTACTGCAGTGACTTTGCAAGCAGTGCATCACTTCAGCAAACATGTTTTTTAACAGTGGGAGTTCATAGAAGGCATTATCAGGGAAGCCAACCAGCAAAGAGTTTGAATAGTCTAATCTTGAGGTAACAAAAGCATGAATAACCATTTCAGGCTCTGGATCAGATACAACTGGCTGCGGAATGGTGATATTCTTTAAGCACACTGAACAGGATTTGGATTTAACCCAGAAAATAAACCAAACCCCTAGGCAAATTACTATTAAAATACAGACAACATCAAAGGGGATAGCAAGGAAACAAAAAGATTGCAAGAAATGTTTTGGCGGAAGCATAATTTATTTTCATTCTATCCACCTTTGAGCATATAAGGATTTTTTAGTTTCCAGGAGTGCACATTTGACAGCCATGATTATATTAATATCAAAATGTCAGTCCATATTTTCCCTCTCCATCGATCCTGATTTCCTTTTGTTAGCTGAGTTATTAGATGTTTCTGCATTACTCAGTTCAGATTTTTTGTTCTTTCTTTTTTTCTTCTCAAAAGCCCCCTTGATGTTAGGAGATGGGAAAGAGAAATGTTCTCCCTCTCCTCCCACACAAGTTAGAAGGTAACTGAACAAATAGAAAGACAAAATGCATTTGGGCTGTTATGAAGATGGAAAAGATAAGCAACTTCATTAAAAACTTTTGTCTGGGGAGAAATATAGATGATAAAAAGTAGAACTGACTATGTAACAATTCTCTCGAAGGATACCTGATGCGGTGCCCTTTAAAGTCAACCACACACATCTTAACTAGGAGCAAATATAATCCAAACAGATTAGCCTCAGAATTTGAAGGCCCCTTTCCTCCATAAGTTCCTGGAGAATTTCCACTAACACAGAGCCCCATGAGGGTGTTTAGATTTGAGATTCATCAAAAGATGATCAGAAATATCACTGTCCTGAGAGTAGTCTAGGCACAACATGAAAACAAAATTTGATTAACAAAATGACTTAATTCCACCATAAATCAAGTCTGAAATATGAAAACAGAATCATAAATAGATGAAAAAACCTATTTTAAAAGTATAAGGCACACTGAGATACTGAAGTTAAAAGCAAAGTGTCTAATCACCACTAAGCCTCCTTATGTACTGCTCTAACAAAATCTAAAGTTGTAAACAGATAGATTTTGCATATTCATTAATTATTAGCTGCAACCTTTAAAGAAAACTGACCAGAAGATGATGACTAGATGACTAATGACTGCACGTCTGTAGAAAAGAATTACAGTTTTTACTAATGGACAGCATCACTTTTGATTAAACCAAAAACAAGAGCATCCAGACAGCATTTTATTTGTAGGTAGGTGTTTGTACATTTGATGTACAAATACAATTTCCTTGTGTAGTTGAGGTGATAGAATATCCTTCCCTCACCCTACAAAAACTGAAAATGTGAAATTTGAGATTCTTGGAAATCAGTGGCAATATTTCCTTGTCTTAAAAGGAACCAAATTTCATTTGATTTTGTTATATTCAAAATTAATTACTGTAATTACTATGGCATTTAAAGCTCTCCAAGGTGTATAAGGTTTTGCCAGCTCCCTGATTTTTAATGAAGGTGGCATGCACATATGCAAAACCAGACCTTGGCTCAATGACCATTTGGTTGCAGCTGCCTCACCGCACCATTGAAAGAGTTTCTCCAGCTCGCTGGTCAGCAGGCAGGTAGCAGTGGTGGGAAAGGTTTAGTCCTGGCATGCAGAGCTCCAGGCCAAGGGCTGGCCATAGTGTGGGGCATCCCTGGCTCTGCATCTGAGCAGCTCTGATGGAGGGTGAAACACGTCATGTTGCTGATACGCAGTTCCTCCCTTCTTCCCGCCCCTTCTATTCCCTGTCCTGTGTATTTAGTGAGACGTGACAGCTCTCTGAGACAGAAGACATCTTCCCTTAAGTCTCTGTCCAGTTCCCAGCACAAACGAGGCTCTGAACTTGGTATAAGCCTTTAATTGCTACTGTAAACAAATAATTCATAAGACCAACTTGCTTTCAGCCTGAGTAGTCCAGTAAGGTATAACATGCTCTTTCCTGAAGAAAGCCAGATGGATAATGCATTAAAAGGTTCTCATGTACCAGACTCCAACTTCATTACAGGTCCACACAAAAGAATCTAATTAAAGGCTTTATACAAAAGGGATTAATAACTTCTCATTAAGTTAGGGCAAGAGCAGTATCAGAACTGGGGAAATCCGTGTGAAGGCATCTCTAGTTACTACCTATCGTTAAAGATGCCAACATCAATGCTTTTGTTACAAAGACAACTATTTTATATTTCCATTTAAATACACACTGGGGGGTTTGCTAAATGCTGACTGTCAGAACAAAGAGTCAAAGCTTAGTGCACATGCTTAAATATGCCGCTGTAATACCTTTTATTTATTTCGGAATGCAGCTATCTTCTTCCATCTGTCTCACACATGCTGTTCAGCAAAACTAATAAATAAGTTTCAAATCAAAATAGGGAATCCCCTTTCTTCACGCTGCTGTCAGTGTCCCCTATGTAAAGAAATAGGAAGACTTTTACTGATTTTCTGTGAGATTTTTTTGAGCAGAGGAGATAGACTGTCTTCATTAGCTTGTGTTTACTGACACCAGAACTAAATTGTTGGAACTGTCATCCACATCATCACTGAAGTCCACTTCCTAAGTAAATTTTAGCTTTGGATATTCTAAAAAAATAGAGATTAAGTCCTTGCCATTTTTTTCCATAGAAGACAATACGCTGGATGCAGGAGGAGACAAATTCCTTATCCTGTTTAGAGTCGAAGCTCCCCAAAAGTAAAACAAGGTCTTGGAACCCACTGTCTAACAAGAAGTCCCATTGCTTGCAAATCCAGCAAGCGCTTCATGCTAAAACAGATTGGCTAAATCTCCACAGCGAACTATGCTATGTAACTTCCTGTGACAAACCAACAAAAGATATTCCTGTGAATAAACACTGATTTGACAGCAGGTTAGACAAATCCACTCCAACATCTATCTTTGGCATTCCAGACAAAGGGTGTATTCAGAGAAAAACTGAAAAAAGACCCCATTTGCACAAAACTCCAACCAGATGTAATTTTTTTACCATAATGGACCTGGTGCAGTGGAGCTTTTCTGATTGATGCAAGTAAAGCATAGCACAAAGGGTGGAGGTTGCGGAGACAATCCCCTGAACACCAATATCAATTAATGCCCATCGTGCAAACATACCTCTGCTTTGGATGGCCGTCCCTTACACTTTGCTGGACAGTGCTTACAAAACACTTTGAAGATGCAGTAGAAACAGTTCCTTCCAGCATAGTTGTTTCTTGACCTTGCTTTGTTTGTTCAAAGGAAGCAGACATACTGTAGCAGATGATCTTCTTAGCAGATACTTGTGCATCTCCTAAACATGCTTATATCTGCCCACTGTGCCCGCAGCGTAAAATGCTTTCCAGGTTGGTGGAAGAGTGTTAGCTTGAATTCCAGATATTTCTGTAGTGTTAACTCAGGTGTCTCCATGTGACATGGCATTCTGCAATATAGCAATATGCTAAACTCCTATCCTTGACTACTGCAGAGCAGGGTAATGTGATAATGAAGGGACTAAGGGCAAGGTGAGACAGGCCACAAAAAAAATAAACTCATGGGACCCATCCTTCCCCAGTCCCCTCTGTTTCACTGATCTGGAATTCCAAACTACGAATTTAAAGTATGCAGAAAATAAAATATCTTTTTTTTGTTTATAAAACTACTCATTAAAGGTTTTCCTTCTATAAATTAGAAAAAAGCATTGAAGTGAACAGATGCGAGCAAATATCCTCAAACTGGTTCACAGAGGCTTTGTGGAGGAAAGCTATTCACCATGTGATTGCTATTTCTGATTCCAAATATGCTGAAGACATTGAATATATGATACAAAATGGTTTTAGGAAGGGTTGGTATTTATTCTGCCCAGTGGAGCATGCTGGAACACTTCCCAGGTACTCTGAAATACTGTGTTTTTGTCAAGTCAGTGCTAATAAAGCATAGGCAATCCAATTTCTAGTCTATGAACAGTTGGAAAACAGATGAACAGGACCAGCAAGGAAACTTCAAAATGTGGGCATGCACTCCTTTACACTGCAAAGTTGTGAAGACATAATGGTATATCTCCATTGTATCTCCCACGGAGAGATGGACGTTTCTTAGCTTATTTGTGTAATGACATCAACTGATCTGGCAGATCTAACCCTACAGATGGTTTATGCCTTAACCAAAGCCTTGATTTAGAGATTTCATGGACAAAGACATTCAAACCAACATCAGGACAAGAGAAGGCAGGAGCTTGACCTTCTCCCACTTAGGTCATTGCTGAAGCTCCTACCAATTTCAATACAGCAGCATCACTTTGCCTGATGCTCAGAAAGCACAAATAACCTGTAAAATACTCTTTTCAACTAAGCCGATCATAGAATGAAGACTTCAGTTCTTATGGGAAAGATCTCATCCTATGATGAAAGGTCTCACGGCCTGCTTCTATATTTCTGGACTTCAGAATTTCTGTACTTCTGGACTTCAGGTTACAGGGTGGTTGTAACCTGAACGCACCCAGGCCAAAATAAGTCTGTGTCACGCTGGCCTGCCCCCTTGGGGGGTGGGTGAGGACGGTGACCTGGATGTGGGGCACTATAGCCCAGCAGTTTAAGCACGACCTATCCTCACTTCCATCACCGCTTGTATTGACCAGTTCTGAAGAATGTAAGACCATTATCAACACATGCATTAAGCACCCCTTCTCTCTACTTTGGCCTCCTTTTGATGGTATGGATTCTTTGAATTTAAACACAGAGAGGTTTAGCCCTAGCTGAATTCTTCTTTTTCAGAGCTGCTACAGAATGAGTCGTAAAAGCAGCCTGCAGAGAGAGAGTTTATAATTGTATTACATAGTTCTGAGCTCAATTTTTAATTCAGTATGCAAACAAACCAGATTAAAGAGGACTTCCAAAGAGGAAAAAACACAGCTTTCTTTTAATTTTCATTGCTTTGACATTTGCAGCGCAAACACTTCCCATAGTGTGTCAGGAAAAATTATAACTGTGTATAGTCTTCAGAGAAATATATATGCTTTCATTTAGCCATGATACCAATTACTTGATCTGTATCACCAGGCAAATGGAAGGTATTTGGTGCACATTCAGTCACTCATGCTTTTTTGGCGTTTGAGAAGGTAAGAAAGTATCTAAAAATCTCTTGCAGAATCTAATATATTTAAACCTACCTTCCACTTGTTTTGCTATTCAGTTACTAAGAAATTCAAAATGTAAATTCAGAAAGTTCCTGTGATACAGTGGATTAATAACTGAAGAGCTCCTTTACTAGGAGGAGTGGAAAAAAGGGGCAAAATCCAATGAATTATTCCTTATTTGCATGCAAATGTTAAGAATCAGAAAAATGTAATACAAACCTTGTAACTAGACACTTTATTTAAAAAGTCAAAGAAAAAAAGAAAAGATTTGGGTTACAAGCATTAAAATCTGATTTATAGGTGGACTGGGGTGATACCAACCCCTCCTTATACAGATTAAGGCATTGTTAATCATTATATTGCTGTATTAACTGAAGTCTGTAATATGAGTTGTCTTCCACTGCCCTAAACACCCCCCTGTAAAGCAAGCAAGCAAAGCAGCAGTGTGTGCTCCACAGAGTGTGCGTGCACTGGAGGGCTGTAAACATAGATGGAAGAGATGAAAAGGTAAGCAATGGAGAGAGGGAGAATGAAAAAGGGAAACGGGATGGTGAAATACATAAAAAGTGAACATAAGGCCAAAATTGATTGCATGAATAGTTTCAGCTCACCTCACACTGAATTCTTTAGTCTTTCATTTCCTGTTTTATGAAGGAAATGGAAATAAAGAGAACACAATGAATAATGCATATTCATATGTCAGCCTGAAAGTACAGACTAGCACTTTTCCTAATTTGTAATTTGACAATATTCTGTGGTATGAACAATGAAATTCTCTTAGTCAGGAGTCTGGCTCTGAGTCATTATGAGAGATGCAAGCTCACAAGTCAGCTTTCTGCTCAATTCTTAGGAAAGTCCTCTGTTCCCACACATTAGATGCTCTAGTACTAGCCAATTAAGAACCTTGCTGAGCTTTCAAAGAAGTCAGTTCCTGTTTATTCCTTGCCTTTTGTTGGCAGATCTGTTCATGCAGAGGCGTTCTTAACAGAAGGCTACAATGAACTGTCCATTTAAGAGAGATTATAATAAAGAAAAGAAAAATATGTAGGCAAACAGTAGCATTAATAAAAGGAAAGCCTGTTATGTAAGTTTTTTCTGATTAAAAAGTTTCCTTTTCATTCAAAGTTGATCAAAATATCAAAAGCATGTTCAATAGTTTATTTTCTGTTTATTGGCTCAGTGAAATATCTGGGACTGTGAGTGGAAATTATTTTTTATTTGCCATTTTTATTTACTTTTATGCTCTCTTTCTCCAGTGTGAAAAAAGTGACAAAAATTTAATGTATGAGAATTTTGTCACAAGTCAAAATGAAAGACATGAAGTATTTTTTTCAAATTGTAACAGTGAGAGTCCTCAATAGAAAAAAAAAAAAAAAAAAAAAAAAAAAAAAAAAGACACTCTTTCCAGCAAATCATGTTGTCAAAGCCCAGTTTTTCAACAAATTCATTGTTTTGGCAAAATCAACCAGCTCAAACTAGTCTCCACAAACTGGAAGATGTAGGGTCAGATTCTGCTGATTAAACAGTGATATCTGGAGCACTTATACAAGTGGTAATAGTCTATGTAGTTGCAGATGGAGCCAGACAAGGAACTGGGGAGGGGAGACTCTGGCATGTTTGTAACCCTTGTGCATCCTTTTAAAGAAAAAATACTTTTATTTCTTGGCCAAATATGAAGAGATTTGGTAACATCCTTGGCCCCATTGCAGCATGGTTATCTTTCCAGCAGGAACAAAAAAAGGATTTCTCATCCATTTTTCTGCTGTCCTGCCGATTCCCTCAGGCTGACAGAAACCTCTATAGTCAAAAGCTGGGACCCCATAGCTGGCTTCTAATGTGAATTCCTGTGATCAATTCTTGCAGCCTCTAAAAGAAAAACGCAGGAATGATGAAAGACACAAGCTGGAGAGCATGGGCTGAAGCGTCCTTGAGCTTTCTGCTTCTCTCTGGGTCCTGTACCTAATGCAGATTAGCCAGGGTCAAGAATGAGCAGCTTTGCCTGTAGTCCAGTAGAAAAATATCTTACAGATAAGAACATCCAGGATAAGATCTTCAGCTCATGGGAGCCTTTCTGGCTCCACTGGTTTATTTTGATTCATGCTTGCAAAGGATCTGGCTCTTATGTTTTAGGAAAGGTAGTCTAAAAATATAATACCAATAGTTTGTATTGATAGGCTTTTAACTGACAATACTTCCAGCAAGAGTATACGAAGTTACCATAAAATACTGTTTTTCAGTGTTTTGGTGCTACAAGAAAACTATATGGCACCTGCAAATGCAACAGGCTTTCACAAGTATCATGAATTTCATGGGGCATCACCATTGCTCAGCTATTGCACCCCAAACTTGGTATAATTTCTGTAATCCATTGAGGACAGTCCCCTGGATCTTAAGATTTCCATTTCTAGCCAGATGCCTCAATTTTTATTTGTGAAAATACTAACTATGGTTTGTAAGCTGCTATGCAGCTTCCAAAGGATCTGTACTGTAATATATAAGCACTGTTTTACAGTAGTCACTGGCCTGATGATCTCAGGCTATAAGGGAAGCTTGTATCTCTCCTGAGGTGGGCTGATGACCTGAGGAGAGCAGATAGGCTTTCTGTCTTGGACTTTCCTGCCTCCAGGGGCTCATGAAAGAATGCTTGCCCCCGAGCTTCCCTACAGTCCTTACTGTTTCAGACATATTTTCAGGTCCAAGGGGTGCCCTAGAAGGAAAAAGGATGTTTTTCCTTGGCTCAAAACTCTTTTTCCATTCCTTTATTCGAAGCTTCTGACTGAAGTGACCCACATGGTACTATAGTATCCGTTTAAACACAGTGATTTTAAAGGCTCATTATCACCCCACCTTATAGAGTAATGTCCCTGGGCTTTATTACTCTCTGGGAGATTTCAGTCCTTTGCTCCCTCCAGCCTGAAAATGCTTGACTGGAAATCAGAGGGAGTCGAGGGTTAATGTTTGAGGAATGCAAGACAGGGATTAATGCTTGTGGCAATTAGTTGCTCAGGGGAACTGCATGTGCACACCAATTTTCCTGAGGCTTGACATAACCCGTACTTAGGCATATGGGGAATTTTACTCATCTGGCAATTCTCATTTTACCTGAATAGGCCTCCAAACATGAATAAAGTTGGTCATGTGTAAGGATTTGAAGCTTCTAACCCTAAAGCTGAAATCAACCGCATTAAGAAAATTTTACTTTGAAATATAATCCTGAAATGTAACCAATAGAAACAAAGTAGAGAAAAATCTTGCTTTGAGCATGAGAGAAGTCAAAAACCCTAATCCTTCACTACAGACCTAATTGTCATGTAATGGTAGGTCCCTCATGACGTGTGTAATCTGCTACAAATGATGATATTGCAACATGTACAGAGAGCATTTCTGGAACATTAACACACATAGAACTTATAATATCCATTTTATGCCTCCTTCATGCAAAAGTAAACTGTATTTAAAGGCATTATACATGCTTGCTGCGTAATTACATTAATCATAGAAAGCTTCTTCTCTGTGTTCCTCTGCTGTTGCCATGGCAGCATCCCCACGTTTGCAAAGTGTGGAGCACCCATTCTTAATTATACTTACAAAGCAGCTACATTTCAAAGGAATACAATAAATACAAAGTTAAAGTGAGGATGCTGTACAGAAGTGATAGGAACAAACACATTTTTATCACATCTTTCTCTCGTGCACACTTCACAACATGTCATTAGAACGTTTTCTTTAATTCCCAGCTTCCTTCGTGCACTCATGACAAACTCCAGGTTTTGGTCTGCCAGGAAATACAGTACTCTGTCGCTGGCCCCAGAGCTACCTCTGCTTCTGACCTGGGAGCTGATCTTTACCACACCAAAGCAATTTAGAGACATCTTTGAGTTTGCACTGCTCAAAATATGGCAAGAGGGGATGTCTTCTGATACTCCGCTAACAAATACAAATCCCATCGTTGCTCTCCATTCATACTGGTGCACAAGCCGTCTGTGCAGGAGACACTTAGGGAGCTGCCTCCTTGCTGCAGTCTCCTGTCTCAGTGCCACCATGCCATTTCGGGTGACAGAGTGAAGGCTTCACCACAGTCAGTCTGAAGACGTCAACATGAAGTTAATCAAGCAGAACATATTTCCTATAGTGCACACGAGCCACGGGCTCAGGCAGCACACACTACCAACACAGTCCTTGCTTCTTTGTGGATGAATAACATGGAAAATGCAGTCAGCACTAAAATTTACATTTTTCCCCCTAAAAAGAAATAAGGGATTCCCTCATTCTGAAATTAGTTCTCCCTGAAGTTGAACAGAACTTGTACAGATGCTGGATTGCAGATATGAATTGTGTATTTTCTGGGGGTGGAATGTCATGCAATTTTAGTGTCATTCAAGCCACAGAGATCCATCGAGGGAAAAATAATTAGAATATTTCAGATCCCAAGATTTACATTTGTTAAGCTTGTGAGTGAAATGAAATTGGCTGCCTCCAATTTACATGTTTGCAGTCCTACCATGATGAACTTGTCAGATCTCAGCTTTTGGATCTGAAACCTCTGGGGAAAAACCAGATATGCTGGCAAATGATGGTGTTACTCTGGTGGGTATCACTTCTACAGAGCGAATCCTGAGATAATTCTGTGCTGAGGTGTTAGGGGGCACTGCGTAACTGCACGCATGGGAGCATGGGAGTAAAAAAAGGCTTTGGCTCTGACTTACAGAGCAGAAGCCCTATTTTCCACTTATTTGTTTCTATTCTTAGTTTCTTTTCTCATGTGTATTTAAATTTCACCTTTTACATAGGAAATTGTGGTGTTTTCACTTGGGTATATGCACTCTGCCATAGAAAAGAGAAACATTTCTGCTTTCTTAATGAACCATGTTCTGACTTAATTATGTGGATAAGCGACATGGCCTGGACATGGTTGGCGTATAAGAATATGTGAGCAGTGATGTTTCCCTTATTTTAAAGTGGAAAATCACTCTACAATTTGGCCTGTGAGCTGTAGCTAGATACTCTGTACTTGCTCTATAGACTTGCCCCATGCAGATTGCTGCCATGGCTCACTTGAAATTGCAGTGACTTAAAATTTTGAGGTAAACTTTCTGTCTCAGCTAACTCTAGCCAGCCATGCTGGGTTGTGGAGACCCTCAGGTTACCCCGACTGGAGCTGTGGGCTGGACAGGAGACCATATCACAGGATGGCTGCAAGGTGGAAGTGAAGTGTCTCCTCCAGCACATGCTACTTCTCAGGGCTGGGCTCTGCAAACCCATTTCTTTGCTTGCTCTGCCCACAGAATAAGAATAATGCCAGGATGTTTGGACTACTAATATGAGGACTTTTCTTCTGCTCTGACTTGTGCAGGCTTGGATACCCAAGCCTTTCTGTGTGTGATAAAGTTTCCCCATAGATTTGAGAAATGTACTTTTACAAGCAGATACTACACAGCTCAGATGATTTTATCGGTATAAATATTTGAAAATATAGACATGCAAACACACATACATGAATATGTATATATGTATACATATATATTTATATGTATATATAAAGCCCGTCCTGCTACTGCCCTTATGTAGAGCACAGATGTTACATAATACTTCCCTCCAGGGAACAGAGAAGCAACTACATGACTAAGCAACAGAGCGTGACTTATGAATAACAAAATGTGAATATTCCCCAAGATATTTCTCTAGTTGATCTCCAAACAAAGAAATTAGTGAAATGAATACATTTGGGAATTATCCCATCTCTTAGAGGACTAAACGAGATACTAGAAGACAACAAGCAAACAGGAAAGCTGACAGAATTTTTTCCATAATTTACATTGTTCCTTGTAGATTTTTTGCTTGCCTCTGACAATGACTTCATATATTGACTCAGATAATTAACATGTGGGTCAAGCATTTTCACCCACTGTACAGCAACGAGTGCAGTGTGATTGTGCTCAAGTTTGTAGCTGAAGGCAGAAGGCAAATCCCTCACACACACAGGAGGACTATTTGAAACATTAAGACTCAGCCGAGTGAGATATAGAGAATCCACTCTCCTCCTCCAACTTGACCAGCAACCTGTATGCAGACACCTACAACTTTGCCACCTTGTGGAGTTAAAAAACCTCTTGCATTGCCCTTTTTGATTTGTCAGTACCTCCAATATGAACTGGCATCTGAAGAGGCCTCTGAATATACCAATTTGCACAGCAAGGGTCTTGAAAAGTGGCAGCAACAGCAAGGCAAACACTTCTGATATCTCTGAGCCAGATCCTTGTCTAGAAGAAATCAGCAGAGCTCTAGTGCCACCAGTAAAGCTGTGCCAACTGACTCCTGCTGGGGCTCTCAGCCTCAGATTTCTTAGAGAAAAAAATCTAAATGATGATAAAATAGGAGAGGAGGAGGAAAATCTTTTAATTGCCTGAAATACGATTTGCAGTCAAAAAAGGAAGGCCCAGGGGCAAAGAAAGAAGGCTGTGTTTGAAATAATTGAATAAGCAAATGGAGAAAAAGATGAAAGAAACATCACAGATAACGAGGTTATGGTGGTTGTTTTCTATCTCCTCTATGAATTCATATTTTGTCAAAGCCATCATGGTTTCTCCACAGAGAAAATGGGACCACCCATATTAAGGAGCTGTGATCTGGATAAGACATCTGCTGGCAATAACATCTTCCCAGCCTGGAGATTCTTGTTTGGCTGAGAGCTGGTCAGGCAACCAGACCATGCCCTTATATGCTGAACTCCTCAAACGCTCCCCTTGGAGCCAGGTCAGCCTCGTGAGTGCTGAGCTCCAGCTTTGCTTTACTGGTCAAACAGAGCTGAGTCACTACAATGCGCTTTGCGGTTTTTTGCTGGCACAGCTCAGCAAAGGGGGAGCACTGAAGGAATGATGCCATGAAAAATTGACTCTGGAGCACAGTGGCACTTTGGACCGAGCTCTTGAAGTCATGTTCTTTGCAAAGGTGCAACGAAGCCAAGCCTTTCTGCTGACATTTTCAAATGGCACCAATAGTTCTGCTCTGTATTTCCCCTCAGACCAATTCCCTCTTCTGTGCCGTCTCGCTCTCCCATTCTCTTTGTTTGCTCCCAAGCAAAATGCAGTGTGATCTCATTTAGGGTCTCTGGATACTATTGCCTTATAAACAACAAAAATACCCAGGCTTGCTGACAAAGTCTTATTCTTCATCTTTTCCCATTCCCTCTTGCTCTCTTCTTCCCTCTTCTTTTAATCCTATTGTGTGCTTCACGCTGTCTCTTTCACAGTTAGCCATGATGCTATTTCCCCCCATGCAGGGGAGCACACCTTGGTACGGAAGGACTCACACTTCTTTGGAGTCCGAATTTGGATTCCTCAGTGAGAGAAAGCTCATTATAGACCAAAGCTCTGTCTAGTCCAATATGATATTGGCAAGGGCAGGGTAATTACTGCTGTTGATTTTGTGGCTGATTGCCTCGGCTTGACAGGTTTTGACCAAAGCAATTGGCTATATGTAATGGATGCTAATAATTTTTATGATGTGGGTACACTTCCGTCTTCATGTTATGCCTGAATGTAAAAAATGGTAATAAACTACCTAACAAAATCAAATGAACACCTGTAGCTTGCCCAGTAGTAGATCAAAGGTGTACCAAGGCTAAAGTATTTGAGGTCCACCTTTAAGGGAGAAAGAATTCATGTATGGGCAGGCTACTGATATCATTAGTTGCAAAGAGCTGCTACCTAATTTGGAAGAACTTCAAATATCTGGAAGATGAGCTCTGTATGTATTTAGCATCCAATTATCCAAAGAACTAAAATGAGTCTGCACCATAAATCTTTCTTCAAAGATATTTTTGTCAGAACTGATGATAAGGCAGCAGCACAGAGATGACAATTTGGACAACTCTCATTTTTATTGCCTCATTTCATATCTTAGACCAACTCCTCAAGCTTCCCTGCAGCTGTCAGTTCTGGTGCAATTTATTCACCAGCAATAAAGATTCCAGGCATTCCTGAGGAAGGTAACTTGCCTAAACATTTACACCAGCCTATTCCCCTCTTCCCACTGTCTGTGCCCATGTCCTCTGCTCCTAGCTCCATTCCTCTGCTACTGCTCCCTTCCTTAGGCAGGGTGCTGACTCCACTTCCCTCCCATCAAACACTTCTCAATGTGGCCGCCTTCAGAAGCAGCAGGAGTGAAAATGTACCACAGCAGTGACAGCACTGGCTTTTCCTTCGGATTGATTTATTTCTCTCAAGACAAAATTGCGCTGTGTATCAGAGTCCAGTTAACACAGCTGATGCTGAGCACAGCTAATGCTGACTGAACAAGCTTCAGAAGTAACACAGCAGTGTTAGCCTACAAGTTAATGAGCCTTAAGCACAGCACTGCACTAATGCAGATATCTTGAGGAATGAACTAGTTCCTCTGTTCAACTCTGTGTAATATATAAGCTTCAGGGGCTCTAAACACACCTCTGCTGCATGGTACAGGCTATATGCTTCCCAAAAGCATATGTGAAAATCAACCCCTTCCACCAGAACCAACCAAACAAGCAATAAGTGCTGCAATACAATGAAAGAAATGAGTTGCTCATTAGCAGTGCAACCAATGAAGCTGCTTTCCTAAGAATTTTTCTCCCCAAGCTGGGATCCACCAGGCACCTCTGAAATCTGAGTACCTGGCCTATGCTACTGCTTTCCCTTCTGCAGAGCAATAGTGTTATCTGTCCTATATCCAATAGGACATAGGAATTTAGTATGTAGCACCTCTGTTCAGTTTGTTTCAAACCGGTCAACAAAAACTTAGGGGACAGACTAACAGATACCTATGTGAATACATACACAAACACACTTATTTCACCAGTCTATAGCCATCTCATTAACCAGGCTAAAATCTCAGACCTGGAAATAACCGGTACATTCTGCTCGCCTTTAAGATCATTCAAAGTGCAAGAAGTTGCCCAAATAGCCATTTTTGGATGCCAACTGATAAAAAGAGTATAGTGAAAATACACAGATAAGCCCTAAGGCACAAAAAGATCTTGCATGTCACCATGGTGACATGTCATCCTGCTCCCTCCTGTTGTAATCCAGGAAGGCTATCCAGCCTTTCCTGGATGTTATCATTTCACAAAGTTCATGCAGTACATGTTATATCGTTCTGGGGAGAGATTTCTGGTAGTTCTTCATATTCTGAATGGAGAAATGAGATGGAGTTTCTGTGCAGCCATATAGGGGTGCTTTATTAAAGAAACACAAGTAGCAACACTCCAGTTTCTTTCCTACATGGAATTTCTTTCCTCTTGCTTCTGTCTAATATCTAAGTCTACTCAAAGATAATCTCTCACAATCTAGTACCTCTTCAGATTTGCTTGTTGTTAATAAATAAATAAAGAGGGCATAATCAAACACTCCAATTAACTTTTCATGTGGCAGACAGGTCCATTTATTACAGTTTCTATGTCAATGAATTTCAGCTAGGACAATCAGCCCTTTGGCAACTGTAAAGAGTTGTTGCTTCTGTCTTTGCCTTTTTGGTGGAAAAAAAGAGTATCTTCTAGAGCTTGTACATCCTACCAGATGTCCTAATATGTTATCACCTTTCTGTGCACTAACGTTCTTGTTTAGACTATGTTTTATACTTTTAAGAGTAATTTTAATGAAGAACTACACGTCAGTTTTTCTCTTTAGTTTCATGAGAACGAGCACTCTAACACATTGCTAGTTTTGAGGCACATTGTACAACTTAAGATGTTTGCTTTCTTAGAGTAAGCAGACACTTCTGGTTCTACTGTTTAATTTTGTCCCGAAGCATTACCAGACATCCTCAGCATGATATTTGCACAGAAGGAATGCAAACTCTCATCCAGGTCAAGCGATTTTTATGGTCCAGCGAGTAACAAGGTATTAGTCACCAGAAGGTCTTCTGGCCTCATTCATTTTTATGTTCTTTTCTATTCTTCTGGTTATGAACTGCCTAATTTTTATGTAGGAAAAGCTCACCTTCTTGGAAAAATCTGCCAATGCAAGTCTCTTTCAAATCATTACCTTGGAGGTTATTAAAACAAATTAACAACTTACCAACTAAAATACAATGTTTTCTAAGCAACAAAGAACACCACCACAAAGGCCATTCTTCTGACATCTGCAGCAGGCATAGGAAAGTGGAAGCAAGGGCTCTGTACACACTGGCCACAGGAAATACTTTAACTCCTGTATAGTTAATCCCTGGATTTGGGTTCTCCAAGCCGTTTATAAGAATCATCTAGGATCTTTTCCAGCTAGAAAACAAAGAGAGCCATCTGGTCCAGACACCCCTGGCTGTTAGAGGCACAGACCAATGTGTTTGCAGTATGAACAAAGCGTGAAGAGAGACAGGTTGCAAAGTTCTTTGGAGCTGGCACAAGGAAAGACCTTTTCACTTGTGAGAGACTGTTAAACAGGCTACTCGTCTAATCCTGACTTTCTCCAAGACATCTGCTGGAGCAAGGGTCCAATCTGGAAGCAGTGTCCTGCCATGTTGGCAGATGGGCATGAGTAAAGTAGCCAAAAGACCAGAGAAAAATGAATGCTTATGGGGAAGCCACAGAAAGGGAACTCATCGAAATTCAAAGATTTAGACAGCTGTAACAAGTTCATAGACTGCAGAGAAGAGACATAATTATAACATAACTGCACACAAGCAGGGAACTAGGATTAAGACTTTAGCAACAGAAAAGTGGGTTTTTATAATGTGAGTCACCAACAGACATCTATAGTTGTTTGCAAAAGCAGGTTCGTCACCCTCTGTGGAAAACACTCTTTCTGTCACAAAAAGAGGTCAAGGCGTGATACCTTATTCTCTGAGCTGGCATATTATCCTTGCTGAGACCATATGCAGCTCTATGATACTACTCAGCATGCACATGGCCATCAAAATCTTTTGCAAAACCAGCAGAAAAATGCTTGAAACTTCTCAACACTCAAAGCTTAGCTCTGAAGCCTGTACAGTGTAGCAGAATATAACTAAGAACTTCTAAATATCCAGTGTAGGTTAAATGGTAGAATTCATTTGTCAACTGGTAGTGCCCAATCTGCCAATTTAACAGTCAGCTTGTACCTATGGATAATATAAGCTGCTCTCCTGCTCCTGCTGAAATAATAGTACATTTTAATAAAACTGTGAGCTTCACCACTGAAACACATTACTCTGTTTTTACATGTTTATTAGGAACTGTGAGATTTAATCAGATATAGTGCAAGCATTTTATCTTGTCAGCAGAGGTCTGAGATGTGGTACCTTGATGGGTACAGATGCTCTTCCCAAAGAATTTCTGTCTCTCCTTAGCCATTAATAATGACACTTTTCTTCCATTTTTCTGTATGTGTATGTTTGATGTTGGTTATGGGGATTTTGTGATAATGACTGTTAGGATTTTTTTAGTATAGATCATATCAGCACACATTATGTTCTGGGTCCTTCTTGTACGTGTGTGGCAATAGAGCCTCTGGCACAAACAGTTAACAATCTATGACAAAGACAAACACAGCAACTTTTATTCGAGTGCAAGTTTAATACCATTTCAGGGAGTAATGCAGACAGGTTATACAGAATTGCTATCTGCAACGCTCTTCAGGAAGAAGATATGCAGAAGTTTTCAGAACTGCATGGAGATTAAAGGTGCTCCATTTGAGTGCTTTCAAGGAGTCTGATTTCCTAAGGACCATTGGCTTTCACTTTCTGGTGCTCCAGAATTAAGCAAGATGTTCTAAATGGATACCAAAAAGCAGAAGAATCCAAACGCTATTGTCTTTTTTGCCAGTTTGAGCTCTATATTTTATCTTATTAAAATATCTTGCCTATTCTTTGAGCATTTTCTGGCTCCCACTACTATACCGTGCTGCAGGCATTTCTTACTCTACTTTCTTTTAAAAGATCTCAACATTTAACTTCAATCTAACAAAGTGCTTAAGCTTGGGCCTACCAACAAGCATACAAATAATGCCATTGAAGCCAATGGGGACTTCTACATACTTAAAGTCAGTATGGACTCAAATGTTTTGCTAGATCAGACCCCACAAGGACTGCTGATGAGATAGACTAGGAGACAACTGGTGTCAGTCTGGCACATCCTATCACTGCCTATGCAGTAGGAAAGTGCAGCTGGAGATGCTGTTTCGGAGGTTGTTCTCTCTAAATGGAGATTGAACACGTAGAGTTAGGGGAGTCTGTGCCCATGGGCAGACCCACTTGGAGGATGAAATATGCTTAGCTTGAAAGCAGGAATCCGACTTGCAGCACTGTTGTTTCCTGCACTGTGCAAGGCAGAGCTGAGCACGTCCAGAGGGCTCTGGCTAAAGTGCTGAGTGAGAATCTTGGCACCTAAAAGAGAGTTCAGAAGACACTGGAGACACCAGAGTTTCCAAATTTAGGTGCTTATGTGTCTCTGTCCTTTATGCATGGATTCAGACCTAATGTAACTGTCTGTTCCTTGCTTGCTACAAATTCACCTGGGTGTTTCAACCTTCACCTGGCGTGACCGTTACTAAAACAAGGCAATAATTCACTCTTCATGCCCAGCATCTCACTGCTAAGCCCACCAAGAGAGCATGGCAGATGTGATTTTTTTTGTAGATTGTGCTGTGCTAGAAACTGAGCTGCACTTGCCAGCTATTTCATATAAGCAACCGACCAGCAGATAGGTAGAAAATACTTTTGTTTGTAGTGAACCTAAGCCAGTTTTGAACATATGACTGACCCATAAAAGTTTCTATCATCCACCACCTCATCCTCTGAGATACTCAGTCACCTCATAACTACGTATTTAGTTATTTTTCCCTTCCTGAAACAGCTCAGGTATCACTTTTTAAATGATGCAAAGCACGTACCCTTAATGGCTTATAGTCTAGAAACAAACTCTTGCTAATAACAGTACATTGAGACCTTTCTTCAGTTTTTGCTGTCAAAGTTGCCATTTTGGAAGTCCTGCTTGAGGTCTCAGAGGAGTAAGAGCTTCCTCTTCAGAGTTCAGATTACAGGAGAGCTCTGGGTGTTTTGCTGCTGATGTGTGGGTGTAAATTCCCTAGATCGGTGGTAAAGTATTATGATTTTATTCACTGGCAAAGAGGAGGGCAAACAAACAAGGAGAATTTCAAAGAGAGACATCAAACCACTGTAAGCAACCTGAATTATGCAGGAGTCATAGAGAGAAGACCAAGAGACTTGGATAGGAAAATTACTGAAAAATGTATAGCAACATCTGTCTTGTGCCTGTATCAGACTTGACGCAGAGCTGGGAAACCTGTTTTGATGACATGCCAGGAGAGACTGAAGTGTTCCCAAGCCCTCAAAAAAAATAAATATACGAAATGTTGCTCACTCTTTCTCATGTTCTGCCATAGTAACCCTTTCAGACTTGCCTCTATGTTTTTGTAGGTCTTACAAATACAGAGGAGAGAACCAGCAATTTGAGTAGTGCTGATTCAGCTGAACCTGGAGCTGAAACAGTCAGCAAAGTAGTTGCCAAGGAACAGACAGCCTGATGCCGAAATGGGGGATGTCACTCTGCTGTCATGGAAAATATTCCAAACCTGAGGCCAGCAGCAAAGGCCAGTGCTCAAACACTGGACAGCGAGCATGGGCAGGAGATGGCATAGGCTTTCAGTACCGCAGCCAACACACCATAGAAATGTTACATTCACAGCTCCGGGTCCAGCAGAGCTCAGTTAAAAATGCTCAACTTTTGGTTCAATGTTTATTGAAATGAAGAATTTGAAGAGATTGTGACTGCTCTCTTTCTTCTTTTTTATTTTTTTCCTATAAAATTCATGTAGAAGAGGGTGCAGCAGCACCTATTCCTGAAACAATTCTGCTCTTCTTGCGAAGGAAAGGGAGGGAACTGTGCCAGGCCCTGAACATGCATCCCATACATCTTCAAAGGGACCTGATGTGGAGTGCAGGCTTCACACCTATGGGGGTTGAAGGGACCTCTCTACTACGCTGAATACTTTCTGTAAAGATGTCAGGAAGCAGAACATCACCTAGATTACATTATTAGAGACAGAACTACAGAGCAAAATGTATAAACTAGCAATCCAGTTTCCCAGGACAGGGTCATTGCCATCATGCAATTAGAATAGTTAAATGATATCTTATAAAGGACTGGAGGGGATATCTTTTGAGGTTTTCTGAGCAAGACTGGTGGGTTTTATGGAAGAAGTGAGAAGGTTTGAGGAAGAAGTGAGGTTTGGGGTTTTCCTTATTTTTTAAACCTTTTTATTTTTTATAAATTTTATAAATCTCATTCTGCTTTTCCTGCCTGAAGTACATTAGTTTCCATGGAAACAATGTAGTCATTTACGTGCAGGGTGTTTATTGACATCCATATGTGGAGTATAAAGACAAGTTATGTCACTGTTATGAAATGTAGGCATTTATGTGATGCTTATCATGACTCTGTATGAGAGAGTGGATATCTATACGCTGTTATGTAAAGATGCAGAAGTCCAGATTCAGGAACACACCAACTATCTGAGCTGTAGAATTTAACACACTCAATATATTGATAGCCACACTGAAGAAAAATGTGGACTTCATTTAATATTTTGCCCTTTTTGATACCACTATGTCTGTCTGTACTGTGTAAAGCAACATTGCAACCTCAGTGAAGTAATTGCCACACAGAATATGATGATGTAACTCATCCTTCCTGTGACAATATTCAATGTTCTTGAAGGAAAGATAAATAAAACAATCATGTTGTTTCCTCCTTCATGATATAGAGAAAATTATATTGTGACATACGTAATGCGTAAATAATAAAACCAACACCATTAGTTTTCTAGGTGTTTCATTCAGATATGTGAAACAAGCTTCCAGCAAGTGATGGTTGTTTCTTATGTTTTAATGAGGCTTTTACGAATCTGAATGTCATATCTGCTGAATGATTAGTGAATTCCTCCCTATTTGAAGTGCAGTTTAAAAAGCAGTGCAATGGCAGTTTAGGAAATTTACAGAATAAAACTATTATTACACCCCGGACATCCTATAGAGCTAGGATGAACCCACAGAAATTCTTTGGCTGCTATGTGTAGAAAAGGTGCACTTTCAGGAGGTAGCACTCTGCTCATTGAAATTACCACCTTGTTGCTTTTTACATATATTTTACTTTTGATTCATAATACTCAGAACCATAGTCTGACAATTTGTTATCTTTTCTATCACTAATTTTCTCTATCAAGACAAGCAAATTGGCTTCCTTGAATATAGCTGTGTAATGCAAATTAAACTGCCACAAGAATATTAACCTCTGATATACAAATCAGTTGGTATTACATGTATTACCACAATACTAACAAACAGCAAAAAAATGTAGTGATATGACATGTAGAATGAATTAAACATAGCAAGAATTGAAACTAGTAAGAGTTGTTTGCTAAGAAGGTATAACAATATTGGTATTATTATCACTTGCTATGGATAGCATAAAAAAATACAGTTTTTCAGATTCCTCCAGATGATGCATGGGATTCTGAGTAGCCTTTTTTCTCAAAGATATGTAGACTTCAGGTGTATTTGGTGAATTCTGACTCAAAGAAGGAAGTAATATTTTTTCTAAGAACACTTAGGAGTCACATAAGTTTCTCTGCTATCCATGTTCCTCTGTCAGACCACCTTCAAGTGTCCTTCCAATGGGTTTAGTAAGGGTTGCCAACTCTAGCAGGAGTTTGAGATGAGGACAGACAAATGTCCTGATGGCACACGGCATGACAGTTCAACGTCTGCAGAGCATTCACCCCCTTCTCTGGTGGAGCACAGCAGAGGTTCTATTTAGCCAGATTAGACAAAATGGGGAGGGTTGCACTCCCAGTTGGTCTGATGCCATCAGCAACACATATATAAGAGGGAGATTTTGCTATTGGTACAAGAAGAGAATGAGAGAAATATCATAAAATGACACCCTTTTGAAGTTTGCAGCTCCAATTTACTTTTACCATGGCTACACTGTGGGTGCTTTTATCCCCAGATTCTCATCATAAGACCAAGGAAACCCTCTATACAAGCAGACTCATGTTATTTTAAGTCACTGTTAATGGAAAATTAAAATCTATTGGTATGGTGGCAAATTAGTCAAAATGGTTAAAAATATGGGATCAAGGTACCAGCAAGAACAAGACTATTGCCATTTCCTTCCAGCTCTCCATTAAGAAACTGAAGGCCCTGAATGGACCCCAAAGGTTATGTAGGCTGTGCTGGGCAGTGAGCTGATGGACCATTTTCACCTGCTTGGGAAACTCTTTTGCTAGTGAAATGGTAAAATACCTGTCCTGATGCAGGGAAATTCGGCCTTCAGATATGGAACTGGCAGTACTATGGGATAAGGTTATTGCTGAGTGTAGGGTTTGTTTTGGCAATGCTTGATATCCTGTGCCTTGCGTCACAGCTTCAGCTTCACGTCTTTTTTTCCTTCTCTTGTCCTTCCAAAGAGAATTGTTATTCTTCATTGGCAAAAATGTCAAATGGGCCAGCTAGGAAACAGAATTCAGTAAAAGAAGAATGAGAAATGTGGAATGAAGGGAAATTCTGAATATTTATCTAGGTATTGACTGTGGGAACAGATCTCAGTTACATGACGCGGCGTCAGTTCGTGGGTAGCAGATATACCTACAATCTTTCTGAAATACTCCTCTTAGATTTGCCTTCCATTTCCAAACTAGGAAATGGATAGCTAAAAAAATTTCTAGGAAAGAGGTGTAATTTTCTCAATACATTTTCTGAATTAACTTCATAAAATGCCTTAAATAACTTCTTCAAGTGTTCCCTAATATCCTAGTACAAGGAAGGCCAAGTGGATCTGTCTTTATAATATAGTGCATTAGTCCTCAAGATTCTCCTGTTAACACTTAGTACTTCTGGCTATTAAAAGTGAGTTATATCTGTCAGAACTCAGGAAAATCAATCCTATCTAGCTTACATGTATTCAGGTATCTGTAATTCGGTCATTTTCATTTTACTGTTTTTTAAAGATAGCTACCAATTTCTCCTCTCCTAGAGCTTTATTCTGTCACTTACCACGATAGCATATGCAAGTGTTTCATGCAAAATCAATCACTGCAGCAAATTCCCTAGTGGATTTCAGGGACTCTCTTCTGCTTTTTTAAGCTAGATCTCTGCCTGAGGAAGCTACTTGGATGGGTGTTTCTGCTTTGTTTTATCCTGGGGGAAGTGAAAGGAGCTGAGGAATAAATGGGACATTATATCTGTTAGCACTACAACCAGAGCAAAGGCTTTCCCTTGGAGGACAGCTTCCTAACATCAGACTTGCCTCTTAGCTCTGAGAGATGGCTCCAGTGGCAAATGCCCTTCAACAAGGCTGGGGCTCATCATACGTTTCATCTCAGGCTCTCTCATCCTCACCATCCGCACGGATCATAGCTGTCGTCACACATTCTGGCATAACTGTGGCTTGATACATTCGCTGACTTGAAAATGAAGCCAAGACCTCTGCTCGGTGCCGACAGGGACTGAAGCAAGGCCAGGAGGGCTCATAGCACCCCAAGCATGAGAAAGGTGTGCACACAGCTGGGAGGAGTCTGTGCATCAGCTTCAGCTACAAGGAGTTACTCTGTGTGAGCATGGAGAAAATAAATGCAAAGGTTGCTGTGGTCAAGCCTTAGTCAAGATTATCGTCAAACAAAAGATTAAAGAGGGCATTTGTGCAGCCTTATACACCCTGGTCATCCACCTTGTGTGGGGAACCAGACAGAAACCCAAGGCTTTGAACCATATGGCCAAGTGAGTATACTTATGTGTGTGTATATCACCACCATCATCCAATAGCCCCACCGTCTGTTGTCATATTGTAAATGTTTCCTGTAGTTTTTGATGAGAGGATGAAGTACGATCATTTTTTAGGACCTTAATTCTCAGTATAACTTTTTCACTGGCTTTTTTTGGCCTAGAAAGATCTATTCCAGGGTGTATAGCTTTTGCAGATGTGCTAGAAGCAATCTCAGTCAGATCCACTGCAGCACAGGATAACATTGAAGGGGGAGAGCTTCCTTTCTCTCTTCATTTATATTATGCTAGTATTTAACAATAATTTATCAACAGCTTGCAGTGACTGACATTTGCTTGGAAATGTGATTGTTTTACAGCATTTTTTCAGAGTAGTGAATGATCGTCATTAGCTAACAGATGGGGGAACAGTACCTTAGAGAAGGTAAGGGTCATTGTGATCATATAGGAAGAGGCCTAAGATAGCAGTGGTGGAAGCTCATGCCCTAACCATCAAAGCATCTTTTTTCTCTCTGAAAGTGTGAAATTTGCAGGGTCACATTCTGGCAGACACCGGAGCTAACGCTCAAACAGACTGGCATAATAGATGAGAAGCTTCCTACACTGCCCATTGCCCTCACAACAGAGTTTCTCCAAGATGAGTCCTTATCCGTCTCCTTATCCTCCTGTCTGGCCATGACTCTGAAGTCAACAAGCTACAAAGGGTGGAAAGAGAGAAATAGTAATCCTGTTCCCAAAGGTCTCCAGCCGCAAATGACATGTTTTATTGGTTCAGTCAAATAACTTTACATTAACTCAACAAGATTTCAGCTATGGGATGAACTTCTCTACAATATAGGGCAGAATTTTGGCCTTGGAGATATCATTTTTACAAGCAGCTATTGCTTCCAAAAGGCAGTAATCCATGCATTTGTGGGGGTGGTGGGAGAATTATTTTAGTTTAAAAAAAGCACAATATTTATGTAAGCATCAATTTCTAGTGCTCTGTGGTGTATGGGAATTTTCATTTCATCAAGGTATCAGCATGAACCTGAATACTTTTCTCAAAAAGAAACAAGAAGACTGGACATCACTACCACATGCTATATTAATATGATGGCTGGTTTCTAGCAAGTGCATGCCTTCATTTGACTTTATTTTCAATTTTTATTTTCTGTCTCATGGTAAAGCCAAAGCATATGAGTATACAAGTTTCAGCCTATCTGACTAGAATTTATTTTGTGGTAATGGATGCAAAAACCCTGCATCTCTAATATGATAGTCAATGAGCAATACCCAAAGATGCCCAACACCCACAACTCATCTAAAGAGAAAATAGCATGTAAAAAAATAGCATCTTAGTCAGTATTCTCATCAAAATAGCCTTGACTTTTCTCTGGTGCTATTTAACTACGTTTCAAACCAAAAATACTAGCTATTGGGATTACTCTATTTGCCATAGTCCCTGTGTAGGACTTGGTTCCTTTTGTAGTCTTCAACAAAAGCCTCTTTCAAGTTAGAGAGAAACTTGTGTTTTGCACATTCCCTTGCCATCCACTTACTCTTTTACAGATCAGTGCCATCTGTGATACTGAATTGGCCAAGTGGCTCATTACCTACAAGGATGGTTTTGTTGGTACAAGAAGCCTTTCAGAAATCAGTTTGCTGTGGTGAACACATGTATGTGCACTGTGAGCTTGGAAAAACAACTTGTCGCAGAGCTGAGGGCGAAGGCTGGTTTCTGCAAAGCCGTAGCCTAAACTACTAGGTCAGAGCACTTTCGGGGAGGCTCATTACCGAGATGTGGTGCTCCTTGCCTGTGTGATCACCTTAGGTCCATCCTCATCTAAATCTATGCTAAGTAATCCCAGAAGAAGCATCCATACCTTCTACACTATACTCATAAGTGTACTGTAGATTTATTTCTGATAATAAATTGAGTGCTATGCTAGCAGACAAAATCCAAATAAAGAGCACATACAGAGTCTCTGTCCCTATAAACTGATTTTTACCACAGCCTCACAAGCATCTTAATAAGGTGATTGAGAAAGGTAAAGAAAGAAGGGCAACTCCATGAAAAGGATACATTTATTCAGGAAGACAAGTGCTCTACATAACACTGCATATGAAATATTGATGAAAAACTGAAATAACTTCATTAAATATAGTGCTGGTCAGACAAACACAGCGTTCCAGGTACTCAGGTGTATTTAAAACATAAAAATGCTCTCAAGGCTCTGTAGTAATGCCTGTATATGTTAGACCTGAGCACAACAGTACATCCTGGCAGGTTGCTGAGATCCAGGACTGAGGCAAGCACAGCGCATTTTGTAAAAGAGTGGGTCAGTTAATGAAAGGTAATACCTGCTCTGGGTGCCCTCGGGAGCTGGCAACCTGAGAGGCTCTTGTGAATTCAGTACTCCCAGACCCTATGGGATGTGCTTGCTTCTCCTGTAAGAGTAATGATCAGGCTGTCTCCTATGAAGAAATGCACCTTTTCTCTACTTCTAGAGGTAATGCATCATCACAGTGGCTAGTTGCATTTGAATTTGAAGTTTTATATAAACACACGCTTCTCATCACATCTGTGAGAACTCAAATACTCTTTGGAAACACTCTCTCTATAGAAAGCATTAAAAATCTTACTTTGAGGGGATGCAGAGAAGGCCATTTATTCATACTCACAGCTTTCTATACTCAGAAATAATGCAATGCTTTGCCATACTGAATCGCTGCTCTGAACTAAAGTTACTTTTAAAAATTATCATAACTTTCCACACAGGTCCCTGCCACAGTTAAACAACAGGGACACATTAAATGAAGATTTCCTTCTCAGCCAAGGACTCCCAGATCACTGCTGGGGCTTTACCCTCTTCTTTGTTAAATTCCTACATTGGGCAATGATTTGAAGGGAAGCTTTAGATACATCTCTAATGTTACTCAAAGGACTGTATTGATCAAAGTCTAACTTAAGCGGGATTGTCTTCATTTTTATGTGGATTTTTTTTCCTAGTGGGTACATACTTCATCTGTCTGAACAGTGGAATTATGCAGGCATATTCCAACAAATGAGAGGAGTCCTATAAAAATACCTAAATGTGAAAGAGAATTTAAATAGGAGAAATCCTCTCCTTGAATACAACAGATCTTTGCACCTGCATCACTGCAATCCAGGCTGCTGTTGATTCAGCAGGTTTAGGATCAGGTCCCATCCGTGCTTTTTTAGCAGGACTTTGCGCATCTTCACAACAGCACGCTGTGCAAGAAGGCCAGGCAGTGTCCACCTGCACGTGGAGGGCAGCCCTGGCCCTGAGCTGCTGCCCTCTGCCCCCCACTGCGAGCTGCAACAGGCACGGGAGCAACGGAGGCCAATAATCCGTCCAGAACAAGGAGGCAAAAAGTACTATGCCCTGGTAGAACTGCAAGGGAAAATTTGTTAGGCAGAAGTAATTATTTCAACTGAAATTAGGCCAGAAAACTTAATCTAATTGTGTTCATTGTAAGCTGCATGTGAAGTGTGTGGTATTTCCAGTTGCCTTACTATTTAAAATGCCACGAGATCTGTGCCGATCAGAAGTAGCCAGAAACTCAATTTTACATTTTGACTGACTCCTGCATTATTGTGGTTGCTCTTAATTACTTGCAGTTAATAAGCACTCAGAGATCAGCATTTTGTTATACAAATGTATGTGACCTCTTATGTATGCCAAGAACCTCCCGTCACAGGGGGCTCAAGCTTCCCTCTGTATCTGGCTGTGCTGTTACTGTGCACAGTTGTCAGCGACTATTGCAAGGCTTTGAAGAGGATTTCCCTGCTCAAGCCGCGGCTTCTTCTTGTCTCAGAGCAAGTTAACATTTACCTTTGAGATGAGTTCTGTCTTGTCTATGCCCGGCTGCCTATGTCAGCTGGGCACCTAGTCCCCTCTAGCCTCTCTGTGGTCAGGAGGAAGAGGGACATTCAGAGGGCAATTTCCCTCGTTTACCTTATAAGACTATTTCCAGAGAATGAGTTGTTCTCTGAAGGACTCCTTCTTTCTCCACTGGCTGCAGAAGAACTCTAAGGGGCAAACTTTATCCAGGCTCCCAGTTTTTAGGTGGCTAAACTTAGGCAAGATAAAGCCCATCCTCTATGTCTTTATGCACTAAAAAATTGTAGTCCATCAGAAAAAGGTCTCTTGATAAAGAAATTAACTAAATTTCTTACTTGTCCATTACGTTAACTCAAGTTGCGATCTTACAAACTCAATTCACACATGAAACCAGAGCCTATACGCAGTCAATGGCTTTTGGAGTCTTTATTAAAATACAGTAAGATTGCAGGATAGGGGAACTGAAAGATAGCATTTTGTGGTGTTAAGGGAAAATACTAGACATTGCAGAAAAGTTGGCCTAGTAATGTAATTTTCTATATGATAAATAATTACACAAATGGATCTTTTTGTAAGTTATACCTGCTGAGAGATCTCACTGTACCTGTGCGGAATCAGGGCTGTCTGTCATTTTGTTCATGTCCTTCGCTTTCCTGGTAGCTTGCAGACATTATACTGGTAATACATCCCATTAGACCCAATAGCATTTTCTGCACTGAACAAAATAATATTCATTGTATTTACATAGAAGAATCAGGATATAACGTGTTTGACTGAATAAATAAATAATAAATGCATGCAAGCACATATTTTTGATGAATGGGACCCTAAAGGCCAATGTTAGTGGCTATAACACTTCAGTTGCAGTTTTCTTTGTTTTCCATAGCTGGAGCTGTACTTGCTAAGTGTTTCATAATGGACATCTTAATAAGAGGACATACCCCCTCCAGAGATTCACTGAATAAGCTGTGCATGCATTTGCACAATACTACTCATGTACATCTGAAGAATCAGAGATGCTCCCTGTGTCTGGATTGGCAAACAAACTACTGAAAAATGTCTCCTATTAATCTTTTGCAAATCACCACAGAATCTTCCCAAGTTTTTAAATATTCTTTCCTTCAGATTCCTTTGCAACATTCTGTACCTTGTTGATAACCATTTGATCAAGCAAGTGCAATTCTGTCTGGTCATCACAGCTCTCCCTTCATACTTCAAAGAAATGCATGCATATTCTTCAGGAAAATTATTTTGCATTATTTCAGAGTGCATTTTGCACTTTTAGAGTGCTTTTTTTTTTGATGAGTGGGTGAATAGAACGTTCTGTACTAGAATGTAAAAGCTATAGACTGCAGAAGTTTGCTTTTTTGTTTAATCAAAGGAGAAAAATATGTTTAGTAAGGAGCTTGTTTTTCACTTTTTCCTGAGTTCAGAATACAAATTGTCAAACTGTAGTTCCAGAATAGGTAAGTAGAAAGCTAGTCATTATCTTTTTTTTTTTTTTTTTTTTTTTTTTTTTTTTTTTTGCAAGAGTGTACAGAATTAGTACGTGGCCACATCTGAACAATTTAGTATCTGAAACTTCCCTAAAAGTGCTAGTTCTTGCTCCTTAAAAAAATAGAGTATTGTTTTTGCTTATGAGACAGTATACCTAGGCATGTTTAAGAAATGAAAACTAGGTTGTGTGTGATGTTTGAAAGAATGCATTCCTTCTGCATAGCACTCAGCGACAGGCAAACAAATCGCAAGCATGCCAATAGCTTCTGAATTACTTCTTGGGTTATAGAAAGACAAATACTGTAAGATGAAATATTGGTGTCTTACATTATGAATAAGTATCAGAATATAAAGCATGCAGCCCATTCTTAAAAGAATGGCAGCAATCCAGCACTACAGTTAAGCATGTGCTCAAAGTTATATATGTGAATATTTCTTCTGATTTACAACACGTGTATGTTTAAGTGTTTTTCCAGATCGGGGGCATAACCTCTGCTCATTCCTATTGCAACTGAATTGCTATCAATCACTGCACGTTCTGTGCTTCCATGAAAGAATTTATGCCAGATGTTACACATTCACATCTTTCAAGTCCTGAAGATGAGAGGTTAACCAAAATTAAATTGTGCAAATTAACTCAGATAGAAAGGAGAGAAGATTGTTATTTGAAGCTGACAGGTTGTAGCTGCACTTTGGAAATGAAATGCAAGTTTAAATAAAAGGTAGCAAAAGGAGATAAGAGAACACATATTCATTGCTTATTACCTAGCAATGAAAGCATTCTGCGGCATGGGAGTAGAGAATCCATCTGGGAAGGGTGAAAATATATAGGCATGTACTGAACGGTAGTAAAAGATCATAACCTTTCATCCCCCAAATAATCCCAAAGTTCCTTGCACATTTATCTCATGAGAATTGGACATCTCAGAACTGGAATCTGGCCATGACAGAACAATTTGATACAACAGTCTGTGCAGAATGACATGGGATCTTTGGAAGGGTAAAGGCTTGAGGTAAAACTCCACTTCTATTTGAAATCAGTAGTTTTGCTGTTGGCCTTAATTAGGCCAAAACCTCCCCTTGGACTTTATGTTACATTTGAAAGACCGTAGCTGTTCCAGGGCCCCGAAACAGCATGAGAGCGCTGAACAGCAGCAGGTGCGGTCCAGATCCAAGCAGCTGGGATTTGCACAGTCGTATCCCCCCAGTGCAAAAGAGCCCATCCTGTGTGAGACCTCCCTAACTGAGCAGGCAGCTGACAGCTGCTTTTCCCCAAGGTGGATGTGCCTGTGGCTATCCACCGCACAGCCGGGTGTGCTCGCGGCAGCGAAGGGGAGAGGCCACTTTGCAGGGTCCTGACTCCTCCGGGGCAGGATATTAAGGTGAACTTCACGTGGAGCTGCTGGGGAAGGGAGCATCTCAGGCTAATAAAATGGAAATGCTGTATTGCATTATCCCAAGGTTCACCAACAGCAAATTCTCTTTTGATTCTTTTCGGGGCGTCTGGGGAAGGACAGCCACAGACTGTCTTTGAAGATTTCATTACCCGTGGGATGAATGGTTCATTAATCATACTGTGGAGTCTTTCTGAGCAAATACAAGACATGCAAAGTGGTACTGTAAAGGTCATGCTGTTTAATGTAGGATAAATAAATATGATCTTATTTTAGTAAGAGTCAATCATATTTCAGTGTAGTTAAGGTGAAGACTGTGTCAAATGGCAGTGTCTTTAGTAAGCACTTTTGTTTATTATTTTATATATCTCAAGGAGAGTAGAGAATGATTTTACTTGGAAGAAAAGTACCAATAATATGTCAAAATACTATTCATGTCTTTCTCAGATATACCAGTTCTTCCTATTCCAAGTGACTGAGTTTATATAAACCAAACCAAAAAAATCAAGAGAAGGGAGCTTCGTGTTATGAAGTCTAAGACAGAAGCAAAACACTCAAACTGCAGAAGTGGCAATACAGCTTGGAAATAAGGTAAATATGTATTTACTTACAGCTATCCATTCAGATATTATACAGGGAGTTGAAGTATGCATAAAAGGTAACCAAAAAGGGAGAACTTATTAATAAATTTATGAATTCATTCCTTATTCTCTTTCAAAATCCAGTTGTACAATCGAATATTTAAGTTGGAATATTCAAAGCACATGTGGTACAAACTTTAAAATAAGGCATTAAAAGACTTTATTCAAAATGCCGACCTTAATTATCAGACTGGTCAGCTTAACATATCAGCTACAATTACTCTTGATAGAAAGCTGCCAAACTAAACAACTCCAGAAAATCAGACCAGATGCTCTCTGGGATAAACAAACTGGGTCATTTTTTGTAATTACACACTTGCACGAGAACCAAATCACTGCATAGAATGAAATTTTTTTCAGACTATATTCCTCGTCTCCTGTTAAGGGAAGTGACCGGAGTGGCTCTGGTGATGGGCTTTTTGGCCTTTCTGTTCCACAGTATTCACTTCAGTGAACTGCTTAGTTATTCAGGTAACCTGTGAAAGATAAAAAGGGCAAATGAAGCATATGTGGTTAGCGTGCTACATTGTAATATGTGCTGGCTAGGTAAATAATGAATAATGTGCATTACTTTTAAGATGCCAGGAAGCTTAATGTTCACCTCAACAGGTTAGAAAATATTCAGCTAAGCATTTTATGAGAGCTGGTTTCTCTCTAAATCCACCAAAGGAAGGTAAATAATGTATGTGAAAAATTATATTGTCCAACAAGCAGAAGCATATTAAAAAAACTGTACTACTTTGACTGCTTTTCCTTCCACAGGAAGGAATATATATTCTTGTCCATGTGGGTAATTCTCACCATAATATGAATAAGTAAGATACCAGTTTACCTGATACTAATCAGCAATAACGTTACTTCCCCATAAAGTATCCTCGATATCCTGGTGTCTGATGGGCAGGAGCAGAAGGACGGGAGAAACAAAAAGAAAAGGAGACAGGTATGGAGAAAATATATAGCTGGGGGAAATGGGGCAAGAATTTAAAGTAAGTGAGGTTTGATATTCATGAGAGTTTCTCCTCATGATTGCAATTGAAGGAAAAGTCTTCCAAACATTAACATTTAGGCCTGTTCTTGCAGTAATGTATTATTTAATTGTGAAAGAGTGTAACGTTCTGCTGCCTATGACAAAAAATATATGCTTTGCCCCTAGGACACACATGCAAATATTCATTCTTGTATTCAAATCCTTGCTTTCATGCTTAGTCAATATGCTGTTAAACCCAAAGTTTTCAATATTCGGATTTTGTCAGTGTTCAGTTTGAGATAGTTTTCAACAGGCTCAGTATTCAGCAAGTGCAAGAATATCTACTGTTTCCTGTGGAAACACTGAGTAATGTAGATACTCTGATAATATGAACATTTCTAAAAGAAACTGTTTAAATTCTTGTTTGTTTAAGTAAACATTTAAATACATAACATAATTTCAAGCAGCATGTTTTGAAGAAGTTGGAACAACTTGATAGTTTGAAGAAATAAAATATTTTAAATTCTATGCATTAGATTTAAGCAAAACTTCAAAATTAATGAAGATTTGCGGTCATTGTTTCATTTTAGAAAAACTTTCCCTCATTTATTTCATCATGTAAGGCTGTTTGCCTTCCCTGTCAGTGGAATAAGTGAAGAAATCAAACTTGGAAGAGGAGGAATACTATTCCTTACTTCTCACTGGAAAAAGTTAACTGTATTGTTTTGTTTCTTTCCGCATGCTCTGTATACTAGCTACAGAAAAATAACATATTTTAAGATAAAAACATTTCCAGCTGGAGGAGGGGCAAAAATGAGAGAACATAAGTATTTACCACTATTTCAAAGTAAAAATGTCAAAAAAAAAGTTTCCTGATATTTTTAAAAAATGAGCTATTTCCCCATAGAACTCTGATATCACCAATTTTTCAAACTATTCTAATTTAAGGTGCGACACCTTTCAGCTGGGAGCATTTTAATGAACACAGGGGCTGGCTTTCATGTATAGCATGCACTGAGTTGCAACGCTGCAAGAGTAAATCTACAGAAGGATTTAGGGACTGAGAATGAGCCCCGGGCAGACAGGCGCACCGCGTCCGCCTGCGAGACCTGCTCGCTGCTCGGGAACAGCGCCTCCGGCACGACAGCTTTGCTGCCCGTTGGATTGCTCGTGATAAAGCAGCTCTAGCCATCCTGCCTCTCTCTGTTCATTATTTAAGTGATTTGTCAGACTCCGCTGCAGGATCAAGGCTCACTAAGAAGGGAGTCTCTGCCAGGTCACTTCTATTAGCTTCATCCTCAAACAATTTTAAGTAAGATTTTTAGTGACTTAAAAACTCTCCGTTAGCAATACATAGCAAGTATGAGTATGTGCCCCCCCCATACACACCAATCAGAATATGAAGTATTTCATTTTAGGTCTGTGTGAAAATACAGCTTTAGTCTTGGTGATCTGAGCAGCATAACTAACCAAACAAATCTGAAGGTGCAAGCCAAGAAGCCTGAGAGAAGGAAACCCAAACAAATATGGGGTATATCTTTTCTTTACAAATTATCTGTCTACAGTATCTAAAATAAAGAAATAAGTATAACTGTCATGCATCAAGCAAAAAGGTGCTTTGAAGAAGCTTTCTGCATGAGAAGATTGGAAGTTTAGTGAACATGTATTAGAAGGGATATTTCAGACATAAATTCTATTCTTAAAGAAATGAAATTCTTCAGTTCTTCTACCCTCCACACCTTCCATAAATTTGATAGACACATCCCACTCCAATCTAGATTTAAGAAGATGCCAAAGATCTTTCTCTCTCCTTTATTGCTAAAAAATATAATTTCCAAGATTACTGGAAATTCATTTCTTCTGCAGATTTTCTTTTCCCCTACTGCATTCTCCATAGCAAGCTGTCAACGTATTTCAATGGCAGGATTCAGACCGGTCAACTGTGTAGCCTTGCAAAACAGCATCGCCGTTGCTGGTGATGGACCGTGGGCTTTGTGCTGAGCATGCGAGGCCTCAGGACCGCAACTCGCCAGGCTTGCTCTGAACTTTCGCTGACCCGCCTGCAGCTTGGTCCCAACTTGCTGTAGCTGCAACGGCAATTTTTCTTCTGAGCAGGTGGCAGCAGCTAATTTGTTTTACTCTGCTTGTCACCATGTGGCTCTGCCATAATTTTGTGACTCCGATGTCATGATGCAGCGAGGAGAAATGCAGCCCCAGGAGGAGAGCAGTGGCCTTGGGCAGCGGGACGCAGGAGGCGGCGTGGGGGCGTACAGGCATGGGGTGAGAGGAGATGGGGCACAGGCCTGGCAGCAGAGACCCCACGGCCATAAACCACTCACCAGCACTCAGTTAAAGAAATGCAGACCTGGAGCTTGACAAAATCGGTTTGGGGGCAACAAAGAGCAAGGAAACAGTATCCAGCATGTGTAAAAGGCACCAGACATAGTGAATTCAGATGTAGTGTGGAGCAGCAGACCATCAAAGAAAAAGCAAAGTGTAAAAGCATGTTAGAAAGCTCTTAAAAAGTGCCCCAAGTGGATCCTAGAGCGAGGAAGAAGAAATTATCAACACGAACATCATTTTCCTCCTGTCAAAGGACCCCAGGTGCTGAGGCTGGGCCATCACAACCGCACTGCTAACACCGGAATGAAACCACTGACCTCAGGCCCCAGGAGCAGGGGAAGGGTGAGCATTGCACCAGAAAAAGCAGCAGAAACTAGGAAGTATGCATGTAACAGTTTCAGCTGCATTACTATTATTATTCTTGAAACTTTTCTGCATAGACATATTCTTTCTGCAATAATTAGTTCTGGACTAATGATGATTCTTGGATTAGACTGCTAAGATTTCAATTATGCTAGCAATAAATTTCTGGCTTTATACATGAGAAGCGTTTCCTCTTTGCCCGTAAGAGAAGATTTTGAGTATTTTTGTCACTGGGTAGCAATTCTGAAATAGTGTCTCATCATTGTTAGCATAACATGAAGCTCAACACTTTTATAACTTTTAACCTAAAGCTTATTTCAGCTGAAGTTCCATGTGCATATCACAAAATTGAAAGGAAATTGAGAGGTCAGACTTCCAGATGGCATAAGCAAGCTCAGCTTTCTGAACAAATGAAAAAAGTAGAGCTCTGTTTTCAGGCTCTGGTGCTTACTCTTGACTTCTTTGAAAACCTGATGTCTGGCAGGGTAATACCCTAAGGATACCCTAAGGATAAAATCTTGCTCCTTCTGAAGTCAGTGGGAATTTTGCCACATATTCCTACTAAGGTTTCACCCAATAAATTTTTGCCCAAAAAGAAAACTTTTATCCAGAAAAAGCTAAGAGCAGACCAGAATGTAGCCCAGTCTTCTGTTCAAGCTTGAACACTGAGCCCGCTGCTGGGAATGAGTTTTGGCATCATTGCCTAGACACTGCTGGAAGGAAAAAAAGGATGGTGGCCACAGAATACTATGGCAACACACTTGGGCTTGAGCTGTCTTTGGGATTTTCCAGATGCAATATAGAGATGCACCTGGGTTCAATAGATCAGCTGGTGCTACAAAGCATGTTATATATATATATAAAAAAAGGAGTAACGTGTAGAGTAACACATCACATGCAGCTGTGAATAAGGAGAATGAGACTTGATGCTCCAAGAAAAATACAGTGCTTGAAGTGCCTGGAAGAGAAAATGTAGATAGTTGGATCTCTGGAGAAAAACAAAAAACAAAAAACAAAAAAAAAATCCACTAGGTATGTGTGTTAAACTATATATCTGTCTTAATTCCTTTAGATTGTGTGGTATGCAGGAGTAACTTCGATTTAATTAAGCTTCAAGTTAAAACACGTATACATGAATACATATACTTGAGGACATATCTCATCTGTTGGCTGAAGGCATAATATTTTAGTTCCCATTCAAAATATATAGGGAAGGTTGCTAGCCTATTTCAGCCAAGTTACAGCATTCAAAGATGTAAGTCTACAAACCAAGAATGAAGGGAACACGGGTGACCTTCTCAAACAAGATACACTTCATACAAAGAGGGAAAGCTGTCAAGTTATTCTGGGTGTAACTGTGGTGATTTTGGATATCAGAAGTATGCAGCTCAGTACATTGTTTTTTCCACTTCTTTTCAAGCATACACATGCCCAGCATTACTTTTGTTGCTTTGTCACATTAGATCCTGTTCATTGTTGTGTGTTTACGCACATAAAGCATGGACTCCATCTGCTCAAGCTTAGATTTTCTGAAAAAAATAGATGTCTGAGTCTGAACTATTCACTATGGGATCCTTTACAGTCTGTTGACAGAAACAGTTATTTCCAGAGGGCAATTCCTCTTCCTCTAAGGTAGATCTTTAAGACAAATCATCCTCTAGAAATGCCTGCTTCTCTTAACTGAGCTTCGAACATGACCAGCTCGGACTTAGATGTCTAAAAGGGAGTTCACTTAAAGCTAAGCAAGATGAATCCCTCTCAAAGTCTGTGTATGGAGTCACACAATGTTTGTTTATCAATTTCTACTTTTATCTAATCCCGAGGTTGTAAAACAAGATCATGTGCTGTGCACATCTATAAAGATTTCTCTGGGTTGGACTGTTTTGCATTCTGAAACTCTAGTTTTGAATTTTATGGATGGATTGCTAAAGTCAGTCAATAATTTTGAAAACTGAAAGTAAATCTGGACAGACAATTTGTGTTCTGAATGAATATTCATGATAAAACTTCCCCTTTTCCTTGAAATTTTTCAAATTCGTTAAAAAGTGTGTGTGATAATTACTGGAAAATCAACTCTACACAAGGCATTGGATATTTTAGAGCTATTTCACACACAATAGTTAAGAAAAAACATCCAAGGTATTTCAGCCTTTCAGTGGAAAACAGATCCCTGTGATTAATTAGAATTTACAATGATGATTTTAGTTTCCATTGAAATTTTGAAAACAATAATTTGACTTTTAATTTTCAAATGAACACCTGAATGCTTTCATGAGAAAAAAATTGCAATTATCTGTACTATGAAAAAGCACAGAAGAGACTCAAAGCCTCACAAATGGTCATTCTAATAATATTTGATTAGCATGTTTTTAACACTTATTCATTTTTGGAAAATTTACTATGATCTCTGTAGTACAGTGTTGGATCAGCAATGGGATGAGTCCCACCAATAAACTACATATCATATAATTGTCTTTAAATGCAACCAGGCAAATGTAATGGAAAAACATCACAATCTCTGGTTGGGAAGCTCATTTTATGGAGTAATGCAGGACAGAGGAATTGAGTTCAGGAGTAACCTCCGGACTGCTGTTTCCCTGCCAGATGGAAAATCTCAGAGGCGACACATTTGGTCCTCGGGGGGAAGGATGCCCAGTTACCCCAGGCCCCCTTGACAGCCCATCTACTCCACACTAATTACATAGGCCTTGGAGGAGATTACAGCTCCTGCTTTTCCTGCCAGAGGGAAGGCTGCTGCAGCAAGAAATAGTAAGAGGGAGGGGATGTCAGTACTGCTTTTGTACATAGCGGAAATGCAGTGAATGCTGTTAGGAGCTGCCAAATCCCCTAGCCTGACCTGCCGCGGCCCCATGCCCCCAGGTCCAGCCAGCAGTGAGGCTGAGCACATATTCCCAATAGGCAGACACACACAAATACAACACATATAGACACACACACACGGCCTTACCCTGCAGCCCGTAGCCCCACTCCAGCTGCTGTTGCTGAGACAGACAGACAGACAGACACACGGACGCACATGCACAGCGGATCCCTCCAGTAATGGGCCTTAGCCACCCATTCTACCCAGTAGCTAGCCCCTGGTCTCCTAGTCGCCTCACTCAGAGACACACACACACACATGCCAAAGGGTCCCTCTGGTAGCTGGTCCAGACTTACGACCTGACCAGTAGCTGAATCCCAAATGACCTTGATCCCTCCCTTTCCCCAGCTGCAGTTCCTCCCCTAAGCATCCCATAATAAGTCTGGTACAACCCCAGATTGCTCCTCCCTGCAGCCCCCTAATGCAGGCAATCTTTCCATAGGCAGTGACCCCCCTTGCTCTGTGAGCTGCCTCGGGAGCCTTTGCAGGGACCTGTGTGGTGCTCGTGTCTCCGATGGGGTAACTGTGTTTCCCCACCTGCCAGTGTGCCTCAGTGCTCCTTTGTGTGGGAGGAGATGAGCCTTTAATCACAAAGCATAGCAAACACATACCACATTAATTCCAGCTGAATGAAACCATTGGGAACAACTCTCTGAAGAACGTAGGCAGTACTAATATAGTGGCACAGTACCTGCTTTACTAAGCAGGAGGATGCTAGGTGAATACAGACACATACACTAGAAAAGGGATAGTAATGAAGTTGCTTTCCCTCTCTTATTATTTCCTCATTTTTTAAATTCTGTTCCCGCATTTCCAAAACCTGCAAGTTTTGCTTCCATTTCATTGTTGCCCTTCCAAACTAATGTACCTGAAGCGAGCTCTTGGACTTCAGTCTTTCCTGCACTTCTTAGCAAGGTCACCATCACTACATCCAACTGCCATGTGTACCTTGGGGCCTCACAGCTCTTCTCAGTATCAGATCACGTCTATAAAATGACTTGAGAGTAGCAGAAAATTATTGTTTTTGAAAAGTGTAATAGGGGCACCAAACCCAAGGTTTTACTCCTGAACCGGGCACAGGCATTTGCATACACATTTGAGGATTTCTTTAGCTCTGAGGAGCTCTGGTCTGGTCCCTGAGCTGCAAACTCATCTGTGGCTGAAGGGCATTATTTGTGCTACTGAAAACCATCTTCTGGCATAGTTTCATCCAAAAGGAGTCCAGTTTTTGTGCTCAGAGACCCCTCTCCAATATGAGTCAAAGTGTGGTAAATGGGGAAAACTGGGAAATTCACTTTAACAGTGCATTCTTCCTATGGATGGAAACATGACTGTAGATGGACCTTCAACCAGATGAAATGGAACTAGAAGATCATCTCTATTTTTAAATAAAAATCAAAAAATTTTTAAAGCATGTGGTTAATGAGACAGAAAGGAGCACACAATGCATTATTAAAGCTAGAATTAGTCCAAAGAAAATCTCCTGCGAAAATCTCCTAGTGTGTGTGAGCGCTACCCTTGGCTCCAAATGGCTCGCTCTGTAGTGAGCACCCTAACATGCTGCACTCCTTGCTAGAGCAGACACATGCTGTACAAGGTAGAGGGAGCCAGCCTTACCCCTACCGCCTTCCCAGGGAGTTCCTGCATCCAAGCATCCGTGGAAGTATGCCCACAATTTGTTTTGGAGAGACCTAGTAGGTTCATGCCAAAAGAGAGTGTGAGACTGGATTAACATGGACCATTAGAGGACAGAACCTGGAAACGAACCGGGGAGCAAAGTTATTTAACAGTGCGGAGGTACCTGATGGGGTTTGTACTGACCGAAAAAAAATCACTTATCTACATTCCAATAAAAGCTCATTTCTGTTGAAGAACTAGACCTAATATAGTGTGCCTTATATTTTTTAGTTTGAAAGTAGGAGTATTCAATCTTGTGTATTTATTAAGCAACTATTTCAGTAATTTTAGTGTAATTACAGTTAGCAATGGATTACTGAAGAGACACTGATATAGTGTAGTTCATAAACAAGGAATCATATCAGCAAAGTAGCATATTTTAGGCTACCTAAGCTAACTGAAAAATCGTAAGCCGTGCCTATTATGAAGGCATGCAGGAAAGTTAATCAAATAAAGGTGGAAAGTAAGTATGCTTAAACTGCGGGTTGATAAACGCCATATGGGTGCTCTCATGCAGGAATAAAGTGGCTTTCATTTGCAGCAGCTTAATTCTGTTTAAATTGCTGCAAACTCAGGGCTCTTTATTCTGAGTGGAAACACATGTCCTAGACGTTTAACGTGCTTGAACTTATGCCTGTTAACTTAACCACTTGATTATCCATAACTTTCCCGAGAGTCCCCACCGAAACTAATCATTAAAACAAACTACTGCTTCTGTTAATATGTAAAGTGTCTAAGCAAGCCTAGCAATGTTCTCTAATAAAGGAGACATCTGTGCATTAGCCAAGTAGAGCTCTTCTAATATGCATCCCCTCCCATGTCTACATGCGTTCTCAGAAGTTAAACTCCCAAAGACCCCTAAATAACTAATTTAAGGAGTTCAAAGGAGTCTAGCCCCTTCATTGCTCCTGAATTTGTCCCAAGGGCACTGGACCCACCTCTTCCTGTTATATAGCAAGGATGTAAGAATGGCAATGCACATCAGAAAAGGCTGTAACATTCTCAAAGTTGATGTCAAGCATCAGAAAGAGAGCTGCTTCTGGCCCTTGCCTCTACCAAATTTCTCAGAAGGACAAGCTACAAGCTGTTCTGCAGCAATATCCTACCTACAAAATACAACATTTGGAGGAGAAATATTTCTTGATATACTGCTTCTGATTTAATTTTAATGTTTATCATTGTATCATATTTCTTCGCTTTTAAAAATATAGGAAGCAATAAAAAGGTAAAAAAAAAAAAGGGTGGGGGGAGGAAGAGCAGTAAATGCAAACTGATTCATAGCTGAGATTTCAGCCTCTTGCCCAAACTGTCTGACACGTTTGATGTACGGATGATGAGAAAACTTTCATAACAGCTATTTCATTTCTGTGCTGTTAAATAGGGCAAGAATATTCAGGGAGTGTGCATCAGCACTAAATAATTCACTCATTGCAGGTCTTGTTCTGTGGACTAAAAAGGTAATATTGCCTTGATCTATTTTGGTGCAGAGTGACATCAGCGGTGGTTCCCCACCGGTGGCATGAATACCTTTGGCATTACACAAGCCGCTTCCAAGGCTGCGGAGAGGCAGCTTGCACCTTCCCATATGGATGCTAATTTGGTTCGCATGGAAATGCCTGTTCAAGGCAGTTCCTGGTAGGTGTTAATGCAGGCGTTCACATCCTTGCTCAGGTCAGACCATTCCTGCCTGCGTGTCCTGGCTGGTCTGGGCCGCCGAGGCTGCTGTTGAGGGCACGCTGACCCTCTTCGTGGACACACGGGGTTTGAGATCCGGGTGGCAGGAGGTTGAGTGGTGGGGCTGATGCCCCAGTATTGGAGGATATGGTAGGAGAGGGGGTAGACGAGGCTTCTCCTGGGCACAGCAGGGATAGAGCCAATATTTGGTGTCACTGCCAGTGGCACCTGACCAAACTGCATGTGAGCATCCCTACTATACAGTAATGATTTCAGAGTGCCTTTGGGTGATTGCTTAGAGAATAATACAGAGAAGAATGCTAAAATCTCTGCCTCTGTATGGCTCTGGTTGCTACACAACATATTTTCATTGCCTTTAAGGAAGTTTTACATTTGCTGTGGAATCTAGCGGGGAAAAAAAACCAACCTGTTTCCTTCAGATGGAGAAGTCCAAGCTCCATGGAAACTGTTGCTGTAATACAGCTTCATAACTCTAGCTGGATTCTAGGCTACGTTTGAAGGCAGATCTTTGATGAGAAAATCAGCCTTTTTTGGAAGCTCTAGAATGATATTGAGAAAAGTACAGAGTGGTTTCACTCTTGCTAAGTAGTCCTCTAGGTCTCTCTGTTAGAACTTGCATCTCATAGTAAGATTAGGTTATTTAATTTGAAAATCTTCAGCTGGGTCAAGGTTTTGTAGGTGACCTCAAACTCAACCTCTAAAGAAACACAAATGTGCATGGTATTAATTCAAGAAAATGTTTCTGAACATCTTATAATCAATCAAGAGGCTGGAGGCCAGGGCAAACGGTAAAAAAAGAGCTGAGACAGAGCATGAGTGATAAAAAATACTTGCAGTGATATCAAATAAATTGAAAAAGAAAATTTAAAAGACTTGGCAAAGTTCAGAAGCACTATATATCTTACTTCTCTAATTTTAGTTTTTCTTACACTCCTGAGGATCTGGAAAACGTACAAAAGTGAAAACTACTTAAAAACATACTTCTTCCTAGCCGCTTAATGTATACATGCTGCATCCTCTAATTGATATATTGGTCAAATGGTTGCAATTAATTTCTGGGAGAATCTAATTTTGTGTGCTATATGACCATGTCCAAATTTGACCCAGAGCAGAGGCAACACTAAACAGCTCTTTCCTGACTCCTCATTCTCTCTGTGCCACGGAGACCTGTATACGGGCAGGAGGCCCGTGAAAGCACAAAGCAGTCAGGCTACAGAGGAATCAGAATAGTTACAGAGACCAGACAGTTAATGAAACAGCTGAATAATTTATAGCAGTGCTCTGCTCCCCACCCCTTGTGCTCAGGAGGGCTGAATTACAAGAAGTTCCTTTATGAAGGACTCAGGAGGCCGGGCGATCCCGCGCGGCATCGCCCACCAAACCAGCGGCATCACTACCAGACCAAATCTCGCTTCAAAGAGAGGGGCGGTCAGGGAGAGGCAGCGCAGCGGGGCTCTTGCTCCTGCGCGGCGAGCAGCAGAGGGGCTCTCTGCCCTGAGCGCGCTGGCGGGGGCGGCAGCCTCCTCGGTGCTCTTGCCCTTTCCGTCCTCAAGTAAATCACTGCACCTTTCTGGAGATATCAGTATTTTGTCTGGTTTCTCGCTACCCAAAATCCCACGAATAAAAATAACAGGAGTATTGTGATACAGTCTTTTAGAAGCATCTCTGAGCATTGCAGGCTTTCTTTTTGAAATGTGCAAAAGGGAAAAGAGTCTTGCCAGGCTGAGAGCCAGGACATGGGGATTCCCAGCTGCATGACCTGGACAGGTTGCTTAGACTTTGTGTGCCATGTTTTCCACATCTGCCAGAAGAGGTTTGTACAAATTGCAGAGGAATAGTATACTATATTATAATAACATAATAACATAATAACATAATAATATAATGTATAATGTATATATTATATTCCAATCTCAACGATTCTGTGATTATACATTTTCATGTTTTAATACTTGTACTGCCTGATACCACCAAATGAGAGATGCTACATAAATCTGAAGACAGTAACAGGAGGTTGTACCAACCCCCAGGATAACAAGAACGAAAAAGCTTTCAAAGGATAATTCCAAATATGTACGCGTGCATGCCTGTACAAAAGGAAAATCTCAACTTGCTCAAGCCATTGATGTAATTCTAGAGAGCTGATAGGAATTAACCGAGTTACTCATACGAATAATAAGGACCGGAAACAGTTAAATGAGTCTGCCTGCTCCATTCTGTGGGAGAAACATAAACTACATGCTCTCTGCATTCAAATGTCATGTTAAAAGATTTGATGCATAAATTTGGATCTATAGTTATGGGAAAATCCTTCTGGAGTACAGGAATTTTAATTCACCAGTCAGTTCTTCCCCAACATAGTACAGAACCCCCGCAACTTCCCCCACTACCAACTTCACCTTGAAAATGTGATTAATAAATTGCAATTTTATGAAACTTTTAACTATTATAAACTATTATGCCTACCATAGATTGGATGGAAATGTACACAATTTTTTTTTACAGTCTGACATAATTTTCTTTGATGCTTTGAGCTCCTCTAAGTAGCCACTTGACTACAAATTATAATACACTTGACTTTTCATATATAAAGAATGAATAGCTTGAGATATTTGAAGCTTTATTCAAAATATGAACAGTGCACTGGATTAATATCAGTGGAAAACTAATCTTTGAAAAAATCCAATATCTTTTTATCTTAAATGTTTTCTTTCCTTTTTTACCTTCTAAAAAAATTAAAGAATAGTACAGAACATTATTCTTATACTGTTGTATTTGCACAATGCTTCAATCTGTGGTTTTGTGTTGAAGTTGTTGCTTTAGAAAGACCTGATCTGACTGACAGAGATTTCTGATGCACTATGACGAAACTAACTAATTGACTTTTAAGAGAAAAAGAGCAGAACAATTTATCCTGGTACTATATATCTTTTTTCTGTGCAGAAAGGTCATGGTGACAAAGTTGCAAAATTGAAAAATGATATAACTTTCAAAAAACATGAAAAGCCACATTATTCTTGCCTATGCCCAGCTTGTGCCAAAGATGAGACGGAAACAAACCTCAAGATACTTGATATTAATAGTCGGTGACAAACGATGAGGCTCCTGCTCTCTAGTCACGTAAAAGGGTGTTTTGGGGACAGTAACACCACTGAAGTCAGAACGCCAGATTCCATCTTCCATAGACTTAGTGCTCACTTGTGTGGTGCTTTGAAGTTAATGGAGTTATTCTGGAGTTAACTGGGTCTATCTCAGAGATATAAATATAAATTTGACCCACTAGAATGACTGTTAACACAAAAGGCTTTGGAATCAGGCCTGTATTGCTGGTCAAAGAGATTAATTGCACCAGGGAAAAGGATCTTTTAGAAAGAAAGACAGACAGAAGGCTGATGCAGAGGAAACTTGCCCACTCTTTTGAATCGGCAGCTGTATCACACAATATGATGGGAATGGGAGGCAATCAGCACTGCTCTACTCTGGTTCCAACCAAATATTTCCTTAGTTTCTCGTCACAAAAGCAAAGTGTATAAAATAAGATGAATGAAAGAGAACAATCTAGGTGGTTTATGCAGGTTGCCATCTGCGTCAATGTGGGATCATGGTTACAGAGATTAGCCTTAGTTAGTCATAGCTGATGCCCCAAAATTATACGTGCAACTTAGCTAAAAAAGCAGAACTGGAAAATACGTTTTATCATTTAAAAAATCTCTCCAAGTTAAGAGATCACACCAATTCCTTTCTCTAGCTTCTCACAGTAACACGGGATCAACTGGTCAAAATAATATTTATGATCTCAAACCAAGAATACTGCCAACAGCTATACCCTAAATTCCTTCTATTGTTATTGTGTGCATTTGCATAGTAATTGCATTTACAGTACAGTATGCAAGCCCATATAAAGTGCCCCAAATAAAATTCATCCCGAAGACTTTTATATCCTTCAGATTTATGCATATTAAGAAGCAAGGTTTTATCTTTCACATACTGACTCATTTCCTCCTGCTCTAAATGATCGCTGTGTAACCCATTGAGTTTCTCCATGATTATTGGCAGCCATAAGGAAGATTCCTTGCACTAACAATAAGACAGGTGCCATGGAAATTGGGATACATTCATGTTGGTTTATACATTTGTGAAAAATTTAGCCTGTAATTATGCGAGATGGTTATGGTAATTTTCTGTAGAGTGCAGAAGGACGTGTCAGATATAAAACCTGCTCAACATTTTTGCCTTTTCAGCTGTTACTTTTTTCTTTTTTGTACTGAAAAGAAAAATGGGCATATGGCAATTTTTCAAATCTATCATACCGAGTTCATTTTAAATTCATGGCAAGCATGTC